>NC_138035.1:15830854-16133784 GCF_964106645.2 Podarcis pityusensis
CAAGAGCCCCAGGTCCCGGGGCCCAACGCACCAAGGCAACTCGACGGAGCTCACGGACTTCCAGGTATACCAGTTGCCCCACCCCAACGTAGAGAAAATTTATGTAGAGGTACAGATAGAGGGGGCCCCATGCCGCATGGAGCTTGACACGGGTTCAACTCTATCCATAATCTCGGCAAGGACCTTAAGGAAACTGTGTCCCACTGGGGGTCCCAAACTCAGGCCGGCCCCATTCACCCTCCGGGACTTCCAGAAACGTAAGGTCCCCACAATGGGGGTGGGGACCTTCAGGGTGCAATACCGAGGGCGGACGCGGCAACTGGACTTGCTTGTGGTCAAGGGCCCCTACATTAGCTTACTGGGATTGGCATGGTTTGGACCACTGGGGCTAGCTGTCACCGGGGTGAACCACACTAGCTTACAAGTGGACGTGGACGCCATATGCAAGGAATTTCCAGGGGTTTTCGATGGGAAATTGGGACAGTATACGGGCCCCCCCATTGCGCTACAGCTTGACCCCGCAGTACGACCGGTCAGGCTCAAGGCCCGCCGGGTCCCGTTCGCCTTGAAACCCCGTATAGACGAGGAATTGGACCGACTCGTAGAGCAAGGAGTGCTGGAGCCGGTGCCTAATGCTCCCTGGGAAACCCCAATCGTCACACCCGTCAAGCCTAATGGTTCGGTCCGCATCTGCGCAGACTACAAATGTACCATAAACAAGGCCCTCACGGCCCACGCATACCCAGTGCCAGTGGTCAGCCATGTCCTTGCCACCCTGGCTGGGTCGAAAATTTTTGGCAAGCTGGACTTGGCCCAAGCATATCAACAGCTGCCAGTAGATGAGGCCACAGCAGAGGCACAGACGATTGTGACGCACAGAGGAGCGTTCAGGGTAAAGCGGCTGCAATTCGGTGTCAGCGTGGCACCAGGCATATTCCAGAATATAATGGACTCTCTCCTTAAAGGGATTCCTGGCGTCACCCCCTTCTTCGATGATGTGTTGATTGCCGGCCCCACACCAGAGGAGTTTGAGGACCGCCTCCGCACCGTTCTGCACCGTTTCCAGACGGCGGGTCTCAAGGTGAAGCGGGAAAAATGTCTACTAGGAGTGCCTCAGGTGGACTTTCTGGGATTTATGGTGGACGCAGAAGGGGTCCACCCGACTGGGGACAAGGTACGGGCCATTTGTGATGCCCCAGCGCCCAAGAGCAAGACTGAACTTCAGGCCTTCTTGGGACTATTGAACTTTTACCATTCCTTCCTTCCCCACAAGGCGGCGGTAGCGGAGCCCCTACACAGACTCCTGGACAAGCGGGCCCCTTGGGTGTGGGGCCAGCGCCAGGAGGCCGCATTCCAGGCAGTCAAGGACTTGCTTGTCTCAAACTCGGTCTTGGCACACTTCGACGAGAGGCTGCCGGTGGTGCTAGCATGCGACGCCTCACCCTATGGCATTGGAGCTGTCCTGGGGCACCAACTCCCGGATGGAAGAGAGGTACCGGTGGCGTACTTTTCCCAGACACTCAACACAACCGAGCGGAACTACTCGCAAATCGACAAGGAGGGTCTGGCAATCGTAAAGGGAGTAAAAAAATTCCATGATTTCTTGTACGGGCGGCCCTTCACCGTGGTGACTGACCACAAGCCGTTGCTTGGCTTGTTTGCCCCCGAAAAGCAGACCCCCCAAGTGCTGTCTCCTCGCGTCCTCAGGTGGTCAATTTTCCTTGCCAGCTACCAGTATGCACTGATTCACCGACCTGGGAAGGCGATGGGCCATGCGGACGCCCTCAGCAGGCTACCACTACCGGAAACAGGCCCTGACCCAGCACCTGCACAAGAGGTTATGAGCCTGGAGCTGCTTCCCGACCGCCCCATTCAGGCACAAGAAGTTGCACACCATTCCAAGAAAGATAGGGTCATCTCCCGGGTCCTGGACTGGGTGTGGAGGGGATGGCCCAGCAGCAGCCCCGGGCCAGAATTCGCCGGCTACACAACCCGCAAACATGAACTGTCGGCCCACAAGGGGTGCCTGTTATGGGGAAGCAGAGTCGTTGTTCCCCAGCCCCTCTGCAAAAGGGTCCTCACAGCCCTACACGAGACACATCCAGGGGTAGTAAGAATGAAGGCCCTTGCCAGGAGTTATGTGTGGTGGCCGGGGATCGATGGAGAGATAGAGGCCTGGGTCAAACACTGCCAGGCCTGCCAAGAATCCCGCCCAGACCCCCCAAGGGCCCCAGTCCAGTCCTGGGAGTCCGCCCGAGCACCATGGTCACGCCTGCATGTGGATTTCGCTGGCCCCTTTCAGGGGAAAACATTCTTCATAGTGGTGGACTCCTACACCAAATGGCTGGAAGTCGCACTGGTACCGTCCACTTCCACGTCCGCAGCCATCCGGGTACTACGCAGGCTGTTTGCAACCCACGGGCTCCCTGACACTCTCGTCTCAGACAACGGGACTGCATTTACGTCAGGAGAATTCCAAACCTTCACAGCGCAGAACGCCATCCGCCACATCCGTTCGGCGCCGTTCCACCCTGCCACCAATGGCCAAGCAGAACGCATGGTGCGGACCACCAAGGACACCCTTCGCCGCATGACGCAAGGGGACTGGGAGTACCGCCTTGCCACATTCCTTCTAGCACAGCACAGCACCCCCAGCTCAACGACTGGCCGGAGCCCCGCTGAACTACTAATGGGTCGGCGCCTTGCAATCAGATTGGACCGCCTTCACCCCGATAGAGCTCAGGATGAGGTAGTGGTGGGGGAAGGCAGGAACCCCCGGACCTTCGAGGCCCAGGACCCAGTGTACGCAAAGAATTTTGGGGCAGGCCCAGCATGGGTACCCGCCACAATCACCAGGGTCACTGGCCCCGTGTCGTACGAGGTGCTAACGGATGGGGGGCAATGCTGGCGCCGCCACTGCGACCAGATACGGCGACGATTCCCGGGAGAAAACCAGGAGGAGGACAGGTCAGAGGAGTCCCAAGGGAACAGCGGGGCAGTGAGGCCCATAGAGCAGGAGGGGCCAGCAGGAGAGGCAGAATCAGTAAATACAGAGAGGACCCGTGAGGCCGAAAGGACACCGGAACCAGAACCACGACTGAGCGAGCCGGTTGCACCAGACCAAACAGCCGCATCACAGCCAGCATCCTTGGAACACGAGCCAGAACCCGGAGCCCGGACCAGGGAACACCCCAGGCCACAACGCACACGTAGGCCGCCGGCATACCTTGAGGACTATGAATGCGACCTCCCGGGCAGGACTGGAACTTAGAGGGGAGGGGTGTTATGTACTGAGTTGAATAGGATCCAAACTGTAGCAGTCTGATTGGTCCTAGAACAATAGGATCCAAAAGGCAGCAGTCTGATTGGTCCTAGAACAATAGGATTCAGAATGCAGCAGTCTGATTGGTCCTAGAACAATGCAGCAGTATGATTGGTTGGCAGGAACCACCCAATCCTGCTCCAGATAGAAGTGAATCCACAACCTGATTGGCTTACAGTAGAATTCCAGAATTAGCCAATCATGTGCAGCCCATTGTGTAAATAATGTATATAAAGCAGATACTGTGAGGGGACATTCATTCATTCCTCCTCACCACTATGAGCTGAATAAAGAGCATGAAATCACTTTGCGACTCTGAGTATATTTCAGCCTGGAATGCTGCTATTCCACAGACATCTTTAGAACCTGATCCACAACAATGTTTAAATAAAATACTTGGATCTAATTAATTCTGCCCCCAGCTCCTGCTTCACAAGTGGGAAATGGACTGGGCCATTTGCAAAAAAAAGAAGGGGGGAAAATGTATAGTGGCTCCTTGCCAACATCAGTCACTTTTTTTGAACTGGAAAAAAAGAGAGAATGCCAAAATTAGCTGGAAAATTCCTTAATTTGCTTTTCTCTACATGGTTCATGGACCTCATCTTTGATGAATTTAGAGATGGCAAGATCAATCTAGATAAGACCTTGAAACTGCTAAATAAGTTTGACGTCAGTTACGACTACGTTCATGTGAAAAAGGTGTTTAAGGTGAGAAAATAATGTTTGTATTAAGAATATATAGTAGTATCGGTGGTCAGTGGACCATAGCTGTCTAAGTAAACTTACTACATGCCAACAGGACTTCCAGACTAAAGTTCTTTAAGAGCAGAAAATGTATTGCTTCTAGGCAAGTTGCGTTATTACTGTGTAATTAAGGACCTATCTTTTCACCCCTGAGCAAGCGCCCTTGGTTTTTCTTTCTTTCTTGGGTAGTGTTTCCTTTTCAGAAACCAATTATTGATCATTTGGGATGGGTTGGTAACATCTGTCTCACCTGTTCAACCTCGTATAGTTACATGAGAGGTTTGATTCTTCTGTACACTTGCCTTCTAGTGCCCTTAATGGTCTTAGAAACAGAGATGTTTGGAAGCTTAAAAAACACACTCAATACTGTTTCCCTTCTGATTATGGCTGTTCTTATATTCCAGTGGAGTCTTATATTCCAATGGCTGTGACAGGAGGGTGGAGAGCTGAGAGGAGAGAGGCTTGATCGGATGATGAGCCCTATAACATGAGTTTGAAGTGGATGAATTGGCTGGGCTCCTCTCTCTCCCCTTTAATTATTCTGATTCAGCCAGTAATTGGCATATAGGATGGGAGATGAAGAGGTCAAACTGAAGACTTATGCTTCTAGATCTGCTTTTCAGCTATGTGAATGTAACTAAATTAGGTCCCAGATTTTAATTTAAGGTGCAGCATGTAACCTACGGGTACCTATGGGACCGCCTCTCCTGGTATGCCCTGCAAGGGACCTTAAGGTTCACAAATGACAACACTTTAGAGGTCCCAAGTCGCAAGGTGGTTAGATTGGTCTCAACTAGGGCCCAGGGCCTTTTCAGTACTGGCCCCAACTTGGTGGAACGCTCTGTCACAAGAGACTAGGGCCCTGCGGGACTTGACATCTTTCTGCAGGACAGAGCTGCAAGACAGAACTGTTCCACCTGGCCTTTGGTTTGGACTCAGTCTGACCCTTATGTTTCCCTCCCCTTATGGTTTTGATCTATGAGCTACTATTAAAATGAGGCTGCATTTTAAATTGTATTTTAACCCATAATTTAAATTGGGGTTTTTTCTTTCTTTTCTCCCCCCCCCCATTATGTTTTTATTGTAATTTTACTGGTGTTAGCTGCCCTGAGCCCGGCTCTGGCCAGGGAGGGCAGGGTATAAATTATTATTATTATTATTATTATTATTATTATTATTATTATTACTTAACAATGCCCGTTCCCTTTTCACTTCACTCCCCTACTGGCTTGCCCTCACAATCACGAAGGCTCACAGACTGACTCTAGTGAATTAATTTTATAATGAAATGATTTTAGAATGTTGTACTATTTTATTGTTGTTAGCCGCCCTGAGCCCGGCTTCGGCTGGGGAGGGCGGGATATAAATAAAATTTATTATTATTATCATTATTATTATTATTATTAGTGAGTGTTTCTTAGAAAAGCTTCAAACTATGTCAAAGTGCTCATCGTTTTGGTGTGAATACTGCCACATAGTGCTTTATTTATATTTATTGCCAACTCTTCTTTTTTTTAACATAGAAAAATGACAAACAGAAGTCTGGACTTATTACCATGGAAGATTTTAGGGCAATTTATCGAACGCTTCTGCACCGACCGGAACTTCACGAACTCTTCAGCAGCTACTCGCCAAACAAAAAAGTTCTAACAGTATCAAATCTGTGTGACTTTCTTAGAAAGGAACAGTTTGAACTTGATGTTAATGAAGCAAGAGCTGTGTCACTCATTAATAAGTTTGAACCCATTGACGAAGGTACACTAAAGTTTTAATGTTACAGTTTAATTAGTTTGGAATCATAGCTTTTAGTGTGTTGATAATGATATTGAACATATGAGTAATAATGAGTATGTAGACAGTCGCAATGTAGCCTTTATTTTCCCAAGAGAAAATGTTGTTTTTATGCAGAAAGCTCGTCAGTTTTCTAAATTTATTGTCTGCCTTGGACATTCAGCCAGCTCCAATGATAGCTGGCCTGAGATTGTGAGTCATGCACCGTTATGAGCACATCTAATGAAGACCAGGGCTGACATCTATTTCTGCAGCCACTATCTTTTGGTGGAGAAAGGGGGAGCAGTGGTGGATGAGGCTTGCCCTCCACATCCAATCATAAGTGCTACCCATGCTTATTGCATCATTCAGGATTCCACGAGAACGGAGTTTCCCAGGCCCTTAGCCAGCCTAAAAGTTTTGGTGACGACATCAGAAAAGTAGAGGTTGGGCAGTTTATCTGGTCTGCAGGCCTTTTCACAATCAAACTAAAAACTCTTTTTATTTAACCCTGATTTTTGCAGCTTACTTACATTACTTACTTACATTACTTACATTGCAACTTACTTACATTAAAAAAAAATCCCTAAGCAAACAACAATTGTTGCTTTTCTTGCCACCACTTTGCAAAAAAAGGTAAAAAATAATAATAATTCAAGAACAACAACCCATTACTATTAGGAATAAGCTACAATGGGAGTGTTCTTATAGTTTATAACAAAAGCTTTCTTGTCTTCGAAGCTGCAAACGTAGAACAGGTTCATCCAAAACCAATGCTTTAGTAATGTCCATGTTATAACCCAAAATAACAAGATCGGCTTTATGTTCACTGTAACATTAACAATTGCTGCCGACCTAAAACTGATGTTAATGAGATGCATTGCAGTTCTGCTTGAAATTATTGGTGCTGCTTCAACCAAAAAGCCAGCTCTGGGAAATGCAGGCCCATAAATTTTGAGCCCATCTGCAAACAGTGCTAATGATGGTCATTCTTTAATAAGGAATTTTGCCGACTCAGGTTCCAATTTTAAGTTTTCTAGCTTTTTACAGTTGTCCAAGTGATGTTTTAATATTTTACATAGTAGATTCAAATTGTCCTCATTTCTAGGCTGGGACAAACTCTTGTAAGCTATAGCTATAATTAACCAGTGTACTGTAGCTGTTAGAGTGTGGGGCGAGGACCCAAGAGACCATGTTTCAAATCCTTACGTGACTATGAAGCTCACTGTGTGTGGCCTTCGGCCAGTTCTTGCCTCTCAGCATAACCTACCTCACAGGGTTGTCGTGCGATGAAATGAGGCAGGTGAGAACTATGCTTACCACCTTGAGCTCCTTGGAGAAAATCTGGGATATAAATGTAATAGCTAGCTAGCCTCTCTCCTTGAATATATTTTCTAATTGATGAGTGCTATGGCAAAGGTGCCACCATGCTGCCTGTAACTGGAGTTGCTGTTTCAGATTTATTTCCAGCAAAGAAACTTACAAATGCTTGCTTTGAGGTCACGATGAGAATAGGTGAAGGTAAAAGGTAAAGGACCCCTGGACCCGTTAAGTCCAGTCAAAGGCGACTATGGGGTTGCAGCGTTCATCTCGCTTTCAGGCCGACGGAGCCAGCATTTGTCCACAGACAGTTTTCCAGGTCATGTGGCCAGCATGACTAAACTGCTTCTGGCGCAGTGGAACACCATGGCAGAAACCAGAGTGCACAGAAACACTGTTTACCTTCCTGCCGCAGCGGTACCTATTTATCTACTTGCACTGGTGTGCTTTGAACTGCTAGGTTAGCAGGAGCTTGGACAGAGCAACAGGAGCTCACCCCGTCACGGGGATTTGAACCGCCAACGTTCCAATCGGCAAGCCCAAGAGGCTCAGTGGTTTAGACCAGGGGATTTGCATTTTCCTCAGTCAAGGGAAAGCATAACTTAATTTCACCACACCTCTTAGCAGAGCACATACACCAGCTAACTGTCAACCAAGCAAGCAAGCAAGCAAGCAAGCAAGCAACCAACCAACCAACCAACCAACCAACCAACCAGGAGACCATTTCCTTAGCATGCAACCCCTTTAATCCTGCCGCTTCCATTAATTGACTCCATTTTGGCCTAGCAAGCAGAGACACCTGAATCCCACCTCCCTGCTTTAGCCTTTGCTGTTGATTGGATATCCTAGCCAGAGAGCGGGGAGAGAACAGCAACTCCTATTTAGAGGCAATGTGGTGGCACCTTTAACCTCATTTGTCAGATTGGAAAATTCCGCCTACCTTCTGAGTTTGCGGTTGGTGAATTTAGATAACTAAGAACAAATTGACCTGTCAAGCTTCTTTTCCTCCTTTTAAAAAGTCTCCCTCCTGGATCTCGTAACATGATTTTTTGTGGTAAGCGGATTTCACTGCAGCAGCCCCCCCCAAATAATAGTACCTGTACCTTTAAGAAGAAAAGCAGAAGCGTTCCCTTTGCTTTTCTAAAATCCCTGTATAATAAAATAAATAAATAAATAAATAAGGAGGGCCGAGGAATTTTAGGGAAATCCAGCTCCCGGCCCCCCACCTGGCTAACAGGCATGGAGTCTTCTGCTGTGGTGTTGTTTCTCTGAGTGTGGCAATTAAGTGTAAGAGCTTCAAAACTGTACCTACTGTGTTTTCTTATGCATGTTTGTATGAACGCAGATTGTGTTACTTCATCAGATTATGGTGACAATTTATCACATTCTTCATTTTTGCTTTCTGGAAGAAAGAAAAGAGCAACCTAAAAAACAAGGAAAAAATGTACATTTATATTTCTTTATTGAAACATAAGCAAAAGATTATTGCCGTTTGTATAACATGAGATGAACTTGTACAACAGTCTAAGCATTCTTCTATTTTCTTAGACTATGTGAATAATTGTTTGTATTGCTTTTGCTTTATTATTGTTTGTAGTTCTTTTTGCATTATTCTTAGGATATTCTTAAAATGGAGAAGTTGTTTATAATTTGAATAAACCAGGACTAATTTGTATGCATCATGTGAGTAAATGTTCCGTTCAGATACTAAGTGATATCATGCATGTGTTGTTTCAATTAATGATAAATGATGAAGGTAACCTTATTTGGACTGTTCTTTCTACATTAGCCTGCTGACTGATAATTTTACCTTTTAGAATCTGTTTAGATTGTAACAAATGCAACTTGATAAAACACTGGAAACAAAAGCACAAAACAGCTAAATGTTGGTTGATGGTATTTAGCTAAATAGTCTACTAATCTTGTGTGAAATACATTTGATGTCTTGCCTTGTATAATGAGTGCATTAAACAATTTCTCTGTTACAATTCTCAGCTTTTAAAATATTAGTTTATAGTGTTCTAGTTACAGCATAACTTTATTGTGTGATTTTTAAAAAGCAACACTGCCCACAAATAAACACATTTTTAACGCTCCGAATTTCTTACCTCTTCATTGTTGAAGACCTCATTAATTGGGATGGCATTTGTGCATTTACAGCACTTTGAGGAATAGTGGGCGAGTTTGTTTTTGCAAAACAGCACAAACAGATATTGCACTGAATATTGCTTACCTGAGTTGCTAAACTGGTAACAGTTATATTAGAGGAGATTTCTTCTGTTCTTCAACTCATTTTAAAGACAGGAAATGCATTTTTCTAGGTTTCTCTTTTTTATATCAACACCAGCAACATTCTATAAATCCTTTGTGGTGTAACATACGCACAACTCCACAGTCATCCAGTGGATGTCCCCACTTGAAACTATTCAGTACTACTAGCAACATGACCATGGAGGGATATTTGAAGCCTCTGCACACGTTCCAACTAGTCAATATCCTTCTTAAACTGTGGTACCCAGAACTGGAAGCATTAGTGTTGGTCTTATTTAATGGAACTTTCTCCTGGATGAGTGTACATAGGTTTGCTGCCTAAGAGATTCATTCTCTGTAGCAGGCGTGGGGAACTTGTGTCCCTCCAAATCTTGCTGGGCTGTAGCTCCTATCATTCTTGGCTGTGCTGGTTGGGGGGGTTGATGGAAGCTGAATTCCAACAACATCTGAAGGGCCAGAGGTTTCTTTCCCCTGCTCTATAATAATATCTAATTGGCTTGCAGCATTCCTATGCACATTGACTTAGGAGGAAGACCCACTGAACACACTGTGACTTAATTCAGACTACACATACCTAGGATTGGACTGTAGGGCAGCTAATTTGCATGGGATTGCAGTCCCAGGCCTTAAAACCTTGTTTTGATGTTTGCTTGAAACATTTTAAGTAGAAAATATCATTTCAGAACTACGTAGTATCCCAGGTGCCAAATTCCCTATTCATATGATATTAGTACACTGCGCAGAACTTGAAAATCATCTTTTTTGGTTTTCTGGGGCAGTTTTTGTTTTGTTTTGTTTTTTGCGTGAATGCTACTCCAGGTTCAGAGATTAGAATCATGATTACCTTGGGGATTAGGAAGTAGCTACTTTCCGCCTTGTGCTGAGAAGACACATATTTTTCCTTCTGTCTCAAAAGCAGTTTTGATAACAGCAGCACACCAAAGGCTGGAACGGTCTCTACCGTGAGAAAGAGCCCTGTGGAATACATAGGTTGCTGACCTCCGATGTTCAAAAACTCTAATGAGTTTAACTTGAACTGTCTTTTCCCCACCCTTTAACAGGATGACTTGAGGGATCTAAATTGTTATTGTTCGGTACCCTTTGGTACGCTGCAGTTGTGCTTTCAAGCTTTGTCAGTGCGAAAGGTGATAAAATATCAAAGTGCTCTAAAATGTATTTTTATTCATTTCCCCCCATCTAGTTTGATCAGTGTGCTGACAATGAGGCAGCCTTACCTAACCTGGCTGGTGCTCTCTAGGTGTTTTGGATTTCAGATCCCATCAGCTTCAGGCCCCATGCTGGCTGCGACTGGTAGGCATCCCAGTCCAAAACATCTGGGAGGCACACTGCTTTAAGAGGACAGGTCCTCATCCTGATGAGCTTCCAGTCTAAAATTCAGCAAAGAGGAAGAAGGGGAGGAAGAGGCAAGGATGCAGAAGGAAAAAATATATACAATTGTTTCAATTGCATGTGCTCAGCCTTGGTTATAGGCTTAGTAGTAATAATAATAATAATAATAATAATAATAATAATAATAATTTATTTATACCCGACCCATCTGGCTGGGTTTCCCCAGCCACACTGGGTGGCTTCCAACAAAACACTAAAATACCATAACCTATTACACGTTAAAAGCTTCCCTAAACAGGGCTGCCTTCAGATGTCTTGTAAAAGTTTGGTAGTTATTTTTCTATTTGACATCTGGTGGGAGGGCGTCCCACAGGGTGGGTACCACTACCGAGAAGGCCCTCTGTCTGGTTCCCTGTAACTTTGCTTCTTGCAGCGAGGGAACCACCAGAAGGCCCTCGGCGCTGGACCTCAGTGTCCGGGAAGAACGATGGAGGTGGAGACGCTCCTTCAGGTATACTGGCCTGAGGCCGTTTAGGGTTTTAAAGGTCAGCACCAACACTTTGAATTGTGCTCGGAAATGTACTGGGAGCCAGTGTAGTTGCTAGATACAATTGAAATCTATTATCATCCCCCAGGAAATGATCATTCAAGCCCAATGATCATGTGGCCCCCTCACAGTGCTCTCTGGCCCTTGCGACTCTCTTCAGACTCTGTCTCCACCCCAGGCCACACCTCTGACTGGTCCTGCTCTCCACCTTCCTCAAGTATTTTTACCTAGTTGACTGTTTCTACGAGCTGTGATAATGCCTCTTGCTTGCTTGGATTAAGTGTATGTTTGTGTGTGTATGCATAGTAACCTCTAGTATTTGCATGGGTGGAATATGGCCTACTGTACAAGGTAAGAGTCACATCTATTTGCTCTGCCGACTGGTCACACCCGACAATGTCATGTGCCCCCCCCCCCAAAGTTGCAAATGAAGTAACATGGCATTCAGGCTGAAAAAAAATTCCCCATCTCCTGATACAGAAGAGAAGTTTCTTGAGCAGGCACTAGGACAACATCAAGTAGGCTGTAGTCCTTCTGTTGCTTGAAGGAAGGAAAACACCACTCCAGTGAATCTCTGACTCCACCTTGGAGTGCTGTCGAAGAAAGGACCATTGTCCTCAGCTGAAAGGTGTTTCTGTCCCGGCCCTAGTTGCTGAAGAACAAAGATTTGAAGGAGGATTCTTTCTAAACATAGCTGTCAAGCGTCCCTTATTTGGCGGGACAGTCCCTTATCCCAGTGCCATGTCCTGCTGCTGTCCCTTATTGATGAGGCTTCATTTGGCTGCTGGCTGGGCTTTCTGCCTTTGGCTCGGAGGGGCTCAGAAGTTGAACATACCTGTGCCCGGAAAATCCCTTATTTTGGCTGCTGATCCCTTATTTTCGAGGCTGCTAGTCCCCTATTTTCAAATCTGTAAGTTGACAGCTATGTTTCTAAAGGCTTTGATGTTTAGATTACTGTGGTACATGTGCGCATTGCTAGTTTAAGGCACCTCAGGAAATACACAAAGTCAATCCAAAACAGAGCTACAAAAAGGCAAGTGCTCTAACTCCCAAAGCTTTAAATGTTGATCCGACACTGATCCTTGTTATCCTATATGTAGGAATGGGGCACAACTTAGTTCAGTAAGTGTTCCCGCAGTCTCTCACTAGTCCTAGTTGGTGGAACTCTCTGTTCCCTTCTTATTTGGCACTTCCTAGATCTGGGTGACAGGGGAGGTGTCTATGCTGTCTGAAAGGTGGCAGGGACCGGCAAAACATTCCCACCTGGAAAGGCAGAGCTGCTCCCAGTGTTTGATGGTGCTGGGGTGGGTGGTGCGCCCAGCACTATGAAAGTGTCAGTCAGAGGTTCCAACAGCTGTGGAGAGGCAGGTGGGGGACACAGAGGGAGATGGGGCTTGCAGCTCTTGTTGCAGAGATGGATGAGATGAGATCGTAGGTTGACGGAACCCCACACCAGAGCCTCACTATCAGGCTGCCCCAAACCTGGGAGAGACTCCTACATCCCATGGAGTCCTCCCGTGAGTCCTCCATTGACCTGATTTGGCCAGCCCACAACAGTTTCTGA
This sequence comes from Podarcis pityusensis, assembly GCF_964106645.2. Classification (NCBI taxonomy): domain Eukaryota; kingdom Metazoa; phylum Chordata; class Lepidosauria; order Squamata; family Lacertidae; genus Podarcis; species Podarcis pityusensis. The sequence continues at coordinate 15,843,743 of NC_138035.1, forward strand.
GGGAGCACTTCGACCACACCAAGGCCCACCCACTGCTGACTGACATATATTCAATAACTAGACACCTAAGTTTCTAGAATGTATCCAGCATTGTGTCTGCTCCCCCTTCTCCCATTAGTGGATTTGTACAGATGTTGTGTTTGTTACATATAATTATTTGAGCATTAGGTTTTCTCCTGTGCTTGGTCAGACGGTGAACAGTGATACTGAGGAGGTCTACAGCCCAATGCCCCCTCAGAAACACCTTTATATGATGACAATGGCTGTTTCTTGAATGTTGTTGTTGTTTAGTCGTTTAGTCGTGTCTGACTCTTCGTGACCCCCTGGACCAGAGCACGCCAGGCACTCCTGTCTTCCACTGCCTCCCACAGTTTGGTCAAACTCATGCTGGTAGCTTCAAGAACTCTATCCAACCATCTCATCCTCCGTCGTCCCCTTCTCCTTGTGCCCTCCACCTTTCCCAACATGAGGGTCTTTTCCAGGGAGTCTTCTCTTCTCGTGAGGTGGCCAAAGTATTGGAGCCTCAGCTTCAGGATCTGTCCTTCCAGTGAGCACTCAGGGCTGATTTCCTTCAGAATGGATAGGTTTGATCTTCTTGCAGTCCATGGGACTCTCAAGAGTCTCCTCCAGCACCATAACTCAAAAGCATCAATTCTTCGGCATCCATGGACAAAGAAAACAGGCTTCTTGAATAGAACACCCCCCTCATGTCTCTTTGTTGCTTGATATATAGTAAGAGTAAGTAGGTTTGTCCTTCAAAGAAAAAAAAATCCCACAGAATGCCCCCCAAATTCTAGTATACCTGTATACTAACTGTTTGGATCCTGAGCTGATTGTGACTCCCAGACTCTAGTTAACTGCTTTCTATTTGTCTAATAGTGTTAGAAGCAATTCCCTTTCCTCTGTGTTTGAGTGATATTTATCGTTTAAATAAATCATTGCAATTGGTGTAGTGGGCGGAACCCTGGATAATAGCCTTGAACACTCATAGCTCCATATGACATGTGCTATTATTATTGCTTATTTTTATAGCACCAAAAATATACTAAGCTCTTTACAAAAGGGTCGGATAAACAGGTCCCTGCCTAAAGCAGCTTCAATAGACATGAATCATAAAAAGAATTTGTGTGGGGCACAGTGGTGGAAAGGAGGGAGCAGGGATCATAAAAATAATAGCACATTTAATACAGTGAAAAGCACAGTTTGGGTTACAAAAATGTAGTTTTATCATTAAGCTTTGCAATATAGGGAGTCAACAAAGAGGAAAGGACACACACATCAGTGAACTGCCTGATCCTAATCATAGTTACATGGAAGAATGGCCCACTGATTTCAATGGGGTTTCTTTCCAAGCAAGTATGTTTAATATTGATGTCTTAGGTACCTTGGGTTAAGAACTTAATTCGTTCTGGAGGCCTGTTCTTAACCTGAAACTGTTCCTAACCTGAAGACCACTTTAGCTAATGGGGCCTCCTGCTGCCGCCTTGCCACCGGATAACGATTTCTGTTCTCATCCTGAAGCAAAGTTCTTAACCTGAGGTACTATTTCTGGGTTAGCGGAGTCTGTAACCTGAAGCGTATGTAACCCGAGGTACCACTGTATTCCTGATTTTTAGTAGAGTGTGATGCAACACTGTCATAACCACCTTCACATGCGAGTTACGTGGCAAAAGGATACAAGCTGAAGCATCTACGATATATTTCAGAAAGCTGTTTGTATGTTTGCTAGGCATTTGCACACCTCTTAAGATATCAGTACCAAATTACTGTTCCCGAGGTCAAGGAGGAGGTTTTCATCTGTGCCTGGATACAGCTGGGTGCCATTTTGGATCCTGAAGGCAGACTGAACCTTTCAAAACTGCACTGATTTTAACCAAAGTTTGCATAGTGGTTCTTGAGATGAAGCTGCAGGGTTTTGACTATAGCTGGACACAATTTTGAATCAAGATTGTGCCCTGAACCTTTCAAAACTGCACAGATTTTAACCACTGATTTCAAAACTGCAATGATTTTTCTGGTTTCTTAGAATTCCCGAGCAACGCCGGGCACAAGACTGCTAGTTTCTTTATAAAAGAAAGTGATGGAGGTGCCAAATTGGCTCAGGGGAGTAAAGCGGGGGTGGGGAACCTGTTGGATGCCAACTCCCATCAGCCCTTGCCAGGATGGTCAATGATCAGGGATGATGGGAATTGTAGTCTGGCTATATCTGGAAGGCCACAGGTTCCCCATCCCTGAAGTATAGAGTAAAAAGCTGGAGATGTTTGACCAAAGAAGAGTTCTTATGCATACCAAAGAGAAGAGAGGAAGATAAACAAAATGCCCAGACTGGAATGCGAGAAGAAATCACCAAGAAAAGGTAAGATCCAAAAGTATTGAGAGACTTCACGGTAAGTACGAAAACTGGTAGCACATATAAAGAAACTGAGCTGAAATGAAAATTTAGGAAAAGAGTCATGGGGAGGAGAAGTTTCAGCTGTGAGTATTCTGAAGATTTGTAATGGATAGATAGAAAATAATAGTTTATTAAGAGTGGATAGATAATAATAGCTTATTAAGAGTGGATGCATAACAAATGAATAAATAATATTGCTTTTGCGCATTAATAAAGAAGTTGGGTTTCTGCGAAAGTTTTAAGATGAGGGGAAAGACCAGAAAACACAGCATTAATACAATTTAGTTATAAGAAATCCAATTGAAAAGGCTTTTATTTTTGTAATGGAAATAGGACAAAAATTGTGTCATCGGTTTCTAAGCAGCGATATGACAAATACATGGTAGCAGTATTAACCTGGTGTAGACTTCAAGGATTGCATGAATACAGCAGTGACTTTCATATGTTCTTTTTTACAACAATCCTTTATATGTTCAGTGGTTTGCCAAGGAACCACCTCATGTATTAGAAACAGAATTGGCTAATCCTTGTTTGTGGAGGATTCTGGGGCATATTGCAGCATGTTTATCAGTTCATTCTTGGTGCTAAGGTCAGACCAGTAGAGTCACATCTAGAGATGTGGGATAAATTTGATTCAGTTTGCATTTAAATATACCTAATAACAAACTTTCCAAAACAACACACAAACCAGAACATCCTTCAAAATTCATACTTTCTGATTTTTGCAATGCACTTCTCCAGCCATGTAATGTGTAAAAAATAATAATAATACATAACACGTGCATGAAAATGCACGTATTAGCAAAATATAACATACAAATATGTGTTACGTTCGGGGAAATGGCTTTGCAAAAATGCGTACGTTAGGCAAAATTGCAAATGTGTATGTTAGGAAAAATATGCATTAAAAGGCTGGTGAATTTTCCTTTTTTTTTTTTTTTTGAAAACTAAGATAAAATTGCAAACTGATGTGGAAATGTGAAGATTTGAGCTTAAGACTGATAGAATGAGAAAGTGAAAGAAACTGAACTTGACATATGGGTCTATCTCTAAGCACACGGTCAATCTGTGTGGAAGCACCCTGGAACAGGAATGAACAGACTTCTGTTGGGGAATCTGCTCTGGTTTTGACTTGAACCTACCTGAGCCACATGCAAAATGGCAGCTCAAGGGGTGGAGCTAACTGCTTACTGAATCCCATGTGCCATTACACTGAGTGGGTGCGTGGGGCTTAACTTCCCATAATGTTAAGTGCACAGGGTGCAAATTCATCTGCATTTAGTATTATTTTAACACTCTGTGCTAGGAGGGGAGGGGGAGATTTTAATTAAGACTGCAGAGTGGAGAGAGAGGGTAGGCTTAACTCTTGCCTTCCCAGCTGCGATCCTCACAGAAATGGACCCTCATCTTGCCCCAGAGGTTAGAAAAAGCTCCCATTGGGACAACTGGACTAATCGGCAGGCCAAAGATTTTCATCGGGTGGGAAGGGCTAAACTTCTCTTTCCTGCATGCTGTGTTCCTGATTGGAGACCACCTCATGCTTAGTATTATTTTCTTTAATGTAGGAAAAGCTCTCTGCTGCACATCTAAATGCAGCGTGTTGAAATTAGGCTCTCTGTTGACCTGCATGTACCGATACAAATCTTAAACCTGAGTCAAATCAAGGATTCTTTTTGCTGCTGGTATTGATAAGCAACTGGGAAACAGAAACCTTTGCTGATCTACTGCAAATCATCCAGTGATTACCACTACGCTCAAATGTACCAAGTGCTTCCCTGTGGCTTAGCAGTGCAAGATTAGTCAAGGTGACCAAAACATTTTTCAAATGGGGCAGAGCCGCTGATCTGCCATGACTGATCTCCTCATCTTCTGATGTGCTTCTGGACGAACCACCGGGTTCCCCCAGAATGCATGCTACAATAGCAGAGCTTATTATGACTAAGCACATGAACTAACAAGGCTAAGGTCTGGTTCCTGGCTTGTGCACATTACGCTAGCTTCTGGTGATTGTTGTGTCATTAAATAAAGGCACAAATAAGCATTCAGCTTATTATTATGCATGTTCAGCTTCAGATCATAGCCAAGCACCAGGTGAAATTCAGGAGTACACATTCGTAGTGTGAGTATGTCCAACCTCTGTTTAATTCCAGCATTAAAAAAACAACAACATGGCGGAGGTATCTGAGCAATTTTAATTTTAACCCGCCCCCCCTTTTAATGTTCCCACTTTAGCAAGAAGCCAAAGGGAGATGACCTTCGAAGGCTTTATACGGTACATGCTTTCGGAAGAGTGCAGCATCTTTAAACAAAAGCACCGGACGGTTTACCAAGATATGAACTTCCCATTGTGTGACTACTTTATATCATCGTCACACAATACCTACCTGATACAAGACCAGCTTGTAGGGCCAAGTCACCTGTGGGGCTACGCCAAGTATGTACATTTATTTGTGGGGTAGGGCAGGGGAGAGGTGAGGCCAGTAGGGTGTGGAGAAGTGTGTTGTGTTTCCTAATGGTGTTCTTTCTCCATATTTAAAATAAACACAAATGTTTGCAGCTGTTGAAGAAAAAATAACTTGGAAAAATACCTATGGGTTGTATTATGGCGCTCATTGAATTATTTCTGCTCAGACAATGGAACGTCTGTTACTTCCCCCAACAAATCTGCCCTGGAGAGTTGGTGGGATTGAGGGGGTACAAAGAAGGAAAGTTCCATTGCATGTATGGACATCATCCTGCTGGTGCAATAATGACTTCATTGGAAGCAAGTCTGTGGCTGAGCTAGAACTGAAATAGGGGTGGAATATAGATACATATAGAAACTGCTTCAAAAATGCTTTTCTTAAAAATAAAAAAATACATTGCATTTTCCATAAGGCTGGCCATCGCCATCTAATGTCACCTTGTATATTGCTTTTAAAACACCCTTAAAATGTTTTATTTGCAGCTGTATAGGACAATGGCAGAATTATTCTTTTGTTCTGATTTAGTGCTTTCTGAACTTTGGGACTCTTTTGAACCCCTTTTGGTGTCCCACCCAGTGCCTACAGTGTGCCCTATGGCCAAACGCGTGGGAAATCTTGTGCGCAATCTTGTGGCTGGTGGCCTTTCTGTTCCTCCATTTGCCAATCCTTTTGGTGCTAGCATTTTGTATTGTGAGTGGCAAACACAAATCCCATGGCTTTTTACCATGAGTACCCGTGGCATCATGGCAGATCACTGTGGCACCATTGGCAAAACCATGTGATTTGTCCCAGGCAATAATTGCGCCCGGTCCTTGTCTCTCTCCCCCTCCATCTGTGTTGCAGCAAGGTTGCCTTGCTGCTTCATTGGAAGAAAGTGTGGCTGGGAAACCTCAGCTTGCAGGAGTAGGTTCCCTTAGCTCACATTGCTTTAGCAAGATTGGTTACTCAGAATTGGGCCCACAGATTTAAGAATGGCAATCCAAGTCAGTTATTAAGTTAGCCCTTCACAGTTGCAAGGAAACCTCCAGTCAAGAGGTAGATGGTGCACCCAGTTCCTGCTCCGGAAAGGTTTTTACACAGCCAGAGTTTGGAATTCAGAGTCATCTGAAGTTTGTGGATTTCATAAGCAGGAATAATTCTTCTGAAATTGCCACCCAGGATCCTAAATGTCCCAAAATATCATCTGCGTCTTGCAATGACAAAATATGATCCTCTCAAGACTTTGGGGACTTGGGAATATCATGCTGTCCAATGAATTTTTGCATCCAAATCCTTGCTTATTGTGTGGCTTTGGATAAGTCACAATCCTACCTCACAGGACTGTTGTGAAGATCGAATGGGATTCCCCTAAGCTGCCTTTGAGCTCCTTGGATGAAAGGCAGGATATGGATAGATCAATATGACGACTAAATAAAGAGTTACATCTTAGCCTCTAACTCAGATGTAGGTACAGTCACAACATGACCTTCGATGTTATTTTTGGTGTTAAATTGAATTGGTTGAAATTGTCAATGTCAGGTAAATAGGGGCTTCCAGCACAGAGATAAAAGGACAGAGTTATACCTCTATCTCAGCCTTTCTCAACCTTTGGGTCCCCAGATATTATTGAACTACAACTCCCATCACCCCTAGCTAGCAAGGCCAGAGCTTAGGGATGATGGGAGTTGTAGTCCAACAACATCTGGGGACCCACAGGTTGAGAACCGCTGCTCTATCTGAATACACAGAGTGATGGCCAAGGGTGGGTCCAATTTACAACTGTAAATAAGACTGTGGCTCTCTAATATTTTCATATCTCTATGGGAGTGCAAACTGTTTGGAGAAGATCTGTTTTCTTAAAAACTGTGGATCATCAAAATGTGTGCTACCCTATCTGAGCTTCTAGTGGAGTGCAACTCCATAGCTAAACAAGCATTATTTGGAAAGCAGAAAGCAATATGAGTGCTGATGAATGGGACACAGGTCTTTTTATTGTCTTCTTCTTCTTCTTCTTCTTCTTCTTCTTCTTCTTCTTCTTCTTCTTCCTTTCTTTTTTCAATTTAAAGTTCCCTGAAGAAGGGATGCCGCTGTGTAGAAATTGATTGTTGGGATGGTCCAAATAATGAGCCTGTGGTTTATCATGGACATACCTTGACGAGCAAAATTACCTTCAAGAATGTCATCGATGTGGTCCACAAGCATGCCTTTGAGGTAGGTGCAGGTAGTTGGTCAAAAGCTCTGAAAAATGTCCACAGGGCACCGTAGGGTACCTACTTGTCCCACAGCAGTATCAGATGACTCTGAGGGTGGGTAGTCTGCTGACCTATGAGAGCCTTATATGATGCTGTCAGCTGACCTACAGAAAGCATAAAACAGATCTTAGATGTGAGCCTGGGACACATGGCAGGGCTGGATAACAGATACAAAAATACAGTGGTACCTTGGTTTACAAACTTAATCCATCCAGAGGTCCGTTCTTAAACCAAAGCGTTCTTAAATCAAGGCATGCTTTCCCATAGCAGCGGGGGACTCAGTTTACAAATGGAATACACTCAACAGGAAGTGGAACATGTTCTGCTTCCAAGGCAAATTTCACAAACCAAAACACCTACTTCTGGGTTTGCAGCGTTCTTAATCCAAGTTGTTCATAAACTAAGCTGTTCTTAAACCAAGGTACCATTGTAATTCCTTTGTGAAAATTACTGTGGACAGAACAGCACTGTGCAGTGAGGAAAACCTTGATATGTTTCGAGAACGGCTGCTTGTCGTAACAATTTTGGCCGCATTTGTGTGACTGCTGTTTATTTATTTGCTTATCTGAAGATTTCTCAATCGTGAAAAAGAACTAAGTTGTTCACCAATATTTATTAAAGCAATATTACATTGAGCCCCCAGTTCAAACACAGCCAATTCCCAATTTCATAGTGTCAAAGCCACCAGAGATCAAATTCACGTTCCAAAACTGGGGAGCGTCTCTCCAAGAAACCATCCTTGAAATTCAGGGGCAAAGCAGCCCAGCATTCCACTGTTATGTTCTGTCCGCTATCAGCAATCCCCATTCTTTGTAAAAGCCACTTCCTAATACGTGGGTGGCGCTATGGGTTAAACCACAGAGCCTAGGACTTGCCGATCAGAAGGTCGGCGGTTTGAATCCCCGCGATGGGGTGAGCTCCCGTTGCTCGGTCCCTGCTCCCGCCAACCTAGCAGTTCGAAAGCACGTCAAAGTGCAAGTAGATAAATAGGTACCACTCCGGTGGGAAGCTAAACGGCGTCTCTGTGCGCTGCTCTGCTTCACCAGAAGTGGCTTAGTCATGCTGGCCACATGACCCGGAAGCTGTACGCCAGCTCCCTCAGCCAATAAAGCGAGATGACCGCCGCAACCCCAGAGTCGGCCACGACTGGACCTAATGGTCGGGGGTCCCTTTACCTTTAATATGTGGCAGCTGCAGGCATTTAAAAAGAAAACAGAGTCACAAATCCCAGATGGGCATGGACGAGCTCTTGGTCATGCCTAACGTAGCCCTTGGAATCCTCCTAAGAACATAAGAAGATAAGAAGAACCTGCTGAACCATCAAGTCCAGCATCTTGTTCTCACAGTGGCCAACCAGATGCCTGTGGGAAACCCACGAGCAGGATTCAAGCACATAAGCACTCTCCCTTCCAGTGGTTTCCAGTAACTGGTTTCCAGCAGCATTGCTATCATGACTACTAGCCATTGATAGACCTCTCCTCCATGAATTGGTCTAACCTTCTTCTGAAGCCTTCTAGGTTGGTTGCCATCACTGTCTCCTGTGGGAGCAAATTCTATAGTTCAACTTTGCTCCTGGTCATTATCTGCAACTGAGCATGTATTTTTCCCTCACAAAAGTGAATCAGGGATCAATCCTTACCCCTGGTGAGCAGCAGTGGGAAAGTGCAGCTGTATTCCTGCTGCTTGCATCACCAGTGGCAATGGCAGTGTTGAAGAAAGGCTGAAGTAGCAACAATTTGCCAATGGTTTAGTATCTAGAGCAGCGATTCTCAACCTGTGGGTCCCCAGATGTTGTTGGACTACAACTCCCATCATCCCCGAGTTCTGGCCTTGCTAGCTAGGGGTGATGGGAGTTGTAGTTCAACAACATCTGGGGACCCACAGGTTGAGAAAGACTGATCTAGAGGATCCTTGGCTAGCTCAGATCTGCTCCTAACTTACCCCGAAACACCGCGTTTAGGGTTTACACTGACCATTGCCAGCAGTAGCTTCCTTCCACCCCCACTTTTCCTATGGCAGTTGTGGATTCTCCCCACTGGTAGAGGTCAAAACAGCCAGGCAGTTCTGGGGGGTGGGATGCCCATGACACATTCAACCACCCTTGAGCTTACGTGGGTTGAGGTTTGGATTCTTCTTTTAATGGACTTCCTCAGTTTCAAAAAGGGGAGGGATACCAACAGTCTTTATGTTAAATTTTCAGGCATCAGATTATCCCCTTACAATATCTTTGGAGAATCACTGCAGCGCTCCACAACAGGAGAAGATGGCTGGCCATTTGCTAGACATTCTCAGGGATACCCTCTGTACTTCAACACTGGATGACAGCATGCCATCTGAACTACCCTCTCCAGAGGTAACATCCCACCCCCCAAACCCAACATTATTATTATTGTAAAATGTGGTGTTTTGGGGTGTTTTGTTGTGTGTCAGTTTGTGTGTGTTTGTGTGCAAGCTCTGCAACTGTTGTGCACATTTGCAGCATAATGATTATTCAGAGTTTGGAATATCTTCGTCATAAAAAATGAGATTGGGCAGGGGGAAATGAGATGGTGCTCATAGGGCTTGTGATCAATATCACTCTTGTTCCAGCCCATTCTTCCACTTCCACCCCTCCTCTCACCATAGCTCATTCCGGAGCCTTTAAAACTGTGAGTGAAATGAAGTAGTGTGGTACAGTGGTTAGACAAGGGATTGGGAAGCCATGGCCCTCCAGATGTTGGAAGACTGCAGCTCCCATCAGTCCCACCAGCATGTCTAGTGGTTGGGGTTTATGAACATCTGGGGTGTCGCAGGTTAGCCACCATGGATTAGACTGAGGAGACCCAGGATCAGATCCTCACCTGGCCATGAAGATGAGGGATGGCCTTGTGATGGTCACAATTTCCCAGCCTAGCCTAATTCACAGGCTAGTTGTGAGGATAAAAATGGGGAAGGGGAAGAACCACTTATGCCATCTTTAGCTTCTTGGAAGGATATAAATATTGCAAGTATGAGAGGGCAGAGGAGCCTGTGTTGCATTGATTGATAGACTGCTTCCTGTATAGGCTACACATTGCCCACCCCCTTCTTCAAACAAATTCAAATATAATTGTTTTCTAGGTAAAACAAATAGTCAGATGTGAGACATTCCAAGCTATAGACAAGCCATGCTGATATCTCAGGAACAACACATTGTCCTTGAGATGACAACATGAGCCTACATGCAGTGTTGGTGTGCAACACTTGAATTGTGCTGCCTGAGTTTCTTCACACATGCACGGTGCTGCAGTCTTGAAGAAAGGACCACACTTGTGTAAACTGACTCATAACTATGGCTCCCTTGCTTGCTTCCTAGAGCTATATGCTTCTCAAAATTCCCTGTGGAACGCCCTCCCACCAGATGTCAAAGAGAACAACAACTACCAGACTTTTAGAAGACATCTGAAGGCAGCCCTCTTTAGGGAAGCTTTTAATGTTTGATGTATTATAGTATTTTAATATTTTTTTGGAAGCCCCCCAGAGTGGCTGGGGAAGCCCAGCCAGATGGGCAGGGTATAAATAAATAAATAAATAAATAAATAAATAAATAAATTGCACTCAGATTGTGGGTGAAGAAATGCCACCAGGCTTCTCTAGGAGAAGGAGAATTTATCCAACAAGTCTCAAGGGTGGGGCTCACCACAAGCAGTGGTTATAGTGCAGCTTCTTTCTTTAATTTTCAGGAAGGGGTGGAATGGATAACCACGGTTTCCTTTTCATTAGCCCAAAAGCTAATCCCTACATGCAAGTCGAATCTCCATGATATAATGTTGGTTGATGACTTGGATGTGAACAAATGAATGGCTTCTGGGATTTGAAAGAGGAGTGGAGTGGATAGCCATGGTTTCCTTTTCATGGTGTCTGCTGGTCTGGTTTGCATAATGTTTCCCCAGAGTGGACATCTGAACAAAAATGGTTTTTGTTCCTGTACAGTTGTGTGGTTTACTGTGCTGAGTGCCCTCAAATTTCTTCCCGCAGCAACTGAAATTCAAAATCTTGATAAAAAATAAGAAAGTCGGAACTCTGGAAGAAACCCTGCAACGCAGGGGCCAGAGATGCTTGGGCCAAATAGCAGAGCTCGAGGAGGTCATGGAGTCAGAGGATGACCTTATAGATGAAGACCCTAAAGCACAGTTGATCAAGAAGCCGCTTGCTCGATTGGCGTCAGCACCCAAAAAGGATAAGAAGGACAAGAAGGTAAATATACCTTCAGTTAGAGGTGGGGAAGGAATTAGATTTTGTTTGCATTTCAGTGAGAAAGTCGCTAATTCACACTTCTTGAACCAAAACATGAACAGAAACCCAGCTATCCTTTGAAATGCACACTTCTCTGATTTCTGCAGTGCAGTTTTCTAAGCAAACACTGTGTACTAAAATGCATATATTGAGGGAAATGTGCATTAAAGATGTGTGCAGCAGTGAAAACAACATTAAAATGCATTGCATTAGTGCAAATTGCTTGTAAAAATGTGCATATTAGTCAAAGATATACACAAAATGTATTAATCAGAGGGTTTTTTTTATCGCAAATTGCTTGTAAAAATGTGGGGAACAAAATTTAAGACTGGGAAAATGAGAAAGGAAGAGAACTGAAGTTGATAGATTCCTCTATCCTTAACCTCCAGCACACCAGATTTTTGCAAAAGCAGAAGCCATGTTGCCTGTCTCAGTGACTATTAACTGATGGTTGGTGTTCAATGAACAGGACATCTTAGCTATTCAGTTATACAAAAGCCCCAGGAGAGAATCACCTCATATTTCTCACTTTGCAAGGCTGTAATGCTTTTTAACTTTTTATTCACAGACTCATAAGGTTAAAGTCGCCATGTTGCTGTCAGAACTTGTGATATACACAGCTTCCCGGTCTTTTGTCAGCTTTGAAGATTCAAAGGAGAAGCAGAAGTTTTATCAAAATAATTCCATCGGGGAGGTGAAAGGACAAAAACTTATAAGCAAGAGAGGTAATTTACAAGATTCTAAAATCGACACTTGCTGCTATTTGCTTCTTTAAACTATTGGAAGAACTAAACTTTATGCATGGCACAATACAGAATGGTATTTAACTAAGTCCCACTTAGAGTAGACTTATTGAAATTAATGACTCTTGAGTTAGTCATGTCCATTAACTTCAACGGGACTAGATGGATGCCCATTGAGTCCCAGTGGGGGGAAAGCAATAATAATAATAATAATAATAATAATAATAATAATAATAATACCCCAATGTGTTTCATAGTCAGCGCAGTTTCCAGAATGCCCTTTGCAACCAGATTGTAAGCCTCTGTGCTTGGGAATAAGTCATACTGATTTTACTGGAACTTATTTCCAAGTAAGTAGGCTTAAACTTGCAACATGCAAGAGAATCAGTCCTAAGGACCCTCTTGTAGACGTCATTCAGTGGGATTTACCTCCAGATAGGTGAGCATAAGATTGCATCTTTGTGGTATTACTGATCTTTGCCGTACTCTGCTGCATCGAGAGCCAAATCCAATCAAGAGGTCTTTACTGGTTTACTGTTTGCTTCTGCAAAGAAGTCGAAGTGCTGTCTATGGAATAAAACTCTAAATAAATAGATATTTATTTGTTTCAGCCACTGGCCTTTGCAATCTGCACAAAACATAAAATGACCACATATGTGAACAACTAAGCAGGGAAAATTACCAAATTCAACTGAGACACCAGTCATTTGCTTCCCGATATAAGCATAATAGAAATATATACAAGTATAAACACTACTGAGTGGGTAAAATTACTAAAATCAATTAGAATTTTAAAATGATACAATTTAAAACTCTGGGCACTTTGGCAGCCCTTATTTTAATGGAGGTTGCTATGAATTTTGCAGGTTTTTTCTTCTTCCTGCTGTCAGCAGCTTATATTGATCTGCAAGGAGAAAAGTCATTGTAATAATTAGCTGGGTACCCCAGCTGAGACAGAAATAATGGAGTGATTAACTCTTTGTGTGGATCTCTCTATAATGAGCAAAATAACACGAACCATTATCTGGGTACTACCGTCTCCAGAAACTTAGGGCCAGGAGCTATTGGAGGAATTGCCTTCTCCCACAGAAGCTCAGCCTTATTATAAGATCTGCTTCAGAGATCATTCTAAGGATGCCTCTCCCCACCTTCTGAGATTAGGCAGAAGGCGACAGGTCATTCATTCCCCATGGCGTTAACATCCTGGAACATCCTCAGAGGCTGCTAACCTTGCTGTCCTTCAGACACTGGGTTGATGTTGTTTGCTCATGTACTTGGAGGACGATCTGTTTCACCGCCAGGGACTGCGCTTGAGGATTTTGATCTTTGTGAATTCTGATATGACCTGACTTGTTCTGCACTTCCTGAACTAAAATGCAGATAAGAACCTTGCAGCTCACCCTCTTGATTTTACACTTCTCTGAAGCTTGGGGTGAACTTGTCAGCTCAAAAAAAAAGTATAAAAAACCTGTTTAGAAATGCTTATTTTTGTGAGAGAAAGCTTTTGGGAATATGCCTTTAAGTGCAAATGTTCAAGTAGGGATTTTAAAAATCTGCATGAAGATTTGCACCTAAATTTCCACCTACGGTAAATTGTGGAACTTCCCCTCTGCCGAAGTGTGTTGAGTTTCTGTCTCCATTATACAGCTTTTGAGTTAAGATGCACCTTTTACCTTGGCCTCTGGCAATCAAAGCATTTTTGTTTTCTGGTCAAATCCCTTTTTATTGAATGTATACTGTTCTTTCACATTTAGAACGTCCCCACCCCCGTTTTATAACTGTAAAGTTTTAAAATCTATTGTTATAATTCTATACTACTTTGTTATAACCTGCCCTGGGACATTTATGGTAAGGGGTGTGGGCAAGACTATCTCTATCTCTGTCTCTCTCCCCCCCCCCACGCACACACACAGTGCTTTTTTCTGGTAGGGCGCAGGGGTACACATACCCTAAACATTTTGTGAATCTAAGTTTGGCTTCATTGAGGGGCAGTATTTCAATATGAGTAGGAAAATGAGAGTACCCCTAAACATTTTTTTAAAGAAAACAACCCAGTATATGTTCTTTTTATATATACAGTCATACCTCGTGTTACGTCCGCTTCATGTTACATTCTTTCAGGTTTCGTCCCGCGGTGACCCAGAAGTACTGGAAAGGGTTACTTCTGGGTTTCGCTGCTTGCACATGCGCAGAAGTGCAAAATGACATCACACGCATGCGCAAAAGCAGTGAATCGCAACACGTGCGTGTGCAGACGCACCGCTGCGCTCTTTTCATGTTGCGGACGGGCCTCCGGAATGGATCCCATTCGCAACCAGAGGTACCACTGTGTATTCTGGAATGTATATATATTCTGGAATGCCTTTCCTAACAAAACACACATTTCTAAACACTCTTTGATTGAGGCCGGAACTGGATGGAAAAGACTTGTAAATAATAAATATATGTGAAACGGACTCATCTGCCCACCCCTGTTTCCTGCTTCATTTATACTCATAACTTCTGCTGTTGCCATTTGAAATAATTGTATCCTTTTCATTTTAATATTGTGCAGGATTTATTTAGTGGTTGTTGCAAGCCACCTTGGAGGCTTTTAATCAGAAGCGCAGGTTATAAATATTTCAAATGAGTACAAAAAATAGCACAGGCTCGTATGTTGGTTGCTGTTGCATCGCATAGGGATTCCCATTTCATATCAAGAGTTCCTTGTTGAGACATAGCACAGCACCAGAAGCAGAGAGAGATGGATTGCCTAGAAATTGTAGCAAAAATTACGATTCTCGGGGCTTCTCAAATCACCCACTTAAACCACCCCTCCCCCGAACTGGAATAAATGATGCAAATTGGGCCTCCTGCAGTTTGCATAATCACAACATTTGTTTTGTGGAGTGGGAGCTATAATGGAATTCAGAATTTATCCTTAGTTCATTTCTCTAATAGTCTGGTGGTTGAAAGGTTTACATTATCGATCTTCAGCCAGTGGGCTGGCATCCGCAGGTGGGTTGCGAGGCCATCCCAGGTGGTTCGCGGCCAAGCTGTTGCCGCCATGTTGGATTCCAGCTAAGGTTGACCAAACGGAAAGGGCACTTACAGGGGTGTCTGGGCTCTTGCCCACATTGATCTGATGAGATACTCGCTGTATCCACTTCAATGCATGCTGCAAAGTGCAAAGCAGCAGGAGAAAGGCAAGAGCCTTCTTCAGTAAGGAATATATTTCTGGCCAATTGTAGGCCTCACTTTCCTATAGCTATGCCTGTAGTGAGAGAGCTCTCTATGGGGTACAGTTACAGGTAGGTAGCCGTGTTGGTCTGCCGTAGTCAAAACAAAATAAAAAAATTCCTTCCAGTATCACCTTAGAGACCAACTAAGTTTGTTATTGGTATGAGCTTTCGTGTGCATGCACACTTCTTCAGATACACTGAAACAGAAGTCACCAGACCCTTATATATAGTGAAAGGGTGGGGAGGGGTATTACTCAGAGGGGTGGTGGGAATGGGCGATTGGCTGATAGGTGTGGTAAGCCTGTTGACGACTGTTAACAACTGCAACTGGTCTTACAGAAAAAATCAAGGGGCGAGATGGCTAAAAATAGCTATATCATGTATAATGAGATAAGAATCCAATGTCTCTATTCAGGCCAGGTCTCTCCATGGTTTTAAGTTTGGTAATAAGTTGCAATTCAGCAACTTCTCTTTCCAGTCTATTTCTGAAATTCTTTTGTAATAAGACAGCTACTTTGAGATCTTGTACAGAATGTCCTGGGAGACTGAAGTGTTCTCCTACTGGTTTCTCTGTCTTGTGATTCCTGATCACAAGATTTATGTCCATTTATGGGGTACAGACACTCTGTTCACATTCTAGTCCATTTCTACGGCTCTCGTGACTTCTTCCAGAATAGAGCTATGCTGGTGACTAGAACGCAGAAATGCACACTTCTGCACAAGGGAGCACCCTGGTGGGTTGCTTGGTTGCCATCATGGCAGCAGCTGGAGTCCCAGGAAGTTACATCATAAGTCGGGCTGCAGGAGATGAGAGCTGGAAGGAGCAGGAATGCCTCACCATCCTCTCACAGTATTGTTGTGAGGATAAAATGATGAGGGGGATAACCTTGAGCTCCTTGGAGGAAAAGTGAGATATAAATGCAGTGATAAATGAATAAAATAAACAATAATAAATCACATCATTTCCAGCGGGAGAGAGTTTAGTGGATACTTACCCTCCCTTTTGAAATCAATAGAACTGAACCTTCGCTTGAACATATGCTTTCTCCTTGTTTGTTTTGAACAACAGGCACATTTTTACATGTTCTCCCTGTGACCATATGGACTACAGCCTTTTTTTATATATATAAAAAAATCAGAGTTGAGATTTCTTCCAGTGGACTCTATCCTTGATATCCTGTCATCTACAACTGGTTCATGGTTATGTTGATTTCCAGGGTCCGTGGCTGGCTAGGTTTATGTTTTTTTGTTTTTTAAAAAAATGTTACTTTTGAATATGAGTTCATAGAAGAGATGTAAGGAAATATTGCGTAGCATTGTGGGCATGAATATTGCATGGTGACTTTGCCACAAACACACATCAAATTATCTTACCTTTGAAATATTAAAATTTTGTACTTTTTAATAAAATATGTGCACCATCCCTCTTTGCAGCTCCTGACTTCATTGCACACACAACAAACTTCATTACAAGAATCTACCCCAAAGGAACCAGGACAGACTCTTCAAATTATGATCCACAAGAATTCTGGAACGTTGGGTGCCAAATGGGTAGGCTTTTCCATCTAATTTTATGTGATGTCTTTGCATGCATGAAACACCAAAATAGGTTTAGATATATGGCTTAGATTTGATAATGTCTCACATGGATGAAAGCGGGTTGGGGGCTGACATATATTGGAATCTAGAGTGCTTTTGGGTTGCAGTCACCGGCCAGAGGGCTGAGGAGGGCAATAAGGTTAAGGTAGGTGTGTGGAACTTCTGTCCCTTCAGATATTGCTAAACTAGAACTCTGATCAGCTCCAGAAAGTGTAGCAATGGCCAGAGTTGATGAGAGTGATATTTCAGCAGCATTGGGAGAGCCGAAGATTCTACACACCTGGAGACAGTAAAGCAAAGAAGCATCAAACACATTGGCCAGTCTGAGATGTAATGGAGAACCATAGTGGAGAGTCGGGGCAGGGTGAATCATGTGGTCCTCCTCCTCCTCTCTTTGTGCACCGAGGGATGTGCAAAGTATCTTTTTGTAACAGACTAACCACAGTTCCCTGTGACATTTGAACTCAGGAAACCATGGTTTGTATAAACAATGATTCCAGCACAAGCCAGGTTCTGAAGCCATGATATGAGCATTACTCATTAACCATATTTTAAACAAAGGGCAGTTGCCTCCATTTGGATGTCATGGAAGGCTGTACACATTTTAAAATCAGAAATGAAAGCATCCAATCTGCTTGAAAGAGGAGGCTGGAAAGAGGCGGAGATGTGGTGGACTGCAACTGCCATCATCATGCTGGCTGGGCCTGATGGGAGTTGTAGTCCAATAATTTATGGAGAGTGGAAGGTTCCCCAGCCCTGACCTGAATGCAGCCTTGATGATAGCGGACATATGGCTGAGTCAAAATTGCAATCCCTCATGCTCAAAAATATGCTGTGCTGGCCTTCTAAACAGATGTCTAAGTCCTCTTCCTGTAGCACACTGCCTAATGTTTATGTCTTAACTTGTTTGTCATTGCAATGGGAAATGTAACAACAAATTCATTATATGAAGCCATGTACTTTCTTTCATCCTGCGGCAGTTGGGGGGAAGAACAAAAATACTAATTACATCTCTTCCTGCTCATTGCTTTCATTTTTCGCTCCTCTTTAATGGCATGTGTGTAATGCATAACAAAAGATAAAGTGATCTGTTTAGTGATATTAACTCCTTGCCTCTAAAAGCTTTGACTGGGTGCATTGTTGGCAGTGGACAGTTTCCTGGCATGAAAGGATCATTTATTGAGTGCCACTCAGGACTCAGGCAGCCTGCACTGCAGGAAATTGGATGATTTGTAAATGTCACTGCAGCACCCAGAACTGAATGGGTGACATGCGGAAGGAGTGACTTTATTTCTATGAAATTAAAAAGGTTCTGAACCAAAGAGTTTTGCCCTTTGAGATATAACTATTTTGAGCTTGTCCGCATGCTGCCAATCATCAGATTTGTATGATGGGAATAGCAATACAGTCTGAGAGAGAGAGAGAGAGAGAGAGAGAGAGTCAGTCCCTTGTGAATGTTGAAGCTATGCATGTATGTTGAGTTGGAAGTATGTTCCATCAAGCTCAATGAGACTTTGGCTGCATCTACACCTGCTGTCTAAAACACAATTGAAGCACATGGCTGAAAAAACAACCCCATGGAAACTGTAGGTTTTTAAGATGTTTGGCAATAGTAGCTCTGTGAGGGGATAAACAACAGTTCCTGGGATTATTGGAGGAAGCCATGTGTGTTAAGTGTTCTTTAAATGCATAGCATAGATGTGATCTTCCTCCCAAGCAAAACTGCAACAAGACTGCAGCCTTAAGGTCTACAAGCTTCCTTATCAAACTGTCACCTATATTTATTATAATCTCTGTTCCATTTAAATGCCTAACAGATGAAAGTTTTACCCACCTGGTGCCCACCAGATGTTTTCAACTTGAACTCCCATCAGCTTCAGCCTGCATGGTCATGCTGGCTGAGGTTGAAATGAGTTGCAATCCAAAACAGCTGGAGAGCGTCAGGTTAGTGAAGGCTGATTTACAGGATAGATGAGGAGGTTGTGGTGGAAATATCTACCTTACCTATCTAGTTTTATTTAATTCATGACCTCGCTTTGAAGTGTTCTCCAGCAACAGAACACCCAATGAAACAAAACACAACCTAAGCAGAACAATAAAACTACCAAAAAGAATGCCAAGCAGAGAGAAGCTAAACAGCAGTCAGTAAATCTAGATGAAATCAATTAGGCAAATTAAAGATCAGAAGATTGTCTAAACAGACAGAAAATCTTTAGGTTCCAACTTTGGCATCTCCAGCTAAAAGGTTCTTATAGGAGGCAATGGGAAATAGCTTTCTCTGCTTAAGATATTGGACTGCCGTGGGGAGAAAAAAATGGACAGTACTAGGCTAGATGGACAAATGGTTTAATTTGATTCAAGGCTGCTTCTGTGCACCTTTTGAGCACAACAGGTCTTTAAATCCCATTTGAAAGGGTCAATCTTCCGACTTAAGGTGTTACCTAGTCCAGGTGGCACTACTAGGAATGCTCTTTCTGCAGTGGCTGCCAAACTAATGGACAGGGATGGGTAACCTCATGCCCAGGGGCCAAATATGGTCCTTCATTATCTGGTCCTCAAAACCCTCCCCAGATCCCACCCTACCCCAGCCCTGCTTCACACTCCAAGTGCCTTGCAGGAACAGGCCCTTGACTACTGATAATGACTCTTGGTTCTCTGGATGAAGGTTAGAGAGGAATCATAGGCTCATAGAATTCTAGGGTTCATCTGAGGCTATTCTAGTCCAACACCCTTCAATGCAGGAATATGCAGCTGTCCCAGACAGGGATCAAACCTGCAACTTTGGCATCATCAGCATCATGCTCTAACCAACTGAGCTATCTGCATGTGTAGAAACTAGGCTGCTGTACAAAGATGAAATTTAGAATTGTTGCTCCACCCAGTTCTGCCCTAGACACCCCCAGCCAAGGAAGGTACACATCTGATAGTTAATTCTTTATTGACAAAAACATGCACTTACAGCAACTCCCACAGTGCTCTGGATACACATGGAAACACCCTTCTAGCCTCTAGGAAGTTTTCCCTAGCTCTGTGTCCCATGGAGCAGTTGCATAGGATAGATTATGAAACCATCAAGAGGTTTTCTGAACTGCATTTTAAAGCCTGGGGAGGTATGTTATCCCACGATCCCCATGAGATGTGCACAGGAGCCAGGCAAAGAGGCTACAAGCACGTGCTGATATAGGTGCATAGAGCAAAATGTGCAAGTGTTGGGGTATGTGATCATTGCATGCACCAGAAATTCAGAGGCCCAGCCCTTGCAGTTTCATCACTCCCATTTGTTTTTTCAGTGTCTCTGTATGTGTGTGTTTCATCAGATCCTGGTGTGTGTGTGTGTGTGTGTGTGTGTGTGTGAAGGGGGGAAATATTTCTGAAAATCAGTCATTACTTCAGTTGCATTTAAAAACAACAACTGCTCACACAATACCTTGTATGCAACTGAAAATATCTCTTCCCCCGCTTGCAGTGGCCTTAAACTTCCAGACACCCGGAGTACAGATGGATCTACTGAATGGAAAGTATTTGGACAATGGTGGCTCTGGTTATATCTTAAAACCAGAATTCCTGAGAAAGAGAGACACAGACTACAACCCACATGACGTAAACATGAAATTCAGAGCGCTTACACTAACAGTAAGGGTAAGAAGGTTTCATTCCACCTTTTACTTATCATTCATATATGATACTTATGTTATGTTTTATAAACCACTGAGCCTCTTGGGCTTGCTGATCGGAAGGTTAGCAGTTCGAATCTGTGAGATGGGGTGAGCTCCCATTGCTCTGTCCCAGCTTCTGCCAACCTGGCGGTTCGAAAGCATACCAGAGCGAAAAAGACAACAGTGACTTTAAAAAGGAATGGGAATTTTTTTTACAAGGTATTTGCAGAAATAACAAAAAGAAATGTACTCAATGTCAAGATGTGAATAAACTTTCACAACTTTATTGAATTTCAAAATGGAGGATGACAATGTAACAACATTTAATAGTATATATACATGTAGAATACAACAAACAATGTAACAAACCAGAGGAGGAAAATGAGGGACACCAGGGGGAGGGGGGGGGATTGTAAGGGTAGGATTGGATTATGGTACATGATATTTGTAATTATAAAACTTTAATAAAAATACTATTATTAATAAAAAATAATAATAAAAGAAAGCATACCAGAGCACAGAGCAAGCAGATAAATGGGTACCGCTGCAGCGGGAAGGTAAATGGTGTTTCCGTGCGCTCTGGTTTCCATCACAGTGTCCTGTTGTGCCAGAAGCGGTTTAGTCATGCTGGTCACATGACCTGGAAAGCTGTCTGTGGACAAATACAAGCTCCCTCGGCCTAAAAGTGAGATGAGCGCCACAACCCCATAGTCGCCTTTGACTGGACTTAACCGTACAGGGGTCCTTTACCTTTACCTTACTTCTCCTAAGCTCTATTTTTTAATATAAAAAAAGACAATTTCATATAAAAAAAGACAATTTCAAAAAAAGACAAATTCATTATTGGTTTAACATTTCAGTTGTACATCTCTAGTGACTCTTGGCCCATGTGCCCACAGGTAAAATCCCTACCCTGCCCCGGTGAGGGAAGCTGCGTAAGTCTAGCCAAGCATGGTTAAGTCCTTTCAAATCCAACCAGCTAGGGCAGTGCAGTGCATCTCTTTCTAAGCAGTGATCAGCACACTGGACAGCTCACAGTGGACTTCCCCATTGGCTCAGTCCTGTTCAGTGGCAGGCAGGCAGCGGTTCAGTGGTGGCAAGGACGGGGCCATGAACCCACAGGGTTTTTTATGGGTGCCCTGCCCCCCAGGGCCCCCTAAAGTTGGCGCCTATGGCCCCAGTTCATCAAGGTTGATGGCAGTTGTAGGCCAGCAACATTTGGAAGGCCACAGGTTCCCTATGCAAGATCTGCACTGATAGCATCCAGAGTTTCAGACAGGAGACTTTCCCAGCCCTACCTAAAGATGCAAACCTATTCCTCAAAATTTCCACTTATCTCAATTTGCAGTGTAGTTGTGCAATCAGACAATGTGTACAGAATTCATATATTTGGGGAGAATGTGCATGAAGATAAACACATTAGGGAGAATAACATACAAAACGCACCATATTAGGGGAAATTGCTTGCAAAACTGCATACAAAACTGTGTTTACAGGGAGAAAAAAGCAGATGAATTTCCCCAGATTGCGGTAGAAATGTTGAGAACTGAATGTAAGACTGGTACAGTGACAAATGGGGAAAACCAGAATTGGCAGATCCTTCCACCCATGCTCAGAACAGACACACTGAAATTAATAGACCTTAGTTAGTTGTATCCATTAATTTCAATGGGTATATTCGTGAGTAGGAGTAATAGTAATAGGAGTAATACAACCCATGGATTTAAACAGCATACTTTGAACTAAGAAGAATGCAATAATTTTAGGAGCAGCCTTAATCATGAGAGCTAAATGGGGGCTCCATATTCAGAAGTACAGACTTTATGTTCAGGGTATGTACATTTTCATACCAGAGACTGAAACCAAAAAAAGGTGATGGCGGCACAATGCCAGGAACTGCTGGAATCCATGTGGCTACCTCATGTGGTGAACTGTTGAACTTCAGTTGGCAACCATCTCAGATTGACCTTCTGGATTGACTCTGCTCACCCAAACTGATCGCTAGATCTTTCTGGACAGAAGAGAGTTTAGAGAGCCTCTTTTCTCAAGCTAAACCTTGCTTGAGCAACAAGATCTGCCTGAGCACTACCCATATCTTGTATTTTCCCTCTTCATCTGGATCCCTGCCTTCAGAATTCTTTCTCTTGCATCCTGATAATTCTTTGGTCTCCTGCCTTTGGCCCACTTCCCTGTTGTTTCTTAATTTTTACTCCAGCCTCTCATTTCCCAGCTCCTAAATTTCTCCAGACTTGCCCATGACCCAGCACTCACTTCACGGCCAACTTGTGATCTTCACAGAAACATGCAGTTGGCCGTGTTTGGAAGCAGAATGCTAGATGGGTCTTTGGTCTGATCCAGTAGGGCAGTTCTGAACTGGGAAACCCTTCCTGGAGGCAGAGTTTTCTGTGGGCAACCCTAATCATGCATACTCAAAACTAGGGATGCCAGAGAATTCAGAAACAGGAGCAGAAATGGCCATTGTTCACTTACTTATCCCATGTCTGGAAGAGAAATCAATTCAGCAAGTACAATTGGTATTAGCTGCTGTTTTTGCTGCCAGTCTGTAAATGATACACAATTGCTTATGTTCCCACCATCGGTTTTGTATTTCCTTTGCACGGAAATGAAGGGGGCGGAATAACATCAACATAACTGATGCGATTTATCTAATTAATTACGTAACTTATGTAAATTTTGCCACCATGGATAGCGAGACAAATAATGTAGTTTTTGGCAGAAAACCGACTGCAGCAGAACAGAAACAATTCTGCATGCAAAGAACGCAGAGCAGCATGGAAAATGATACCTTATTAGATCCCAACTCTGAAGTAAGTCCCACTGAATTCAATAGGGCTAGGATAAGAATGCAGGAGTATAGTTACAGTTTACCCTCTCTAGCCCCCTAGCTACAATATATCCCCGGATTGGGATTAAATCTAATTTGCAGCATCCAAGAATGAAACTGAACTTTCCAAAAATTCTGGCATTCTGCTTACAAGGCAGCCTCATTAAATACTATTATTTACAAGGATCTCGTTCTCAGTACACCCAGGTCATTCTTCAGCTGCAATTTAGAACATTACCGTAGCATGTTGAAAATAGAGAGAGGCAAATTGAATTAAACCTTTCAGGGCAAGCTGTGATATTCATGTACAGAGATGGTTCTGGAAAATTGCCTGTTTGAACAAAAATAAATCAAACAGGTTTGATTTATTATCTGTAATATTTCCTGGTACTCTCCTGTGCTTGTTGTTGAAAATACCTCAAATACTATAAATTCTGTGGCCAGCAAGCTGCAAATAGTTATCAAAGACATTTGACAGGTTATTAAATACCAGCGGTGTACAGTGTGTGTGTGGGGGGGGGGGGGTTGGTCTGGCTACAGAATAAGCATTCTCTTCCCATCTTGCCAACCTTTAACAAAGATTTTGTTTACCATTTTTTTTAAAAATGCATGTTAAACAAGGCCAGATATTTTTCTCCCTCCTTCATAAGGAATGGTTGAGGGAATTGGTATGTTTAGCCTGGGTAAAGAGAAGATGTGATAGCCATATTCAAACATCTCAAGGGCTGTCACATGGAGGATGAAGCAAGCTTGTTTTCTCCTGCTCCAGAGGCTAGGGCCCCAACCAATGAATTCAAGTTACAAGAAAGGAGATTCTGACTAAATAACAGGAAGAACTTTCTGACAGTAAGAAGAATTCAGCAATGGAACAATCTTCCACGAGAGGCGGTGGACTTTCCTTCCTTGGAGATTTGTAAGAAGAGGTTGGACTAATTTGTGGAGAATTGGTCTATCAAAGAGTATTTGTGAAAAAGAACCTCCATATTCAAAGGCAGGACAACCCTAATGCATTAAGAGGTATAATACACCTGACAAGTAGAAGTAGAAGATAGACATCAATAGCCTTGTCCTCCATGAATTTGTCTAACCCTTTTTTAAAGCCAACCAATTTCCTGTGTGATTGAGTTTCACAGTTTAACTATACACTGTGAAAAAGCACTTCCTTTTATCTATGCTGAATTTTCCAACATTCAGCTTCATTGGATTAATGAATTATTGCATCGTAGTTTTGTTTTGTTTTTAAAAAACAAAAACAAAAAAACTTTGAGGTTTTGGTAATGAAAGCTTTCTGTCAGGAAATCTTATCTGCCATTATGATTCATCTGATTAAGAAACCCCTGACAAGCTTCTGAGAAACTCCCGAAGTTCTCCAAAGTATAATTTGAAAGTTAGTGAATCATATGAACCAAGAAAGTGTTTGAGATATAGGTATCACCCAAGCACTATGGGGGTCTATGCCTATGCATTTTGTGTTATACAATATTGGTCCTGGACGACTCTGTGTTCTGCTGATTTTATAACATCTTATTTTTATGTTTATGGTAAAGTGAATCTTTTCTAAAGCATTTAAATCATATATACTTATGGATGTTTTTCCTCCTTCCGCAGCAGTTAATGGATGACTCCTGTTGTTGACAGTAGGAGAAAGATTGAACGCTATATAGGGATCCATGCTATAGCAATCTTCTTAGTAGGGCTAATGGTTGTAATTCTGAAAATCTCAAGAGACTTAAAGAGGATGACACCGTGGAGTGCTGTAGTATTTATTTATGTGGCATTTTCAAAGCTCTCATCCCAGGGTTGAATTGGACTGTGAAATTTCGCCGTTTGTAGTCCAGAGGTTGCTGGACTACAACTCCCATCACTTCTGACCATTGGCCATGTTGGCTGGGGTTGTATCATGTGAAATTTGTAAATTCAGAAATTCAGAGTGTGCCCTCCATCATTTGATGCTGGGGCTGTCTACTCTCATAATATAACCACACTAGCAATATTGTTGTCATAAAATAATGATGATGGGTTGTCTCCCATGCTTGTCCCAGTTAGAGTAGAACTACTTAGAGTTATTCTGAGTAATTCTTACCTGGATACAATCCCATGTTGTTGTTGCAACAAGAGCAAAAACAGAAAAAGGTAGAGTAAATCAATTTCAGCACAGTAAAAGGTAAAGGTAAAGGTACCCCTGACTGTTAGGTCCAGTTGCGGATGACTCTGGGGTTGTGTACTCATCTCACTCTATAGGCCGAAGGAGCCAGCGTTTGTTCACAGACAGCTTCCGGGTCATGTGGCCAGCATGACTAAGCCACTTCTGGCAAACCAGAGCAGTGCACAGAAATGCCGTTTACCTTCCTGCCGGAAGGTATCTATTTATCTACTTGCTATTTATCTACTTGCACTTTGATGTGCCTTTGAACTGCTAGGTGGGCAGGAGCTGGGACCGAGCAACAGGAGCTCACCCCGTCACGGGGATTCGAACTGCCGACCTTCTGATCAGCAACCCTTGGAGTCCTCACTTGCCCATGGGGTTTTTTTGGGAGGGGAGCGCCTAGCCCTGGCACTCACCCCCAAAGCCCTAGCAGCCCGGACCATGTCGTCTTTTATTCAGACGACATGGAGCGTGCTGCCATTCCACACTAGTTCTCTTTAAGTGTGTGGGGTGAACATGTGTAGACAGAAAAAGGGGAGTGGGCAGACAAGCAGGCACCTTGAGTTCAGCATCTCCAGAGGAACCAGCGTCACTTCAGATCTTCCAACAATGAAAGGAGAAGTCTCAAAGTGGATTCTTGTGGGAACGTATCTCTGTAATTTGAGCAATTCATTCATGCTGGTGGTTGATTTCCTTTATGTAGATTATCAGTGGTTGCCAGCTGCCTCCAAGCAACCTCTCCAAGAGTAATAAGGCTGATCCTGTAGTCAAGATAGAGATTCATGGAGTTCCTGGAGATACGAATAAACAGCAGACTTCTGTCATAAAGAACAATGGTAAGTCTAATACACCTGAACTTGGGTAAGATGTTCAGCGGAGCTCTGTTCAAAAACGCATGTCCAACAACTAGATTTCCCCTCCTGTTTCTTGCAGCTTTGAATCCTAGATGGAATGAAACATTCACGTTTAACATCAATGTTCCCGATCTTGCCTTAATACGCTTTGTTTTAGAAGATCAGATGGCACTAACTGCAAATGACTTCCTCGGTCAATTTACTTTGCCAGTTATGAGCCTGAATAAAGGTAAGATTAAGCAGGGATGGGAGGAGTCAGCATGCACACACACAATATTTGTGCATGCATAGGTTTCCCCGTTCATTGTGGAGTTTGAGACAATTTTGCACATGTGGTCCCTCTGCGCTGATACAGCTGCCCTATTGCTGGAGTGGCTGCAGAGCTCTAGATTGTGGCAAAATAACTTGATTACAGTTTTGTACAGAGGAATTAAATTAGCCAAATCAGCCATAGACAAAGGCAGCCTTTAAATCAATATAGTCATTTTAGGAGAATTTAAAAGTTTGTGCGATAGAAATCCATCAAACGGGTTCATACTTGTTTTGTGGCTACAATATTTATTTATTTAAAAAAAACTCCCACATAAAATCAGTTTATAAAATATTTCTTTGAGTTTAATATTATATCCACAACCCAATGAAATATCCATAGAATTATTAAGCTGTATTTCAGGCTACATGAACCGTCTTGAAATATTTAGTCTCTAACAAGACAACAAAGTCTATGTGCTGTCAGACTAAATCTAGCAATGCTATTATGGAAGAGGAAGATGTCTATTTATCAATATCAAGGCACAGGAAAACCACAAATAAAAATGCATTCAAATCTACCAGTATGAAGTTAGCAGTACAAAATAAAGAGAGATTATTACTTTAAATGGCATACAAGGATGATTTTCTGGGAAAGCTAAAGTAAATCTCTACTGTCAAGAGTGCCAAAAGAAACGAAGAAGCAAAATAGTTAGACAACTTTCTTTTTTATTTTGCAAGATCAAAAGAACTTTTCCTTCTATGACAGAAGCAGTGAACATTTTTCAGCTTGAGGGCCATATTCCCTCCTGGGCAACCTTCCAGGGGCCACATGAATGCAAATTTGACCTTATGTGGTCAGCTAGTTTCTACAATGGACCTTGTCCATTCAGACAAGCAAGAGGCATTGTGAGTGTTTAAGAACACATTGCAGCCAGGCAAAAGCACCTGGGAGGCGAACAGGGCCAGTGAGGAGTGTGGATTGAGGAGAGTTCCAAGGACCAGACAGAGAGACCTGGAGGGTCAGCTTTGGCCCTTGTGATGACCCCCACCTCAGAACCATACACTCACCTCTCTCTCTCTCCTTCAGGCAAGCAGAAGGCACCTTCAGAAGATACGTTTCAAGCATTCAATGGGGTTACAAAACAGGGCCACTGGGAGCTGTGTCTGCAGAGCGTTTGTGGCCTGGGGAGAATTGGAGGGCCAGATCTCCATATTATCCAATACACTGTGTGTTCTGCAGGGGACACATAGGTCTCTTAAGAAGCAATCATAGTTGCCGGGAGTGTGGCCAATAAGAATAAGAATAATTTATTATTTATACCCCTCCCATCTGACTGGGTCTCCCCAGCCACTCTGGGTGGCTTCCAACCAAATATCAAAAACAATATGGCGTCAGACATTATAAACTTTCCTACACAGGGCCGCCTTCAGGTGTCTTTTAAAAGTAAAATAGTTTATTGCCTTGACATCTGCTGGAAGGGCGTTCCACAGGGCGGGCGCCACTACCAAGAAGGCCCGCTGCCTGGTTCCCTGTAACCTCACTTCTCGCAGTGAGGGAACTGCCAGAAGGCCCTTGGTACTGGATCTCAGTGTCCGGGCAGAATGATGGGGGTGGAGACGCTCCTTCAGCTATACAGGACCGAGGCCATTTAGGGCCTTAAAGGTCAGTGCCAACACTTTGAATTGTGCTCGGAAACGTACTGGGAGCCAATGAAGATCTTTCAGGACCGGTGTTATATGGTCTCGGTGGCCACTCCCAGCCACCAGTCTAGCTGCCGCATTCTGGATTAATTGCAGTTCCCGAATCACCTTCAAAGGTAGCCCCACATAGAGCATAGGCCAAGGGGCTGTAGGATGCTGAGGGTCCACACCCCTGCCATGGGCAGAGCAGGAAGTCCATGGGTGGAGGCCTCTCTAGTGTGGCAGAGTAGGAAGCCCGTACATGGAGGCCTCTCAGAGCTCTCCACTGACATTTCTCATCTAGCAGTGATCCACAGGGCCAGAAAATGGGGTGTGCCATGGGGTGGCAGAGAGAAAAAGCAAATTCTCCACTGGGCATACCCAATTTCTTTGACCAGGCTGCATTAGCTCTCTGGAAGAACCTGGTCTCTTGCTTTTCCACATAGGTAGTTCCCCAAGGATTGTATGAACATGGCTGCACACACAACATGCATTTGAAACACATTGAAAGCGCATAACTGCCCCTTCCCCAAGAATCCTGGGAACTGTAGTTTAACCCTCCCAGGATTACGATTCCTTCCATCCTTAACAAACTACAGAACTGGGGATTTAGGGGCAAAGGAAGCAATGTGCTTTAAAAGCATGGTCTGTATGCATCACATGTGTGGATTTACTTTTTTAAAAATTGGCATGGTTTTTTTTTTTTTTAAGCGCCTTCCTTCATCATATATTATTGGATGTGCATTTTAGATTTAGGACATTGTTTGGGGAAAAAATCTTCTTCCTTCTTGGTTTGTTTCTAGGATACCGCCATGTTCCATTGGTCTCCAAGCTCGGAGTGACCCTCAAGCCCGCCTCGCTCTTCGTATATATCTGGTACTGCTTCCATGTCCTGAGTTAATGTCATCACTACTCCTCCCAGCTGCGTGTTTAATAAAGCAACCATAATCAAAGCAGAAGGCACCCGATTCCTTCACACAGCACACACGTAGCTAAACTATGGAATTTGCTCCCACAAAATGAAGTGACGGCCGCCAGCTTGGATGGCTTTAAAAGGAGACAAGTCATATCTGTGGAGGAATAATAGAACTGAAGAGTTGGAAAAGACCCCGAGGTCCGTCTTGTCCAACCCCCTGCAATGCAGGAATCTCAACTAAAGCATCCATGACAGATGGCCATCCAACCTCAGCTTAAAAACCTCCAATGAAGGAGAGTCCACAGCCTTCTGAGGAAGTCTGTTCTGCTGTTGAACAGCTCTTACTGTCAGAAAGTTCTTTCTGATGGTTAGTTGGAATCTCCTTTCTTGTAACTTGAAGCCATTGGTTTGACCCCTACCCTCCAGAGCAGGAGAAAACAAGGTTGCTCCATCTTCTCATGTGGCAGCCCTTGAGATATTTGAAGCTCCTTATGCCTCCTTCTTTTATTTCTTGTTGGAATTGGTGTCTTCAGTACTTCACCATTAAGAAACTCCCATCCATCTTGAACTTCCTTCTCATTGAGTATGGGATCTCACCCAGTAGTTCCTCAAGCTTTTTGAAACCAGCCTTCTTAAAGTCCAGAGTGCATGTCCAACTACAGTAAGCTTTCCCTTGCCTCTGAATCATGAAACCCAAGAGGACATGGTCACTTCCTCCTAAGGTTCCCAGTACTTTTGCTTCATTGACCAGCTTTTCCCTGTTGGTGAGGACTAGGTCCAAGGCAGATGATCCCCTTGTTGCTTCTTCCACCTTCTGGGAAATGAAATTGCCAGTGAGGATATGGCTACCAATGGCTCTTAGCTATGATGGCTAAGTTCTGCCTCCTCTGTTGGAGGCAGTATTCTTCTGAATGTCAGTTGCTGGGGATCATAAGTGCAGAGTTGTACCCAGGTCCTGCTTGCAGGCTTCCCACAGGCATCTTGATGGCCACTGTGAGAACAGGAAGCTGGACTAGATGGGCCATTGGTTTGATCCAGGAGGGATCTTCTTAAAGGTGCTAGGTAGAGGCTTGCACTAGCACACAGAAGTTAATGAGATGACTTCTGTGACGTAATGGACCGGATTTGCATGATAGCAAATATTTGCACTTATCTATTTATTTTTTAAAAAACTTTTGTGCAAGAGCAAATTCTTTGCAGTGCTTTGTGTCTCTAGCTGCTATTGCATTTGGAGCTCATTTCCAGTGTTTAATCCTCTGCCCTTCAAGGAAAATACCAACACCGCTTTTCAGAATGGTGCTGTGGCAGAGGTATGGTAAAGAATGTTAGCTTCTTAATACACAGTGCCTGCAACAGAACATTGCCACATGTCCTCAGCTGCAAAAAAGGAATTCAGAGTTTTAGCCAAGCTTCCTTCACCTCATGCCTTAGTAGTTGACTAGAAGAGTTTTGCAGCAATTGGCGCACCTAAGTGATGATGATGATGATAAGAATAATAATAATAATTTATACCCCACCCATCTAGCTGGGTTTCCCCAGCCACTCTGGGTGGCTTCCAACAAAATATTAAAATACAATAATCCTTCAGATATTAAATGCTTCCCTAAACAGAGCTGCCTTCAGATGTCTTCTAAAAGACTGGTAGTTGTTTTTTCCTTTGACATCTGGTGGGAGGGCATTCCACAGGGCGGGTACCACTACCGAGAAAGCCCTCTGCCTGGTTCCCTGTAACTTCGCTTCTTGCAGTGAGGGAACCACCAGAAGGCCCTTGGCGCTGGACCTCAGTGTCTGGGCAGAACAATGGGGGTGGAGATACTCCTTCAGGTATACTGGACCGAGGTCGTTTAGGGCTTTAAAGGTCAGTACCAACACTTTGAATTGTGCCCAGAAACGTACTGAAAGCCAATGTAGGTCTTTCAAGACCGGTGTTATGTGGTATTGGCGGCCACACCTAGTCACCAGTCTAGCTGTCGCAGTCTGGATTAGTTGTAGTTTCCGGGTCACCTTCAAAGGTAGCCCCACGTAGAGCGCATTGCAGTAATCCAAGCGGGAGATAACTAGAGCTTAAGAATGAGCTGCAATGTAGCCGCTGAAAAATATCAACACAAGCTTTGTAAATTATTGGTATTGATACCCAGTATTGTGTAATGAAATTGTTCATAGGGGAACAGATAGGGCCAAAGGTGAGGGTGATGGACGGCGGCGGCGGGGGGGGGGGGGGATGTTGCTCATGTGACATCACAAGGTCCTGATATCTCACAAATGCGCATTGTGCCTCCTTCCCTAACTTGGGCAGAAGCTTCCTAGGAGGAGCCAATGGAACATTTAGAGGACTAGCCTAGTCCCGCTAGTCCACTCACCACACGCCACCGCTAGCTACTAGCCACACTAGCTATGATCTACCTCCAGAACAGAGTTAAACTAAGGAATTAGCTCCCAGAAGATGTAGTGAAAGCTGCCAACTTGGATGGCTTTAAAGAGGATCAGGCAAATTCAAAGAGGACCAGGCTACCAGTGGCTACTCATTATGATTTGCATGAACTCCAGTGTTGGAGGCATTTTGCTTCTGAATGCCAGTTGCTGGCTATCACAAACCATGAGAGAGCTGTCGAGCCCAGGTCGTTCTTATTAGCTTCCCATGGGCATCTTGGTTGGCTACTGTGGGAACAGGAGTTGGACTATAACTGACCAGTCAGCTTGAAAGAGCAGGGCTCTTCTTAAGTTCTTAAATATTTACTGGTTAGTTACTGGAGTGTGGGGTGCCTTTGCTGGAAGATAATTGGTTAGCTTACCAAGATGACTGACACCTCAGCGTATCAGGTCAGGGATTTTTATTCTTTCAAGTTTCCAAGCTATGGCAGGTTTTCCTCAGCACACAATAATAGACAAGTTAATTTAATTGGGGTGGGTGTACCTATCTATTCATTATGATGGATATGTGTTGTTATTCGGTTTCTAAACAGTAATTTTATATAGTTTGTGTAATAAAACAAAATCGATGGCAAAAGCATTAGGTAGGTAGAAATGAAATTTCAGTTAGCTTTCAAGGTATTAATCGCCTGGGTGGTAGCATGAGTGAGTTACCATTAGCGTAGCATCACATTTACAGGTGTGATGTATCTGATCCATTTACCACAAGCCTTGTATAAATATTACTGCATTTGTGTTTGTGTGGAATGCATGTGTTGAAATGACCAGCCTCAATAGAGCAATAACGAGAAAAGCAGAGTCAAGACTACAGAACTGCTGGAAAGCAAATGTCTACATTTATCTACAGTAAACCTTAAGGGAACAAATTAAAAACCCAGTCTACTGAGAAGCCTCTGAAATCAATATTTATTGAGCTTTAAGGACAGGAAGTTTGAAAAACAGCCAGAGTGAGCTGCCAAATGCACTTTATTTTTAGAGGGGAAAGTAATTTGCCTTTTCAGCCTCCCAAAGCTGTAATCAGAATTTTGGCCCTGATAATCTTATATTGCTTGTGTGGGTGTGTTTTATAGCCATTTTTTTTTGAAAAAAGCATTAAAATCACAAATTTTCAGAACTATGAAGCATATGAAGGTCTTTGCTTGAATAGATTCGTATTACGCCTTTCATATATTGCACTCAGTGGAGTGGGACGCTAATATCTCCATCCTTTATGGCATCTCTCTCCAAGAGTTGTCCAAAAGGGAAGATAATGCCAGTTGCTTTGTTAGTGCAAAGGGCTCTGAATTAACTCTGTTTCTTGTCCTGAACTCTGTTTCTTTCGCAATGTGTCCTGTTTTCTACTGGTCAACCTGGCTGAGTTTGTTGGTGGGTCTTAAGACATGGATGATTGGCAATCCCTCTGCAATCCCTAACTGGCAACCACTACCCTTCCTTTGAGGCCAGGGCTGGCTAAACTATTTTGGCCCAGGGGCCACATTCAGCCTTTGCCAATCATCCAGGGGCCACATATCAGTTGTGGCTATTGCCACACCACCCTCTCACATGCACCCACCCACAACACATGCAGGCCCGCTAAGAAGGGGTACTGTCTTTTTTTTGCTGCCACAAGCAAATTCACTGGGACCTGGAAAAAATTCCTTGGAGGACCACATCAGCCCCCAAGGAGATGGCTAGTTCCCTGCTCTAACAGCAAATGGGCATAAAAACATGAGAACCTGTTGGATCAGGCCAATGGCCCATCTAGTCCAACATCTTGCTACAACGGTGCCCAACCAGATGTCTCTGGGAAACCCCCAAACAGGACTTGAGCCCAACAGCATTCTCGCTTCTTGCAGTTTCCACTGTGGCAGCCCGGGCTAATGTTAGGGGGCCACCAAGAGACAAGACAGGAATTCAGCATACTGAAAAAAATCCTCTACATATGCGGGTGGCGCTGTGGTTTAAACCACTGAGCCTCTTGGACTTGCCGATCAGAAAGTTAGAATCATAGAATCATAGAATCATAGAGTTGGAAGAGACCACAAGGGCCATCGAGTCCAACCCCCTGCCAAGCAGGAACACCATCAGAGCACTCCTGACATATGGTTGTCAAGCCTCTGCTTAAAGACCTCCAAAGAAGGAGACTCCACCACACT
Organism: Podarcis pityusensis; assembly: GCF_964106645.2. Classification (NCBI taxonomy): domain Eukaryota; kingdom Metazoa; phylum Chordata; class Lepidosauria; order Squamata; family Lacertidae; genus Podarcis; species Podarcis pityusensis. The sequence goes on from NC_138035.1 coordinate 15,877,562, forward strand.
CCTTGGCAGCAAATTCCACTGTCGAACAGCTCTTACTGTCAGGAAGTTCTTCCTAATGTTTAGGTGGAATCTTCTTTCTTGTAGTTTGGATCCATTGCTCCGTGTCCGCTTCTCTGGAGCAGCAGAAAACAACCTTTCTCCCTCCTCTATGTGACATCCTTTTATATATTTGAACATGGCTATCATATCACCCCTTAACCTCCTCTTCTCCAGGCTAAACATGCCCAGCTCTCTTAGCCGTTCCTCATAAGGCATTGTTTCCAGGCCTTTGACCATTTTGGTTGCCCTCCTCTGGACGCGTTCCAGTTTGTCAATGTCCTTCTTGAACTGTGGTGCCCAGTACTGGACACAGTACTCCAGGTGAGGTCTGACCAGAGCAGAATACAGTGGCACTATTACTTCCCTTGATCTAGATGCTATACTCCTATGGATGCAGCCCAGAATTGCATTGGCTTTTTTAGCTGCCGCGTCACACTGTTGGCTCATGTCAAGTTTGTGGTCAACCAAGACTCCTAGATCCTTTTCACATGTACTGCTCTCAAGCCAGGTGTCCCCCATCTTGTATTTGTGCCTCTCATTTTTTTTGCCCAAGTGCAATACTTTACATTTCTCCCTGTTAAAATTCATCTTGTTTGTTTTGGCCCAGTTCTCTAATCTGTCAAGGTCGTTTTGAAGTGTGATCCTGTCCTCTGGGGTGTTAGCCACCCCTCCCAATTTGGTGTCATCTGCAAATTTGATCAGGATGCCCTTGAGTCCATCATCCAAGTCGTTGATAAAGATGTTGAATAAGACCGGGCCCAAGACAGAACCCTGTGGCACCCCACTAGTCACTCTTCTCCAGGATGAAGAGGAACCATTGATGAGCACCCTTTGGGTTCGGTCAGTCAGCCACTTACAAATCCACTGAGTGGTAGCATAGTCAAGACCACATTTTACCAGCTTCTTTACAAGAATATTATGAGGCACCTTGTCAAATGCCTTGCTGAAATCAAGGTAGGCTACATCCACTGCGTTCCCTTCATCTACCAGGCTTGTAATTCTGTCAAAAAACGAGATCAGGTTAGTCTGACATGACTTATTTTTCAGAAATCCATGCTGACTGTTGGTGATCACAGCATTCCTTTCTAGGTGCTCACAGACTGTTTGCTTAATGATCTGCTCCAGAATCTTCCCTGGTATTGATGTCAGACTGACTGGGCGGTAATTATTTGGGTCCTCTCTTTCCCCCTTTTTGAAAATAGGGACAACATTTGCCCTCCTCCAGTCTGCCGGGACTTCGCCTGTTCTCCAGGAATTCTCAAAGATGGCTGCCAGTGGTTCTGAGATCACATCTGCCAGTTCTTTTAATACTCTTGGATGCAGTTCATCTGGCCCTGGAGACTTGAATACATCTAAACTAGCCAAGTATTCTTGTACTATCTCCTTAGTTATTCTGGGCTGTGTTTCCTTTGCTGAATCAAGTTGGTGGTTCGAATCCCCATGATGGGGTGAGCTCCCATTATTCTGTCCCAGCTTCTGCCAACCTAGCAGTTGGAAAGCATGCCAGTGCAAGTAGATAAATAGGTACCGCTGCGGCAGGAAGGTAAACGCCATTTCCATGTGCTCTGGTTTCCATGATGGTGTTCCATTGCACCAGAAGCGGTTTAGTCATGCTGACCACATGACCTGGAAAGCTGTCTCTGGACAAACTCCGGCTCTCTTGGCCTGGAAGCGAGATGAGCAACCCCATAGTCGCCTTTGACTGGATGTAACTGTCCAGGGGTCCTTTACTTTTTTACCTACATATGCAGATAAATGTAGAGGTGAATACGCACAACCTTTCTTGCAAGCACTGCTTGTATATAGTGACTGGTCCAACTTGCCTGACTGGGAGTCAGTGTCTAGTATGGTGTTTCCTTGGTGTTGTGGTAGCAAATATATACAGACATTCACCACTGCTGTGATCAAGGCATGCTTAGAGTGCAACAAGAGTAGGAGACTCTCTCTCTTGCTTGCGCCTTGTGATGAGAGAAGCAGAGAGAGAGTCTTTGTCTCTTGTTGGACTCTAAGCATGCCTTGATCACTGCAGTGGTGAATGTCTGTATATATTTGCTACCAATATGCTTTTATGCCTGTCAAGTAAAACTTCTACACTTGACTGAATCTTTATGGCATCCATGAGTGTTTATTGACTACTGTGTGTACCTTCAACCCCAAATATGCTTCCAAGGAAGGAGCTGTGCTTAGATGTAACTGCTGAGTATGGCTACTGGCACACATGAACAGTGAAAGTGATGCCAGACCCAACCCTTCTAAACTGATGGATTGATCCAACAATTTGCCCATAAGAAACCAGCTGACGTGCTTCACGTAGCGCATGATGGATTGATGGACCTTGCTGCTGCACAAGATGCAGTGCTGGCCACAAGCTTAGATGGCTCCAGAAGGGCATCCGATGAATTCAAGGAAGATCAAGGTCTACAAGTGGCTACAAATCATGATCACTGTGGCATCTTCAGGTTTAGAGGCTGTAGAGCACTGAATACCATCTGGGCTGCAGTAGTGGGGCTATGGTCTCCACCTCCTACTTCTGGTCTTCTGGGAGAAGATGCTGGGTTAGATAGACCATTACAAGTAGCAGCCTGTATGGTGTGGTGGAGCCACCCTCCTGACATTGACATCGCTGCAAGTTACCCAGATGAACTGTGGGGAGGGAGCAGTAAGGTCAGGGCTGCATGAGCACACTGGTTTGAGCAAACCTGCTGCTCCCACCGTTGTGCCTGCAAAGTTCCAACCTTGCAGCTGCCCTAACTTGTTCCATCTCCTTTCCCCTGCCCAAAAAAGCTGCAGTGACACCAGTGTCTGAAGAATAGCTCCGCCCCACCAGATTGATACCTACCAGTCAGATGTTGGTCTAATCCAGTATGGGTCTTGGGTTCTGAGAGTTGCCAAAGCAACACGCAGGCAATTCCATCCCCAGTCTTCAAAAATTCTGCCGGGCATTGTGTGGGAAGCACATTAACCCTCCTCGCTGCCTCCTCCTCCTCCTCGAGATAATCCAGTCTGGGGCTAGATGAGTAGCTTCCCACATGGCTAGCCCACCGAGTCCTCTCAATTGATTTATGATTTGTAGTTATAACCTGCCCTTCAGTGCATGGCCCTAGGATGGGTTACAAAAATATCACAATAAAAGAGAGATGCGGATGAACATGGAAACCATAAAGCAAAACCATAAAATAAACAAACAGCAGTGCAGGCAGAGGGAAGGCACCCACTCAGACTGACGCCTGGGTCAAGAGGTGCATGCTTTGATCAGTCATCATAAAGCATGCACATCTCAGAGTGGGGTCACTCCATAACCGGGGTGGGGATGGAGCACACAGAGAAGACATTCTCATGCACCACCACCTTTGATTATTGCAACAATACTAACTTCATGCCATAGAGAGTTCCACAGTTTTATTCCGTATCAGGTGGCAAAAGTTCTTTCTTTTGCCTGTCCTTTTGACCCTGCTGCCAATTAACTTCGCTGAGTGACCTCCGAGATATAGTATTAGGAGAGCGGGGAGGGGAAATATTGATCTTTCTTCAGTTACTTCCAATTTAACATCCTTATTTAATTGGGCTGAGCAGAACTCCACATAGTTGTTTATGCCATGCTTTTCAGAGCAGGGAGGGATGAGTCTGTCACTTTTGGTTTCTCTCTACTTCTCTGAAGTTCAGCTTTCCACATTTCCACAGTACTTTGCAAACCCTTTTAAAAGAAGTCCTCGTGAAACCTCACCTGCATTTCAGTGTATTTTTCTCCAGTTATACACCGCTTGGTATGCAGTCTTACCTAAAATGTACCACTTTGCAAACAATTCTCTTCTAATATGAAACATATTTTGTTTAGTATTTTCACTGTTATATGCATTTTTATGCACACTTTACTGTATGCAGCCTCTGCATTTTTGTACACATCACTTGGTTGGAAAACTGTATTGCATAAATTGGAGAAGTGCCAATTTCGAAAGATGGGCCCTTATTTCAATTTGTGCTTTGGAAACAGTCAATGAGATAGGTTCGCCGCTAAGTGTAAACTGAAACTTCGCCCACCTACTAGCATGGAGAAGAGCTTTATTAAACATGAGCCCTGAAATTTGGGATTCCCTCTCCGAACTGAAGCCAACGATTTGTAATTGTTTTCTGCCACTTTGTACCACATTTTTTTACCACCACCTCCTACAAAGAAGTACAAAATGCTGGCATCAGTTTGGAGGGGACCCCAGTTTTGGGGGTTCATATTTAATAAAGCTGCTCTTACTTCCCAAGTAAATGGAGTAAATGTCCCAGGAGCAGAAATCTGAGGGTCATGACCCAAGATAGATAGATAGGGAGACTGACAGATATTAGGACCCACCCTCTTCTTGTGACTGTAATTTGTTTTTAACATTGTGTTTTTTAATGGATGCAATGCTCCCTGGGACCTTATGGTGAAACGCAGGTAAGAAACCAAAATGATTGTGTAACTGCTTATGGTTTACTATAGTGCTGTGTTCTTTTTCAAAGCAGAGGAGGAATTTAGAGCAAAAAAGCAGCATCTGGAGGTGTTCAGATCTCCACTCATTGCCTTATCACTCCAAACCTCTCCTCCCCCAAGCCACTGGGTTCAAAATTCTGGTTTGTAAAGGGAAACACGTTTTGAGCCCTGCAGAGAGAAAAGCTGCTAGCAGAATGATTTGGAGCAGGTGTGAAATGGTCAGGAACGGGTTAAACACCCACGCTGCATCTCAGTTCTAAATAACCTGCTCTTGAAGATGCTTTGATGTTTACAAAACAGCACTGGAGGAACACGATGAACCGCATTAGCGTGCAGTGGGTAAGCCTTCGCTGCGATTGCATGCTGGAAAATATCCACACAGGCCTTTTATGCACCTGTGCTAATGGGGACGTTTTTTGTTTTGCAAATGGAGGGCAGTAATTCCATGAAGATAACGAAATGACAATGGACCATGAAAAAGCCATTATAATTTCCTCGTGATTAGCAGCTTGCTATGTGCACTTAGCAACCTCCTCTGTGCTCATGTTCTCCAAAGCAAACACTTCAGTTAATGTGGCAAAACAGTTCACAAGAAAAGAGGGAGAGACGTCCACAGGAATGAGTAACTCACTTGCCTGAGACAGCCTTTGGCAGCCTGGTGCCCTCTGTCCTGTGCTGGCTGGGGCTGATGGGAGCTCTAGTCCCAAAAAAAATCTGGAAACTTAGCTAAGGCTGACTGGGGTTGATGGGAGTTGTGGTCCAAAACATCTGGAGGCTACCATGTTGGTGCATCCTGGCTGGGTCTGATGGGAGATGTAGTCCAGCTATTATGTTGGAGAATGTCAGAAATATCTAGGCAACATGATGGCCATGTAGACAATCTTTATAGAATTCCTTCAAACCATAATAAGTACAAAATGAAATCTTTAGTCTAAAAGTCTCTGAAAATCTTTAAATGAAGAGAGGTACCAGACTTTGTACGATGAATGACAAGCTGTGAAGCTTTGTGTATTCAGCAAATATGATGTCCAACACTGAACAGTGATTCTGGATATTGACTACTGTTTCGTAGAATTCTTCGTCAGCATGGTGGGAGGATATAGAATTGCTTCATAAACCCATCTTATTTCGAATGAATGTATATAAATGAAAATATCAAATTCTGTGGAACAGTGCTCATGTAATAATGTAGTCACTGCTCATGGGATATGTAGTCCAGCTATCATGTTGGAGAAGGCTGGCCTATCACTGTTCAAACTGTAGTATCTTCCAGTGTGCAGTGTTTTCCTGTAGTTAACTGAAAGTTGTTAATGGAATGATAACAGCATCACTACCACCATCACCCTGTGCAATCGAAGGCAGAGCAGATCCTTGCAGCTTGTGGGGTGAAGCTGCCCTGGCTATGTTGGAGGCTGATGCACGAGCTGTCCCTGGCTTCAGCGTTGATCCAGCCAAACTGGAATAATAGAATCCATCTAGTCCAACCCCCTGCAATGCAGGAATCTCAACTAAAGCATCCATGACAGAAGGTACCCAATTCCTTCACACAGCACATATGTAGCTAAACTATGGAATTTGCTTCCACAAAATGAAGTGATGGCCACCAGCTTGGATGGCTTTAAAAGGAGACAAGTCATATCTGTGGAGGAATAATAGAACTGAAGAGTTGGAAGAGACCCCGAGGTCCGTCTTGTCCAACCCCCTGCAATGCAGGAATCTCAACTAAAGCATCCATGGCAGATGGCATCCAACCTCAGCTTAAAAACCTCCAAGGAAGGAGAGTCCACCGCCTTCTGAGGAAGTCTGTTCTGCTGTCGAACAGCTCTTACTGTCAGAAAGTTCTTTCTGATGGTTAGTTGGAATCTCCTTTCTTGTAACTTGAAGCCACTGGTTTGGGTCCTGTCCTCTGGAGCAGGAGAAAACAAGCTTGCTCCATTTCCCATGTGATAGCCCTTGAGATATTTGAAAATTTCTATCATTTCCCATTTCAATCTTCTCTTTTCCAGGCTAAACATAACCAGCTCCTTCAACTGTTCCTCATAAGGTTTGGCTTCTAGACCCTTGACCATCTTGGTTGCCCTCCTCTACACATGTTCCAGCTTGTCAACATCCTTCCTGGTGCATAGAATTGGATGCAGTCTTCCAGGTTTGGTCTGACCAAGGCAGAATGATCTGGGAGTTTATGAATGCAAAAATAAAGCTGCATGACCTGCCTGTACCAAGGACTTTCTTAAATATATATTTATGTATTGCTTCGGATAACACTGTAGCTATTGACCTCACAAACAACAAGGCTGCGGTGGTAAACTGCCCCCCCCATTCCAATGTAGGACATTTTTAGCACACACTTTCAGTTCTACCACTTTCCCATTAAGCTGTGAGGAGGTTAAGATGGGATCGGCATATCTGTTTGATCCAGTCACACTTCTGGGTCAAGCCCGCCTGACCCAGCCTCGAGGCCAGGTCAGTCACACTTACCGATTGCATCTCCTGCTTCTTGTAGGTCAGCTCTGTGGCTCAGAAGGAAAATGGGAGGCCTGCTGCTGTGCATCTCAAATTCTGACATTCCGGTCCAGGAAAAGGAGCACAGCACTCTCGCTATCTCAGAAGGTCAACACAGGGTGAAGAAGAAGGGAAAGCAGGAGACTCTGTGGATGTTGGTGCATTTGTTGGTAGCTAGCATTTCTTGTAATTACTGACAGACAAGGAAAATAAAATACACTTTGTCAAAGGAGTGGGGAAACAGATTTTGGTGGCGACCTAGATTATTATTATTATTATTTATTCAATTTATATTCCGCTCTATATCAAAAGATCCCAGGTTGGTGTACAACATTAAAAACACATTACAGAACATCAATGATAAAAAACATAATAAAAGCATACAGGCAGACAGCCTAATAATAAAAGTCATTTCACAGGCCCTAGATTATTTAATAGCCATAAAAGGTAAAGGTAAAGGGACCCCTGACCATTAGGTCCAGTAGTGGCCGACTCTGGGGTTGTGGCGCTCATCTTGCTTTATTGGCCAAGGGAGCCGGCATACAGCTTCTGGGTCATATGGCCAGCATGACAAAGCCGCTTCTGGAGAACCAGAGCAGCTCACAGAAATGCCGTTTACCTTCCCGCCAGAGCAGTACCTATTTATCTACTTGCACTTTGACGTGCTTTCAAACTGCTAGGTTGGCAGGAACAGGGACCGAACAACGGGAGCTCACCCTGTTGCGGGGATTCGAACCGCCGACCTTCTGATCGGCAAGACCTAGGCTCTGTGGTTTAACCCACAGCACCACCCATGTCCCTCATTTATTAGCCGTAGGCCTGGGTAAATAGGAATGTTTTTGCCTGGTGCCTAAAGCCATGTAATGATGGTGCCAGGTGAGTGTCTCTGAGGAAAGCATTCCATAATCGGGAAGCTACCACAGAAAAGGCCTGTTCTCACCCTCTGGATTGTTACCTTTTCTATATTCTGCGGGCCAGGTTTGACAGAGATGTCCACCTGTCAGTCACCTGACTTCATGGAGAAATCAAACTGTGCAGGCAGAAACACAGCACTTTGCAAGTGCTGGCCATCAGCTGATCACCAGTGTCTGCAAACCCCATTTTTGACTGAGCCCTGCCTTTACCTGCTCCACATCTGGCATTATATATGACATCAGTTGCATCACAGGTGGATGAGGCTTGGCCAGTACAACCCAAATGGGGACTCCTGGGGAGCCTAATTGGGCCTGTGGCCTTATGGGGTTCAGAATACGGGACTAACATGCCCCCCAACCATTAATCTGGGTCTTGCAACAACCTCTGGACAGAGAAACAGAGAGCAAGTATGGTATAGTGGTTAAGAGCGGTAGACTCATAATCTGGTGAACCCGGTTCGCTTCCCCGCTCCTCCACATGCATCTGCTGGGTGACCTTGGGCCAGTCACACTTCTTTGAAGTCTCTCAGCCTCACTCACCTCACAGAGTGTTTGTTGTTGGGGAGGAAGGGAAAGGAGATTGTTAGCCGCTTTGAGACTCCTTAGGGTAGTGATAAAGCGGGATATCAAATCCAAACTCTTCTCTTCTTCTGCAGGAAACTGAGCCCCTTTTAGCCAGTGTTTTTTATTTATTTCCTTCAGGGCTGGGCTGTGAGGAGCAGCAGTGAGGGCCAGTGGGGTGGCATGAGCAGTATGAGGTTGCTTATATAGCTTACCAACACTGCAGATCACTTCCAGTTACTGAAAGGAATTGGCTCTGCCACTGCACCTATCCAGGTCTGGGTTCCCAGCTGCTTGACCCCAACCCCTCTTGGTATCCAAGGTTTTGGAAGCCAAGTAAGTAACACAGCTCTGTCCATGCTGCCCTGCTGGCTGCTACTGGGCAGCAGTCTGCAGGGAGTGAGAAATCAGGAGCCGAGAGGCAAAGCCAGTAGTTAGGACAGAAGAACAAGTCAAGACTGAAGGAGAAACAAGGAAGCTGGCTTGAGGAGCATGTCAGAAGTGAAGACTGGAGGTCAACCAAAGGACACAGGAATATGGCAGATCTCAGGAAGACCTTTATGTTCGGACCAGGTTCAACTGGGGCAGGAAGCCTGGCCTGTTTATACTCCTTTCCATCCAAGAAGATCCAGCAGTCAACCTAGCTGGGTAGAGTTAATCCAGGGCCTACTCAAAACTTCCCTCCTGCAGTTCAGTGTATCACCACAAAAGGCAGCTGTCCACAGATCTTAGTAGTTCTTGACACCCTCAGCTCAGCTTCTCTCATTAGTTCATTGTTCCCTCATCACTGGTGCCATTTCCTATCCTTCCATGCTTGAGATTCTATAAAAATCCTACAAAATGTGGATACCAATGGTTTTATCCCTCATATACCGAACTGATCACTGCTCTGGGTATGATAAGACCTCTCCTCCTCCCAGAGGGGAGGAGTTGTGTGCGGGAACTGGCTCCTGCATCAGCAAGGGTGGGTGTGTTCGGCCCCCTGCATCAGCCTCCCCTCAGCTGCTGCGCCAGACCCAGCAGACAATCAATAGGGCTGCCTGGTGGATGGAGCTTAGCTGCGCTTAAGTGGCTGTGGCAGTGTGGGGGACCCATTCGGCTTTCTGCTTCCTCCGAATCACCCGCCCACCCTCCCTTTAGGTCATATTTATGGTTTTGACCTTGATATGGACCTTGGTTGGTTGCCCTGGTTGCCCAGGGGGCCTGGTAGGAATTTTTATCCATTTGGCAAATTGGCACCAGCGTCTTGGTTTTTCGCCTACCTCATGGATCCCGTCCGATTCCCTGCTGGTGGCTAGGGCCATGGCACGACCCCCAGTGACGTCTGGGGTAGCTTTCAGTTGTATTTGCATCAACAAGCTCCTCTCATTGGCTGTTAACCCTCGATTGACCCCTCCGCTGAGCAGGGTGGAGTCAAGTATAGTTTGTTTGACCCAGTGCCTAAGCCAATACCTCTCACATGCTGTAACCAATAAAGTTGTGGCCTTATTTAGCCCATTAACTCAAAATACTTGTGTTCTTGTGTCTTTCTTATCTCCATGCGGGGTGGTGGGTCCTCGACACACAAAAGAAGTGGATGTTCAACATAGTGGCAGCTCTTATCAGACAGGACCCATTTAAGACCATCCTTTTCTAACAAGCCTTTTCTATTACTACTACTACTACTACTACTACTACTACTACTAAATATATTTTAATTAAAGATTTCTTGGTTTACAAAAGTATGTGCAATGTCTCATTTTTCAAAGGTACATTTCCTACAGATCAGTTTCATTTGTTGAGACATTAGTGTTACATTAGGAAGAAAAGGGGGGAAGAGGTGGAGGGGGGCATGGTGAGTGGGGTCGGGTGGCAATGCTTCTATTTTACTTAATGTATGTGTGGGGTTTTGTGTCAGCATCACTTGTGTGGATTCTCTTGAGAGCCAGTGTGGTGTAGTGGTTAAGAGCGGTAGACTCGTAATCTGGGGAACCGGGTTCGCGTCTCCGCTTCTCCACATGCAGCTGCTGGGTGACCTTGGGCCAGTCACACTTCTTTGAAGTCTCTCAGCCCCACTCACCTCACAGAGTGTTTGTTGTGGGGGAGGAAGGGAAAGGAGAATGTTAGCCGCTTTGAGACTCCTTAAAGGGAGTCAAATCCAAACTCTTCTTCTTCTTCTTTACTATTTGCTTGTATTTTTTTGGTGGTGAGAGAGGTTGGAGTTGGCCTAGGGTGTGGTTGGTTGGTTGTGATAAGCTGTGGTGAACTTTGTTTTCGTGTGTGAGTGGTGTGTGTGTGTGTGTGTGTGTGTGTGTTTGGATTAGGTTAGCCAGATTGATTCGAATGCTGTCGGCGGGTTCTCGTTGTCTTGTTGGGCTGAGTATGTGATAAAGGTCTTTTCAAACAGATTTTTTTAAAAATTCCCAGTCTGTATCTGTATTGGATTTGAAATTGTTTTTACATATAAAAGCATTCTTAGTTGTTCTTTTGTAATTGTAATGCTTGCTTTCATATGTGAAATTGTGTAATTGTTTTTTGCTCTCAAAATAATAGTTTGTTTTTTAATTACAAGAAACAAAGAAACAGTGAGGAAGGGAAAGAACACTCTCCCCCAAATATAAATGAGGAGAAACTCCAACAAAGGTTCCAAAATTCACAGCAGAAAAGCAGAAAAACTAAATCATCAAGACATCCACAAAAGCTCACATAGAAAGAAAATCATTCTGGTACTTTAAAATGCTGGTATACAGAGAATGGTAACTGATATGAAGAACTACAGTTAAAGATCCCAGGATGGTAAAGGGAAGTGGACAACACACTGATAAATAAATATAAGGCATAATCTAAATATAAGGCATCTCTAAGGCATAACCTGGTATAAACTCTGTTTAACTGAAATATTGTATAAAGCATAACAGCATAATCAATTCACAATTTCATATCCTAGCATAGCGAGAAGCTGGAAGATCTGTTGTTTTCTTTCTTTTTGTTAACTTTGGTGTGTAATTGTGTTTTTTTATTTAAAAAAATGCTGTATTTACTGTGAAATCGCTTCAATATATTTCTATGGGGAAGTGATTGATAAACGGAACCATAGAAATAAATAAATACATTTTTGGCAGCGCACTGAAATGAATCCTGAATTCTGGATCTAAAACTCGGCGGCCAACGTGACGTGAAACATTGATGCTCTCGGTTCTTCTTGTGCTTTTCCTTTCTTGTCGAAAAGCGGGAAGGAGAAGAAGGCCAATTATGAATTCAAGGCATTCCTGCCCAAGCTGTCGCAGTCTTGTTAGCTCTCCACAGATTTTTAAAGTTGGGAATACAGAACTAACATTTCATAATTAACCCTAGCTATGTTCTCCAAGCATCAGAAGTTATTTCAAGGAGAAAGCAAAGAAACTGCACTGAATTGGGTTACTGAGAAAGCAGACCCACTGAGAGAATTCAGTACACAAAGGCGCGCACACAGAGGCACACACTCCTTGTTTCAGCAACCTAAATCTAACTAATATGTGTAAAATTGAGAACTGTGCGATTTCTCTCTCTCTCTCTCTCTCTCTCTCTCTCTCTCTCTCTCTCTCTCTCTCTGTGTGTGTATGTGGGCCTAGCATTTTCCCACTCAGTTTCAGCCTTGGTTTCTTAAAAGGGGCAATAGGATTGGGCAGGATCAGCCCCATTCACCCTGAGGCCAGTCAACAGGATCCCCAGGGTCAGCAGATGCTGATGTAGAGCTTAATTCAGGGCCGGCCACACATGAGGCCAGGTGAGGCGACCACCTCAGGTGGCAGGGTCCACTAGGACATTTAATGCTTTTGAAGGTTTCACAATACAATAAAAGAAACGAACCAACCTTCAGGAAATAAAGAAAAGAAAGAAACTAACGAAAGATGTTACCACTGTATCTTAACTTTCATCCCCGGGAGAGGAAGGTGTGCGCACTCCCAGATCTCACCTGGGCTCATCCCTCTCTTCTCATAGTCTCTCACCATGTGGGTCTCTCACATGGGGTCCAATCCTCAGGACAGTCAATCCTTAGGTCAATCTTTCTTCTCTCCTTGTTCCTGATGTTGACCTTCCCTCTCCCCTTCTTCCTGGAGGGGGGAAGCCATTTTGGAGTCGGCCTCAGGTGCCTTAATGTCTTTAACAGGCCCCAGGATTGGGTTTGTCAGCACTGCTGACTGTCCACACCACTCTCCTGCTCCCCAAAGATGGTGGCCTGCAGGGACAGTTGCAATTACAGTGGTACCTCGGGTTACAGACGCTTCAGGTTACAGATGCTTCAGGTTACAGACTCCGCTAACCCAGAAATACTACCTCGGGTTAAGAACTTTGCTTCAGGATGAGAACAGAAATTGTACAGTGGCGGTGCAGCAGCAGCGGGAGGCCTCATTAGCTAAAGTGGTGCTTCAGCATAAGAACAGTTTCAGGTTAAGAACGGACCTCCGGAATGAATTAAGTTCTTAACCCAAGGTATAATAATAATAATAATAAAAATAATAATAATAATTCATTATTTATATGCCACCCATCTGACTGAGTTACTCCAGACACTCTGGGCGGTTTCCAACAAATTAAAACACAGTAAGATCTCAAACATCAAAAAGCTTCCCTATACAGGGCTCCCTTCATATGTCTTCTAAAAGTCAGATAATTGTTTATTTCCTTGACATCTGATAGGAGGGCGTTCCGCAGGGCGGGCGCCACTACCGAGAAGGCCCTTTGCCTGGTTCCCTGTAACCTCACTTCTCACAGGGAGGGAACCGCCAGAAGTAGATGCATCCAAACCATACACACTTTTGAAAGCTAGGCCTGGCTTAGCACCACCCTCTCCTTTCCTCAGAATGACTCTTCCAGTGCCTATTCTGTACCCCCCCTCAAAATATACTGTATTGCCAGTGCATCCACTTGCACATTGCCAAAAGGGAAAAAGGGAAAAGTAAGATACAGATCTGTATATAAATTGTATGCACTAATTCATAGGTAAAGGGCTCAGCGTGGTTCAAAAAATGTAAGAGCCTGCTAGGTCCATCTAGCCCAGCATCCTGTTCTCTGAGTGGCTGAACAGATGCCCTTAATGGGAAACCCGCAAGCACGATCCAAGCACAAGAGCACTCTCCCTTCTGTGGCTTCCAGCGACTGGTATTCAGAAGTGCTGCTGCCTTCAGCTGTGAAGGTAGAGAGCATAGCTGCCCTGGCTAATTGCAATTCCCAGAGTGGTTTACCCATCTCTTTTTCTTAAGGCAGCTCTGTGAGGCGAATAGGGGCCTTCTAACAACAAACAGTTGCCAGAATTCTTCAGGGAAAGCCAGAAATGTTTAAAGTAGCATCATGGCGCTTCAAAGGTATGTGTCATAAATGTAGGGGTTGCTCGTGCGTAAGTTGGTGCCACTCCTGGCTAGGTTGCCTTGTTAAACTTTTCTGTCTGGACAGCCCCTGCACTTCGTGGCTGCTCAGTCGCTAGCAGAATCCGTCAGTGGGCGTTTCTTAAACCTTTTCCAGCATAAAAGTTGTTTGACTCCAAGTCTCCTCCTACTCTCCCTGCGCGGAAGACTTCTGCGCAGGGAGGGCGTGGGTAGCGGAGGACCCGTGCTCTCCTAGCTGATCTCCGGCGAGGAGTCCTGGAGCCCCCTCGCCGATTCCCCCATCTGCCCCCCTTTATCCCTGGTGTTACGCTGATTTCTTTCCCCAGATGGTGAGCTGCCTCTCCCCCTGCTGGGCCCTTCTCCAGCATCGCTCGAGAGCCTAGCCTCCGCCTCTGGCTCCGATGTCAGTTCCCTGACAGTATGTTACGGTGTAAGTCTGTTCCTCTAAGCACTGCGTCTGGAAGGCCTCGCCGTGCTGCTTTTTGAGCCTGTGGCAACAGCTGTTCTTCCAGCCTCTCTACCTGACCCTTGGAGCCCTATCCAGCTCTGATTTGCCCCCTTCTTGAATGCTTCTGCTCACCTGGAATGCCTCTGTGAATGCTGATATTTACTCGTTTAACAAAATTGATGGACTTCTTGACTGTAAGGAAGCTTCTTACCTGTTTAAGAGTGATTCTTGCTTGCCTGGGGACCAATATATCAGGTCTGGGAAAGAAATAAGAACCTTCTCGAAAGAAAAACACCATGGTGGATTTCACCAGTAGAGGTCTTAACAATAAAAAAAACCAACATGGAAGGGAAGACAGCCACCTACGAAGATTTGGTAAGAAAATCAGAACAAGGGCTTAAACTTAAACCGTATGAGGAAATAAAGGATCAATTCACCGGTTGGCTACAATATCATCAGGTGAATGATATGTTAAAACAAGATAAAAGAAAAATGGGCTTTGAGGACAAGAAATCAAAATTCAATATAGAAATAATAGAAGGCAAAAACAAAACATTGTCTAAATTATATGACATATTACTGGAATGGCATACAAAAGACGAGGAAGTCAAAGAGGCAATGATTAAATGGGCAATTGACTTCGGTTATAACATCGAGTTTGAAAAGTGGTTGAAATTGTGGAATAGAGACATTAAATTTACGGCCTGTACGAGTTTGAGAGAAAATGTTTGGAAAATGCTCTATAGATGGTATCTTACGCCGGCAAAATTGGCTAAAATCTATAGATCAGAAAATAAGACATGCTGGAAATGTGGTGAAGTGGAGGGAGACCTCTACCATATGTGGTGGCAATGCAACAAGGTGAAGGTTTTTTGGGAAGCAATTTATAATGAACTTAAAAAAGTTTTTAAATATACTTTTCCCAAGAGACCTGAGGCCTTTTTGCTGGGAATAATGGGTAAGGAAATAAAAAATGAAGATAAAAAAATATTTCTCTATGCCACCACAGCCGCAAGAATTATGCTGGCACAAAACTGGAAAATAGAAACTATTCCTAACATAAGTGACTGGCAGGTCAAAATGATCAACTATGCCGAGCTAGATAGATTAACAGGCAGAATACGAGACCAAGACGACCAGAAATTTCAAAAAAATTGGAGTAAATTTTGGAAATATATTGGAACGGATATATAGGAGGAACTGGCGGTATTAGAAAAACTTTATCAGCTAATAACTATAAACTTTAATAAACTAATTACGCAACCCGGGATTTATTTGATACTTACCAAAAGGGTGAAGGGAAGTCAAAGGCTAAGGAGAGCCTAACGGTTATATTATTATTTTTTGTATGATTGTATGCTTTCTTTTTGTATAGTATGAAAATAGGATGAATAATTTATGTTAAAATGTTTATTTTTGTATTTGTTAGTTCTTTTTTCTTTTTTTTTTGTACAAATTCTGAATAAAAATTTACTTGCAAAAAAAAAAAAGAGTGATTCTTGCTTGCCTGGATGGATGGAGGTTGAATTGGGAAGATGCAGCGTGGCACTGAAACAGGCTGGACCGCTTCCTGAAACTGCAGATACAGATGCAAGTTGAATCCTCTGAGTGGCACACACCCCTAGTAGGTAACACTGAGCTAAACAGACCAATGATTTGACTCGGTATAATCATAGAATAGAATCATAGAATCATAGAGTTGGAAGAGACCACAAGGGCCATCGAGTCCAACCCCCTGCCAAGCAGGAAACACCATCAGAGCACTCCTGACATATGGTTGTCAAGCCTCTGCTTAAAGACCTCCAAAGAAGGAGACTCCACCACACTCCTTGGCAGCAAATTCCACTGTCGAACAGCTCTTACTGTCAGGAAGTTCTTCCTAATGTTTAGGTGAAATCTTCTTTCTTGTAGTTTGGATCCATTGCTCCATGTCCGCTTCTCTGGAGCAGCAGAAAACAACCTTTCTCCCTCCTCTATGTGACATCCTTTTATATATTTGAACATGGCTATCATATCACCCCTTAACCTCCTCTTCTCCAGGCTAAACATGCCCAGCTCCCTTAGCCGTTCCTCATAAGGCATCGTTTCCAGGCCTTTGACCATTTTGGTTGCCCTCCTCTGGACACGTTCCAGTTTGTCAGTGTCCTTCTTGAACTGTGGTGCCCAGAACTGGACACAGTACTCCAGGTGAGGTCTGACCAGAGCAGAATACAGTGGCACTATTACTTCCCTTGATCTAGATGCTATACTCCTATGGATGCAGCCCAGAATTGCATTGGCTTTTTTAGCTGCCGCGTCACACTGTTGCCTCATGTCAAGTTTGTGGTCAACCAAGGCTCCTAGATCCTTTTCACATGTACTGCTCTCAAGCCAGGTGTCACTCATCTTGTATTTGTGCCTCTCATTTTTTTTGCCCAAGTGCAATACTTTACATTTCTCCCTGTTAAAATTCATCTTGTTTGTTTTGGCCCAGTTCTCTAATCTGTCAAGGTCATTTTGAAGTGTGATCCTGTCCTCTGGGGTGTTAGCCACCCCTCCCAGTTTGGTGTCATCTGCAAATTTGATCAGGATGCCCTTGAGTCCATCATCCAAGTTGTTGATAAAGATGTTGAATAAGACCGGGCCCAAGACAGAACCCTGTGGCACCCCACTAGTCACTCTTCTCCAAGATGAAGAGGAACCATTGATGAGCACCCTTTGGGTTCGGTCAGTCAGCCAGTTACAATTCCACTGAGTGGTAGCATAGTCAAGACCGCATTTTACCAGCTTCTTTACAAGAATATCATGGGTCACCTTGTCAAATGCCTTGCTGAAATCAAGGTAGGCTACATCCACTGCATTCCCTTCATCTACCAGGCTTGTAAGTCTGTCAAAAAACGAGATCAGGTTAGTCTGACATGACTTATTTTTCAGAAATCCATGCTGACTATTGGTGATCACAGCATTCCTTTCTAGGTGCTCACAGACTGTTTGCTTAATGATCTGCTCCAGAATCTTCCCTGGTATTGATGTCAGACTTCAATAAGTCAGCTTCAAATGTATGAATTAAAGCAAATCCTTCTAGGAGCACCGCTGTGTCGCCACATCCTCCTGTCCTTGCAGCGAGGCGCTCTGGGAAACACAGGTAGCTCTTCTTCCTCCCTCCCTCCTCGATGGGCGGTGGCATTGCCCTCCCCCTCCTTCCCTCCCTCTCGGCCAGCCCAAGGGTGGGGCACCCATGGGCATCCCTTTGCCAGCCACGAGGAGGAGGAACCACTGCCACCCCAGCCCCAATTTTTCTGAGAATCCTCGGGAAAAACAATCTCTCAAATGACCTGTTGATGGCACTTTACCATTGTGCTGTTGAAAGTGTATTAACTTATGGTCTGTTTGTGTGTGGTTTGGGAGCTGCACGGTCAGGAAAAAAACAATGCTGTCCAGAGTTGTAAAGACTGCGGAGAGACTAATTGGGTGCACTCTTCCCACCTTGGATCAAGTCTATGCTTCCAGGTGCCATAAGAAAGCTGCAGAGATAGCACAGGATAGTGCGCACCCCGGAAATTATCTCTTTCAGCTTCTGCCTTCTGGAAGAAGTTACAGGGTTATAAAGACAAGGACTAGCCGCCTGAGAAAGAGTTTCTATCCAAATGCGATTTTGGCTTTAAATGCAGTGTAAGGAGTCTCTGTGGGAGTATATTGTATTTTAAAAATGGGGTATCAGAGTTTTTAGAGGGCTAACCAGGTTGGGATAGCTGGGATAGCAGGCTTGTTGGTATTGAATGTCTTATGTAGATCCCCCCCACCCCCGATTTCATTGTTCTTTATGGGACAATGACAATCACTGGGCAACAATTTTTTACTTTTTGAATGTTGTCTAGATTTCTACAACTGATTTAGGGTATTTTTGCACTGCTGAATCAGGAAATGGCATCCGTTTCTCTCCATCAGGTCAGGTTTACTGTAAACTGATTGGTGGGCATTGATAAAGGTAAGTACACGTAAATTGCATGTTGCTTCACCATTTTTCAAACTTCAAGGCTTGAACTTCCGTTTCTTGGAACTCCTGGAATGCTCAGCGGCAGGGAGGTCTCTCTTCAGAGTCCAACAGTAGTCAGCCATCATGACTGCGTCCCAGCGACCCTGATACCTGGTCTCCATCTCTTTCATGTCCTGATGGAATCTCTCCCCCTGCTCGTCAATCATTGAACCCAGGTTCTCAGGAAACCGGTCCATATGTGAAAATAGGTAGTGCATCTTGACGCTCATGTTGCAGCCCAGGTTTCTGAAAGCAGTCAGCATGTTGTTGACAAGTTCTGCGTAGTTTCTGGCCTTATTGTTGCCAAGAAAGTTCTTCACTACCAGAACAAATGCCTTCCACGCTTCCAGTTCCACTTCGTTCATTGAGTTTCCGAACTCTGGATCTCTGATGAGCTGACGGATCTGAGGACCGTCAAAGATGCCAGCTTTCAACTTCTCCATGGTCAATCCTGGAAAAGCCTGGCACAAGTAAGTGAAGCAGTCATCATCCTTGTCCAGAGCCTTGGTGAACTGCTTGATTAAGCCGAGCTTGATGTGCAGCGGTGGGAAGAGTATTCTGTCTCTGTCCACCAGAGGGTCATTGATGACGTTCCTTTCTTTGCAAGACACCAATTCCTCCCGCACAGGCCATTCCTTCTTCGTGTAATGCTGAGCACGGTCCCTACTATCCCACATGCACAGAAAACATGGGTACTTAGTAAAGCCAGACTGTTGTCCCAACAAAAAGTTCACCATCTTCAGGTCAACACAAATAAACCACTTATGCTGATCATAACCAATTTTCTCCAGCACATACTTCACCGCTTCATAGTTCTCCTTCAGTGTATTTGAGTGAGCCAGGGGTATAGAGGCAAACTGGTTGCCGTTGTGTAGCAGAACACATTTCAGTGATCACTTGCTGCTGTCAATGAACAGTCTCCAATCTTTGGGTTTATACTGTGGCACTCCAAGCTTGAGCAGAAGCTGCGCAATATCTGTACAGTACACCAAGTCCTTCTCTTCCAAGAAAAAACGGAGGTTTTATGACTTCAAACTGTTCCCTTTTCGACATAATCACCCAGAAATATCGGATCTGAATACTTCTTGTCATTAAAATTGAAATTTCCAATCAAAACAATTATTCGACATGGCATTTTACCCACACCAACTTCTTCTAAAATGCTCCACACAAGCGTACATGTGAACAAAAACGTAAAAAAAAAGACATGTGGCCATAGCTCAAAAACTTGACCTGATTGAGCAAAACCAATGTGATTTTTGGATTCAGCGCATCAGATTTGTCCTAAATCAACTGAAAAAACACAGACAACAGATTTGTTGTTGATCAGTGGTATCGTATCGTATCGTATCATAAAGTCCTGGCCCAGGTGTGGCTTACCTCCCCTTGACTCTAGCCTTGATGAGAGAGCCTTTGTGGGGTGTCTGGTTGTGCCCCCTCAGAAATTTGCACCCAGGGCCACGGTCCCCCTGCCCCCTCCCACTACGCCACTGATTTCACATTCTCTTAACAATGAATTCTTGGCACTCTCAACAAGCCACAACTCCTAGGATTCCTTGTGGGAAGCCATGCTACTTAAACAAGCATAAAAGCAATGTACCTTTGCAATGTATATAAATACAGAGAACGACCAAGAGATCTTATAAATACTAGTACAATGATAGTGTGCTTGCTCAGCAAGGTTTTATTTTGAGCAGTTAAGGAAAACAATTAAAACTTCTCCAATGCAAGATTTAATCGGAAGTGTGAAAATATCACACTGAGCTTTCCCTTAGCTTGCATGGAGTGCTAGCATGAAATACAACACAACAACGTGAGGTTGTTTTGCATTGCTTTCGAGCACAACTGTGATGCATTAAGGCGAGCATAAAACATGAGGGGGAAACTGTGAAAAGGCTCCTTCAGCAGTTCTTCTGTATGAATCTTTTAAAAAGGACACCTTGTTTGCTTTGCATTAAGATCCTGTGATTATTCTGAATGCTGCATTGCACGCCCTCCCCTAGCTGTGGGAGTGGTTGTGGGTATTTTGTACACCTACACACACACAGAGCAGTCACATACCCACATTAAAAAAACAAAAACACCTATTCTGCCAGCAGAAAAGTAAAACAAAGTGCATCTGCATATATTTGAGAAGGCACACATTCACTCAGCTCCAAGAAAGCTGACTTTGACCCAAGTTGGATTGTTATTGCAAGAAATGGGAGAATGGAAGGAGAATTCCTTGGGGAGGGAATAGAGCTCAGCAACAGAGCACATGCGTTACTCATAGGGATGGAAGGATCTGTCAATTTCGGTTCTCTCCGTTTCTCATTTTCTGATCTTAAATTCAATTCCCCACATTACCCCCCCATTTCTGCAACAATTTGCATTTTTAAAAAATCCCTATGAAAGTTTGCCAGCAATTTAGGGTTAATTTCTCATAATGAACACAAGCAATGCTTGCAAGCAATCTAACCTAACATAATGCATTTTTGTATGTTATTTTAAGCGATGTAGTAATATTTATACACACTTTTTTCTTGTAAATGCTTCTCAGTTGGAGAACTGTACTGCCAAATTTGAAGTTTGGCTGTTTTGGTTCCCATATAGCATGGGTAGGCAAACTAAGGCCCGGGGGCCGGATCTGGCCCAATCGCCTTCTAAATCCAGCCCACGGACGGTCCGGGAATCAGCGTGCTTTTACAAGAGTAGAATGTGTCCTTTTATTTAAAATGCATCTCTGGGTTATTTGTGGGGCATAGGAATCCGTTCATTCCTCCCCCCAAAAATATAGTCCAGCCCCCCACAAGGTCTGAGGGACTTATGGACTGGCCCCCTGCTGTAAAAGTTTGCTGGCCCCTGCATAGTTTCGTAAACTGATTTGATATTTGCCTTTAAATGTGAACTTTATTTGTGGTTTCAGAGTTAGCGCTAACCAAGGCATCTTGAATTGTAGCCAACTAAGTTCTGCTTAGAGTCAAACTTGAGGATGGAGACAAGGGCAGATGGACGTGTGGGCGTTCCAGGCTAGCGGTCCAAGCAAGGTGAGGAGGTCTGCTCCAGAAGACAGAGATACAAGTGGGTCGGCAGCTGAAATGAGGAGGAGAAGGGAACCGGAGAACAGAGACAGAGGCAGGAGAGTAGATGGGCAACCCAGGTGAACAGTCCAGGTGAGGTGTGGAGATATGGTAAGGTCCAGGGGTATTTTATTTGCGAGATGTAAAGGGAGGTAAAGGGGGGGGGTGTTTGGTGAGGTGTAAGCGGGGGGAGGGAATTGACAAAGCAGTTGGGATTGGGTGGGGGGTGGGGGCAAGAGCAATTAGTGAGCAAAGCCCCTAGTTCTCTATATTGATAGTAATCTGTATTTTGATAGTTTTGTTTTGTCTGCTGTTGATTTTGTCAGCATTTTCTTATGAGTATGTTATACAGTGGTACCTTGGTTCTCAAAGTTAATCCATTCTGGAAGTCTGTTCCAAAACCAAGCATTCCAAAACCAAGGCACACTTTCCCATAGAAAGTAATCTAAAATGGATTAATCCATTCCAGACTTTCAAAAACAACTCCTAAAACAGCAATGAATTTTACTATTGAACGATACCATTGAGCCATAAAATGAAAGCACTAATCAATGTTCTGTACTATAAAACAAATAAGACTGTTGTAGATGATAACAATTATTATTTTTTCTTACCTGCACTGATGATAGTCATTGTTTGGATGGGGGGCTTTTATCCATTTCCACAGTTACACAATCAATCAATCAATCAATCAATCAGTCAATCATAAAATGAAAAACAAGCCACAGTCACAAAAATGAAAAAGTCACACAAACAAAAATGCAAAAATTAGCAAAAACAAAAGCACCAAATATCACCTCAGAACATTGCAATCAGAAATGGAAGGCTTTAATTACGATGGGGGGGGGGGAGACTTAAATTAGCTGCTCAAAGATACAAATGGGATGAAAAAAGCCTTAATTACAACAAGGGGGGGGGGGGCCTTAAATTTGCTGCACAAGGGTAAAACAAGAGGGGGAAAGCCTTAATAATTATGCAGGGGACTCAAATTTGCTGCACAACAGTAAAAACAGAAGCTCAGGAGCAAGTTCGGCTTCCAAGGCAAAGTTTGAAAACTGGAACACCTACTTCTGGGTTTGCAGCATTCGGGTTCTGAGTTGTTTGGGAACTAAGTTGTTCGAGAACCAAGATACCACTGTATTATTTTATATAAATCACTCTGGAGAAGTTTTTTTTAAAAAATAAGTGGTATATAAATTGAGTGAAACAAACATTGCGAGTGAGACAGCAGCAGCTGCTAGTGCAACTGGCTAGATTAGAAGGGACAAGGCAAGTTGTGTGGCAAGTGCAGCACCATCCTCTATCACTCCCTCAACCACTTTCTGGCTCCAGGCATTATTTATTTGCTCAGTTTTGCATTTGTATATCATGTAATCATCAAGAAAAAAACACGCTGTTTGAAACAGTGGTTCTAAGTAGTTTTACAAAGCATAGGCTTGCAGCCACCTTAGTGTTAAATACAGTGGTACCTCGCAAGACGAATGCCTCGCAAGACGAAAAACTCGCAAGACGAAAGAGTTTTTTGTTTTTTGAGTTGCTTCGCAAGACGAATTTCCCTATGGGCTTGCTTCGCAAGACGAAAAACGAAAACGTCTTGCAAGTTTGTTTCCTTTTTCTTAAAACCATTAATACCCAGGGTGACTTCGAGGAGCAACTCATAGCACGCGGTGTGGTAGCCTTTTTTGAGGTTTTTGAAGACTTTGCTGATTTTGAAGACTTTGGGAAACCGTGCTTCGCAAGACAAAAAATTCGCAAGACGAAAAAACTTGCAGAACGAATTAATTTCGTCTTGCGAGGCACCACTGTAACTTTGTTGCTCTTTAGTCATTTAGTAGTGTCCGACTCTTTGTGACCCCATGGACCAGAGCACGCCAGGCACTCCTGTCTTCCACTGCTTCCTGCAGTTTAGTCAAACTCATGCTGGTAGCTTCAAGAACACTGTCCAACCATCTCATCCTCTGTTGTCCCCTTCTCCTTGTGCCCTCCATCTTTCCCAACATCAGGGTCTTTTCCAGGGAGTCTTCTCTTCTCATGAGGTGGCCAAAGTATTGGAGCCTCAGCTTCAGGATCTGTCCTTCCAGTAAGCACTCAGGGGTGATTTCCTTCAGAATGGATAGGTTTGATCTTCTTGCAGTCCATGGGACTCTCACAAGTCTCCTCCAGCACCATAATTCAAAAGCATCAATTCTTTGGCGATCAGCGTTCTTTATGGCCCAGCTCTCATTTCCATACACCACTATTGGGAAAACCATAGCTTTAACTCAGAAGCATAGAATTGTAAGCGATCACAAGAATTGTTTCGTCTAACTCCAGGAATCTTTTGCCCAACGTGGGGCTTGAACCCTTGACCCTGAGACTGGAAGTCTTGTGCTCTACCAACTGAGCTATCCCAGCTCAACTTGCTCATCTGGGTTTCTAACACTCCAGAACATATTTAGGGAGGATGCAAGGTGCCAGGTGAAATGAGTGCACTGGGTACTACCCATAACACACGCACCCCAAGCCAATCACACAACCTTGTTACAATACACAATACTTTTTTTAAAAAAGAAACCCACCTACCATAATTAAAACACATTTCTTTAAAACATTGAAGTATAAAGGTCCATAATGAAAAGATGCAGGCAGCTGCCACATTGTGCCTAATGGTAGGACCAGCCCTGAGTATATTAGATGGCTAACCTAGCTCTGGGTTGTGTGATAAGAGGCTCCTGGCTGCAGGAGCTTCAGCTGCTTTTGTACTGTCTCATTTTCAGATCAGAGGAGGAAGAAAAGGGGGGGGGGGGAGAGGATAAATAAACAAGGAAACAAACAAAAAGTTTCCGCTAAAATCATCTCTACGACTGCTAGGACTTTTTCCCGGCTTAGCAATTTCCCTCCCTCACAACTTCAATCTCACCCGTGAAAGAAAAGGCAAAGGCAAAAAAATTGAAATGCTGCATTCTCTCTCTCTCTCTCTCTCTCTCTCTCTCTCTCTCTCCCCCCCTCTCTCTTTGTTAAGGCTTCTTTGCTGCAGGCAGTTGTAGAAAGCAAATGGTATAAAAATAAAACCAAAAATACCCAGGAGAAGCACATTTCTGAAGTTTTTCTCAGGTTCTGCTACTGAGGACAAAATTAAAAAATAAATAGCTTCTCTCTAGCTTTCCCTTTGTACCCCAACATAAAAATAAAATGAAATACAAGATGTGTGACCTCATAGAATAAGAGGCATGGAGTGGGTGGGTGGGAAGCCTGTTGTTAAAAAGTAATAGGCTTAATTGCAAGTGAGACTTCTGTTTATATCCATTCTGAGTGCCTCATAAATACTGAAAAGACTTACTGCATTATTGCATTTCAAATAAGCTCAAGACTCATCAGTATTATCCATTCATTCATTCAATTTTTCCATTGCTTTCTGCATGCAGCTGAAGGAGATTTACAAACACAACATAAAAACAGCTAAAACAGTACAAAACAACAGCTAAGCAACATAAAATGAACACCTTTCGACCCACCCAGAAAGTATGATTTAACAAGAAAGTCTTTATTTGTTTCTGGAAAGAACGCATAATGCATTCCATAGTGCAGATATTGTGGCAGTTCAGTGGGTGAACATTAGAATTGCAGAGTCAGCAGGGACCACAAATATTATTAAGTGTAATCCAGTGCTGATGTAGGAATTCCATCCTCAGCTTGAAACCTTCTAATGAAGAAGAGTCCACCAGTCTTCTGAGTCAGGCTGTTCTGCTGTCACACGTCTTGTCCTCATGTTTGGCGGAGATCCCCTGTCTTGTAATTTGAACTGGTTGGTTCGAGTCTCACCCTCTTGAAGCAGCAGAAGTTTGCTCTGTCCTCTATGTGACAGCCCATCAAATGTTTGAAGACAATTATTATACCATCTCCTTATCATCTCTGCTATGGACTATATATACCCAGTTCCTTCAATTATCCTTGTAGGGCTTGGTCTCTAGGAACCACACCATTTTTGATGTCTTCCTCTGGACACATTCCAGTTTGTTAGTATCTTTTGTAAACTTTGTTGCCTGGGATGGGTCACGATGCTCCAGGAACAAAAGCAGAATAGAGTGGTTACCATTTCTTCTTTTGATCTGGACACTACACATCTGCTGGTACAACTTAGAATTACACTACCCATTTTAGGCAGCTCGTCACACTGCTGGCTTGTACAGTATTTAGCTTGTGGTGTACTAAAACCCCTAGACACTTTTCACATGTACTGCTGGGAAGCTGGCTGTCGCCCACCCTGTATTTTCACATCTAACTCTGCCTGCCTGAATGCAGAACTTTACACCCATCTCTGTTGAAATTAGTTCTGACCCAGTTCTCCATTACGTTTACGGCAATCTGAACAAACACGGGGATTTTTGTTTTTCAGTTTTTGTGTACAATTCCGCACTGCTGAGAGACAAAGTGGTTTTGAAATCCGACAGCTGACTTTTCTCTTTGGCAGTGGAAACAATGATAACACATAAAGCTGGTTACAAATTTAAAGGACTCCCTTCCCCTTAGCTACTGTTATTCAGAAGCTATGGCTAGCTCAGGGATAGCCTGAGATGTTTTTTTGTTGCCAGCTTCTGCCATCCTGAATGTGAGGGACTGGCTGACTCTTTGTAGGAGCTGGCCTCCTAAGAACCCCCCAGGAAGATGACAACTCAGATCCGGGATTATGGTGGTGGGACACCAAGGAACAGTCTGGGGAAGGTGTGAGCTGAGATGTGCTAGAAGCAGGGGGTTTGAGCGATCAAGGGACCACAACATGTGAAGGAGGCCCTTCCAGGACAGGGTTAGAGGCTGAGAGTCACAGTGTGGGTGCAGATTCAGACAGAAAGGAGTCAGAGGTTGCCCTCTGCATGTTGCTGAGTAATGGGCCAGGCAGGTCCAGAGGAGGAGCTCACCCCCTCAACACAGTCTTTGTCTGCTTGGGAGGGATACAGAATGAGAGGCTAGAGGGGGAAGGATGGGAGCTGGTACTCCTTTTCAGATTGATTAAGATAAGCCAGAGGAGAGGACTCTGCTGTGCTGTTCTTTCCTGTTAATAAAAAGCTAACTGCATTCCTTGCCTCCCATTCTTTCCAGCCCTGTGGATGACCTGGGCTCACTTGACAACTCCTTGACACCGAACAAGCATGGCCCATGGTCAGAGATGAAGGGAGTTATAGGACAACAAACAAATTGAGTTCACCAGGTTGGCCACCCTTGGCCTAGCTGGATGAAGAACCACATCTACAAATGGGAGCTGTGTATATGGTCCTTCACTCTATATAGCAGGGCCTGTGACCCTCCAAATATTACTGGCCTACAATTCCCATCATCCCTGACCAGTGACCAGGCTGGCAGGGGCTGATGGGAGTTAGAGTTCAACAGTGTCTGTAGGGGCACAGGGTCCCCATCCCTGTTACATGGCCATGGACTACTGTGGGAATGCAGATGTGATCTGATATGTCACTTATCTGGAGGGTGGCTGGACTCATTCCATTCAACAGTTGCTTGGTGTTATCACCAACCATCTGATCAAGGCTATTCTTGGTCATGAGTCACCTACTGCCTCTTGCTTTCCCCATCTTGCTTTCTTGGAGAATTAACAGGGAAGAGCTCTGCCCTCCCACATGTGTCACTACCGCCAAGCTGCCGAAAAGGCATGCGTTCTTGTGGATAAGGTAAAAGGATGTCTCCTCAAAGGAAGCTGAGTTAGATGCAACAGTGTTTGGAAGAAGGGGAGTTATGCTGCTCTGGTGATTTGCAAGCAGCAAAGCCAGAGCCAGCACTCTGAAAACTCCATTTGAGAACACGCCTCAATGCCATGTCTAAATTCTCTCTGAGATGCATGTTGCCGATCTATGTGTTAAACCACACTTTGGATTTCCAAGGCAAATGAAAAGCAAACTTCAATAAAAGCTATTTACAGCAGCAGCTTTAATAGCTCGAAGCTGATCCTCAGTTATCTTTGGCACCAGAAGCCAATGTAACCAGTTTGGATTTATATATGTTTATTTTGGCCTTTTTAGCAATTAAAATCATTGCAGAAGTGGGAGCACCAAGAGTGACCTTTCGAGAAGTGTCCTTTTCTAACAAAAGAGCAAAGGCACATAACCTTTGCTTACAAAGTTAGCTTTCCTTTTAAGAGAATCCCACGATATTGCACATACACAGAAAGCAGAACTGAATGCTTCTCTTACTTTTTTTTGAATTCCACTTTGCCTGTGGTAGGTTGTGTGGATTGGGCCCAGCAGGACAAGAGTATGCAAGTGAGCAATGGTGGAAGACTGCGAAGGCTGTCAGTTTTGGTTTCTCTCAGTTTCTCTTTCCCCCAGTCTTGTGTTTAATTCTCAACAATTCTGCATCATTTTGCGTTTTCATTCTTTAATTTTCACGAAGATTCATCAGCATTTCAGTATGAGTTCCTTCTAATATACACATTTTGCCTAATATACACATTTTTGCAAGACATTTCCCCTAGTGGAATGGATTTTCATATATGTAATTTAATGCAGATTTTGTTCTGGAAAAAATGCATTTTTGCATACATTGGCTAGAGAACTGCACTGCAAAATTGGGAGAAATTCTCTCCCATCCTCACATGAAAATGGCAAGGAGGACAGAGGCAAACTGAGGCCATTTTGCTCAATCCTCACTTCCCCCACAAAACCTAGAGCCAGCAATATTTACAAATGCTTACCTTGACCACCTTGAATGCATTAAAAAATGGTGGCATTGACCCATGCTGCCAGTCCTATCAAGACAGCCTGTCACCCTTGGGATAAATCCAATATTTGGCCTGTCCCTAGACGCTTTGCAATCTATGAATGTGCAGAGCATTAATTAGGGCTCTGCCTGGCAAAGAACCATTTGGCTGTAAAAACATTTATTCATGTAATGAAAGCTGCCTTCCTTGTTCATTTTGAAGAGGTTCATTAAGATGATTAGAGTCATTAATGGTTTCCAAATGCTTTCTGAATTAAGAATAAAGCACGGGTCTTTTGTGCTGTGGGCAAATTGCAGCCTTGTTTCGGTGGCCTAATTTGTAAACATCATTTATGTGGGTAAGCCATATTTGTCTTCCTTTTCGAAAGAAAAATATATAGAAGAATATATTGAACACCGAATCCACTTACATCTCACCCTTGGATGTCTCAATTTTTCAATTGCACCATTTCCTTTAGCTTTCATATTGTGAATGGAGTAAAGGAGAGGACTAAAACAAAAATTTTAAAAATGTAGTAAGAACTTCCCAACCTTAACTAGAACTTTTGAGGGAGAGAGGAAAAAAACCACAGGGTTCCATTTGCTGTCCACCTATTGACCCTTGAGCTCTGTTGCAGATATTAATACTGTGCAATTTGAAGTGATTGGAAGCGTAAGAACTGACTGATTTTTGGAAGAAAACAGTGTGCAGGCATATAAAAACATTATTGAAAGTTTTACTGGCAGAACTCTTCAAAAACATAACATAAGCATCAAAGATACAACCAAAATATCCATACAATGTATTATGCTGTCCAGCACAGGCTTGGCATTTTCTTAGAAGTAAAAGTCTCAAAAAATCCAAATTGTGTCTCTCCTCCATTCCGGCCTCCATTGGCATTAGGCTCTGTGGCTCTTTGAGAGACATTTACAGGCATAGTTCTCCCTGTAGGTTTCAGAGAGACTAAGAGCCACCAACTATTCAAGATGGCAAATTTGCAACTCAATACCTCCATCACATGATCAAAAGTTCACTCTCAGCACAGAGTAGAGAACCAATCAGCAGGTAATCATTAATCAGTTACAGTTTAGAGAGAGGTCTTCTTGCTTTCAATACAGTAGAGCCTCATGAAAAATCCCTATGTTGAACCTTTTCACCCATACACATTTAGGCATTCTCTTTTCAGTGCCAATTAAACCATTGTTCTTAACAAGCTCTTGGCCTCTTTCCTCTCTGCTTGTGACTGAAGTCTTACTTACTCCACTTTAAGTCATAACTCTGCAAGATGGGGTAGTCTGAGAGGTGGCGACTAGTCACTGGCATCTGGTTGGCCATGGTGAGAACAGGGGGCAGGTTTGGAAAATCCTTTGGTCAATTCCAGCAGGGCTCTTCTTAGCTCCTTTATGACTGAATGTCATTCAGTAAACTTCATGGATGAGTAGGATTTGAAACCTGGGGCAGATCTACACTCATTGTCTTTAACGTTAAGGAAGGATTAAGGAAAGCTTTTGATAACGTATATGGACACATGCCATCCTAATTTTTATGTTCATAATGTGTTATTACCCTGCCTTTTTATCACTTAATTTTTAATCTTTCCATGCTGCTATATTAGTGAAACACCGCTCATTTGTCCCTATGTAGTGTTTTACCTTTTTTTACTGCCTTCAAACTCTGACACCCCCATCCTCCTTCCAATGGGAGGAAGGGAGATAGAAGACTTAAAATGTGACACCAGAGAATGGAGCAGAGCAACTAGCAACCAGCAGCAGGAAAAGAAATAGCGTTTTGGAAAATGGGTGGCAGGGTATTATTTACATTTGACGAAAATAAGGGGGGGGGGATGAATTAAGAAGTATGCCCTGTGACGTTTTAGAATGACCTATCTAATATTGTTCTAATAGGGAGAAATAACTTTATTTATTTATTTTGAAAAAAAAAAATTTTACAAGTATAACATTATAAAAATAACATAACGCCCACCCACAATTAAGAGATTCCTCCAAAACTCTGGACTTCCCACCTTTCCTTCCGTGGGTCCTGTTATTAAATCTTTTCTACTGCATGTTTTTCAGTACTCCATTTCTTTTTATAACTTCATTATCTCCATAATGCCAGTTACATTACAAGTATTATTGCAATCCTGCTAATGTTTTCATCTGTTTACAGTGGTCTCCAAGATAAATTATAATTTTTTCCCATTCCTTATTAAAGTTTTGGTCTTCTTGCCATTCTTCTCTGGTAGGGACTTTATCTTCTTTCCATCTCTGGGCTACTAGCATCTGTGCTGCTGTTGACATGTAGGGGGAAATAACTTTAAACCAGTCGGTGTAGATCCAGCGCTTGTCTCTCAAGTCCTGGTTCAGTGCTCTAACCACTACACCACAGTAGCTGTTGATGCCATCAAATTCAGTGGAGGCTGGTCCATTACAGCAAATGGGGTAGTAATAATAATAATAATTTATTATTTGTACCCCGCCTATCTGACTGGGTTTCCCCAGCCACTCTGGGCAGCTTCCAACAAAGATTTAAAATACATTAAATACATTAAAATGTCACACATAAAAACTTCAAATGTCTTCTAAATGTCAGATAGTTTATCTCTTTGACATCTGATGGGAGGGTGTTCCCCTACCGAGAAGGCCCTCTGCCTGGTTCCCTGTAGCTTTGCTTCTCGCAATAAGGGAACCACCAGAAGGCCCTCGGCGCTGGACCTCAATGTCCGAGTTGAATGATGGGGGTGGAAACGCTCCTTCAGGTATACTGGACCAAGGCCATTAGTGGGTACTGCTCCACTAACCTTAATCTGTATTCAGCCAGCTGCCAGCTACCTTACTACCACTCCATGGAGATGGCACTGCTTGTCAACTTTCTTCTCCTGTCTCAGTGTTGCCCCATGTAGAACAAAGCAAGGAGGAAGATGGAGACAAAACTAGAATTAGCTGGCTTTGTCTCTCATTGGCTCCACCTCTCAGCTTCCTCCCTAGTCATCTCATTGAACACCAGCCACCTCTGGTCAGATTCCCATCTAGAGTTTTATAATGGTGCATGCTTGTGTCACAGAAATAACCCAGAAATAGTACCTCAGGTCAAGAACTTTGCTTCAGGATGAGAACAGAAATCGTGCTCCGGCAGTGCGGCGGCAGCGGGAGGCCCCATAAGCTAAAGTGGTGCTTCAGGTTAAGAACAGTTTCAGGTTAAGAACGGACTTCCGGGACAGAGTAAGTACTTAACCCGTGGTACCACTGTATGCCACTTGTGAGATCTGCATGCTGTCTGTGCCAAGGAAAGCACACGGGGTTCAGAATCTGACAAATTCTGCCACCCTGTTAGAAAACAAACAAAAACCTTCATTGACTAATAGTACAAACGTTAGTCCACTAATGGATTAATTAATCAATTAAATGGGCCTGCATTTGCATATGAGACAAAGCAATTTTTCAAAAAAGAGGGTGGAAAGTGTTTTCCTGTATTTCATACTCTACAAGTGTCCCAGAAAAAGGGACATCCTTCCCCCCCCCCCCCAGCAAGAGCGCAGCCGCCATGACTCTCCTTCATATCTGATTCCCTACCTGATAGCCACAGATTGCTCTGGGCCGATTCAACCTAAGTTGCAATGATCTGTGTCTCTGGGTACCTGACTCATCCAAAGCCCTCTGAAATCTTGTACACTGGCTGAATGTAGTATAGAGCCCTAGGAATAGTGACATGGGGGCTGGCTAGCATGCTATTCTCACTCTGACTCATCTTGCGAGTGGTTAGGATGCCTGAATTATATAATGCACACATATGGTGAAAGCTGCCAGTCAAGTGTATACAACATTGACCCAGGGGCCTGACTCAAGCTCCACCTGCACTACGTTTAAATCAGCGCCATACCACTTTAAACCACTACAGTGGTACCTCAGGTTACATACGCTTCAGGTTACAGATTCCGCTAACCCAGAAATAGTGCTTCAGGTTAAGAACTTTGCTTCAGGATGAGAACAGAAATCATGCTCCGGCGGCGCAGCAGCAGCAGGAGGCCCCATTAGCTAAAGTGGTGCTTCAGGTTAAGAACAGTTTCAGGTTAAGAATGGACCTCCGTAACGAATTAAGTACTTAACCTGAGGTACCACTGTATGTCTCTCCCCCCTGCCATAGAATTCCGAGAAATGTTAAGGGTGCTCAGGGTTGTTAAAAAAGGTAAAGGTAAAGGACCCCTGACAGTTAAGTCCAGTCGTGAACGACTCTGGGCTTGCGGCGCTCATCTCGCTTTACTGACCGAGGGAGCCAACATTTGTCCGCAGACAGTTTTTCCGGGTCATGTGGCCAGCATGACTAAGCCGCTTCTGGCGAAACCAGAGCAGCGCATGGAAACACAGTTTACCATCCCGCCGGAGCGGTACCTATTTATCTACTTGCATTATGACGTGCTTTCGAACTGCTTGGTTGGCAGGAGGGATTGCTTATTAAACCACCCTGAGGGCTATAGCTCTGTGAGGGGTAATAGGGGGCTCTTCTAACATGTCTCAGCACCTTTAACAAACTACAATTCCCAAGATTCTTTGGGGGAAGCCTGTTTAAAGTGGCATGAATCTGCTTTAAATGTATAATGGAGATGGGGCCTCAGTATAAGGTGACTTCCTTTCTTCCTTTGATGTCATATGGAGGAACTGTTTGTTGTTCTAAGTTTTTTTTTTTTTTAAAGAGATACAGTTTGATTTTTCCTGCTCACTTTTGCTTAATGTTTTCTGGATGCTGTACATTGCAGCAGGGATTTTGTTTGCATCTTGTTCTAGATTTTGTAAATTGCCCGGGGATCCCCCATGGAAGCTGGCATGATAATCTATCAATAAATATGAAAGCAACGTAAGGAAAACATTTATAGAAAGCTGCGGCTCAGAAGCTTCTTGAGCGGGAAGGTACAACAGGATCAATGAAGGTTTTTTAGGAGAGGTAGTCACGCGTGCCCCCCCCCGCCCTGCTTCAGGCAAATTGATTCCTAACGCCTCCGTGTGCTGTAATCACATTTTATATTTGTCGCCAAGAGACTCTGGGATCACTCAGCAAGGCTGGATTTTCCACACCAAACACTTTTCCTTCACAGGCCGTCGTCTTGTCCACCTGCTGTGACGGGGCCCTCATTCGGAAGAGGTGGTCCAAATAAATAAATAAACAATTTTCTAAATGCCTGACATTTTCTCACTCTTGTGCGGAGTCAGGGCTTTAGGCACACTTTTTCTGAGGGAAAACCAGGACGCGAGGTAATAAAGGGTGACGGGCATCCTCTTGCCTGCCTGCCAAGTCAGCAAGGAACAAATGTTTGTGCTATTGCTGGGAGCCAAGAAAAAGAAAGTTGGCGAGGGGAGCAGCAACTGCTTTGGAGGCGAAAAGAATGGGAAATATTAACTCGGCAATTTTGGAAACCTTGAGAATTGCTTGGCTGAGTGATGGCAAGTAAAGGTAACGGCAGCTGTTAGGGGGAGAGGCTATCGGGTTAGCCTAAAAAGTACAAACAGAACAAAACGCAGTGTTTCGCTTTAGAGGCCCCAAACCAAAGGAAGCAAATCAGGACCCTAAAAAAAGAAGCAGTAACAAGCATTTCATCGCCTTCCACACATATCTCGAGGCAATATTGTAAATTACAACTTAAAAACAGTTAAAAACCACACAGAAAACAACTGTAGATAAATTTGGAAATAATACAAAGTAGACACCCATGGCAGAAACGTATTCCAACAAAACAACACCACCACAAACTGGCTTATAAGTATAAAACCAAATTTACTAGAATAATAGCTAGAATAGAGATAGACTTGTAACCATTCAAACAACAAACATACTAAGGTGCCATGTGCAAAACAAAGCCTGGAGATACTGTAAACATGGAGTGGATAAATGCACAACTGTATCTTTACAAGTTACATGTGCAGGAAACGTTATACAAACTGGATGAATGAACCTTCAACAAGTAGCGTACGTCCAATCACAGAATGGCAACCCCGTGCTGCCACAACAGCAAGTGTAGCACACTGGAGAATATGAAAAAGTTTTTCAAAGCTGTTTTTCAAAGATTGGACTGGATGAGATGTTCTTCAATGGGTCTTGAGTTGGAAACACAAAGCCGTATGCATGGATTAATCACGGGAACGCAAATCAAAGCCACCACCCTGGTGAGAATAACGCAAGTGGGCAAAAGGAGACCTGTTCTCCGGTTTCACTACACGCTTCATCAGTCCGAAAAGCCAGTCATACAAAACAGTTTGCTCAGGATAAAGAAAGTATTCACAGGCACAGTCGTATTCCTCCACTTGGGAAGGCTGGTCAGAAGAAAAATGTCTTCCATTGTTTCCAGAACGTGTCATTCTACAGAAGTGGGGTAACCACACTCAAAAGCCCTGCACTGATTTAACATGGAGTGGGCTTCTGATATCTTTGGAGGTTGAACCTCCTGAGGTCCTTTCTCAAAGCACAGTGGCTTACTGGGTATATGAAGACACTCAAACTCAGGATAAAAGGGAGAAACATGCTAAGAGGAAGGCACGCTTGGCAAACCCTCACCATGATCAACTCCTGCCCAGAAAACTATGTCCCCACTGTGGAAGGACGTGTGGATCCAGAATTGGCCTCCACAGTCACTTACAGACTCACTGTTAAGATCATGTTCATGGAAGACAATCTTACTCAGCTATGAGTGATCAACAAAGAAGAAAAAAGAAAATATAAGGGATAATGAAGCATCCCTCAGGTTATATTAGGGGAAAAAAATATGCCAGTAACTAGGGAAGGAAATTAAGTTCAGTTGCAAGTGGGAATGCATAAGTTCCCATAGGCACTTGGTTGATCACTGTGAGAACAGGCTAGTGGACTAGATGGGTCATTGGCCTGATCCAGTTGGTTCTTCTTATGTTCCTATTTCCTATTCATTATGCCCCAAATAAAGATCATGTTGTTGTTTTTTGACACAACCCTTCACATTTTAATTTGATGTTAGAATGCCACTTAACTGTTCAGGCTGACTCATTCAAATATATAGTCATCTCTTTTTCTGCTAACAGAAATTGAAAGACCCTGGAGCAAAAATATATTAGGCTGAAGACAAACTCTCAGGTGATAATTGCTCTCTTAGAAATAAGGGGTTATATTTGTTAAAGAAGTGTGTGAATTACCCAGTTTGGGGCAGTACTAGTTTTCTGAGTACTGAAACAGTTCAAAATAAATTCCACAGTCTTCTTCTTATTTCTTTGTGCCAAGCGACATTCCTGAGACGGCATTTTGATTGGAAACATGTTCAATGCCAAACAGAATATAGATTATTATGTCAAATTATTGGCTGGAATTGCAGTTCATGAACCATTTTAGATTCCCCAGATGGTGTGTAAAGGAATTGGCCTCTTGTGACCTTCCTTATCATGATTCATATATTATTAAGGAGATGCAGATTCTTGGAAGGGTTTATTTTGGGACCAAAGTAATTCATAATGCATCCATTATGCAATTTTCTGTTTTATTACTCTAACACACATTGTTTACTTCAAGAGGGCAATCCTACACAGGTCGACTAAAAAACAAGTCCTGCTGAGCTCAGTGGCTCTTACTCACAGATACAAGTGGGCAGAGAATCGCAGCCTGAAAAGTTTAGTAATAACTGGCAATAAATTTTAAATCTGGTATTTTCAAGGTTTTGGGGCCTGGGCTTGACACTCTCAACCCCCACCCCACTTAACCCAGGTGGAATCTAAAAAGGTAAAAGTACCCCTGACTATTAGGTCCAGTCACGGATGACTCTGGGGTTGCGTGCTCATTTCGCTTTATTGGCCGAGGGAGCTGGCGTTTGTCCGCAGACAGCTTCTGGGTTATGTGGCCAGCATGACTAAGCTGCTTCTGGCGAATCAGAGGAGTGCACGGAAATGCCATTTACCTTCCCACCGAAGCGGTACCTATTTATCTACTTTCACTTTGACGTGCTTTCGAATTGCTAGGTTGGCAGGAGCAGGAACCGAGCAACAGGCGCTCACCCCGTCACGGGGATTCGAACCGCCAACCTTCTGATCAGCAAGTCCTAGGCTCTGTGGTTTAACCCACAGCGCCACCCACGTCCCAGGTGGAATCTACACACATATAAAAAACGCTGTAGAAATGCTTTAAAAAAAAATGTTTTGAAAAGTATATTGAATTTGCCATAGCTCACTCTCGCCATCTAGTGTCACATTTGTTTATTGCACATTGCAACACACTTAAAATGTTTTATTTGCAGCTGTGTAGCTGAGTCCCCAGAAGATACAGAGCATGCAAACCTTACAGTTCTCTTAGACTGCATTTGTTCTGTGGAAAGTGGAAATGGCAGCACTGTCAGGTGGTGGGTCCCTCTGCCGGCTTATGGGCCCTGGCAAATGCCCAACCATTCCATCCTCTGGAGCCAGCCCTGATAAATGGAAATTAATAAATGCATAGTTATCAAAAGCATCAATTGTCTTAAGAGCTTTGGTAATGTCAGGAGTCAAGCAGAGAGAGTGAAGTGTGTTCCTTCATGACAATAATTTTTGCATCTGATTCTGCTGTAATATTCAAGCTGTTGCAAGGGCTGAATTACTGGGAGCCACGATGCAAATAAAATAAAATTTAATTTACTATAAATTACAAAAAAGGATACGGTGAAATGGTTTCTGCTGAGATGGATCTCTCTCTCTCTCTCTAAAGAAGAAAATTCTAATTAGGATACTCTGACAGTGACTGAGTACACCTGAAATGCCTGTAATATGCCATGAATAAGATATGGCCTTGGTATGATTTCCTGTCCTCTCTCATCAAAAAAATTGCCCAAACAAAGAAAACTGGCAGCTTAACAAAGCTTCTTTGTTCTTCCTTTAACAGAGTGAAAAGCATGGGTGGGGGGGCCAAGTTTTGTAGCTGGGCACGGCAAAGCAGTACTAGGATTTTTGGTGGGGTGTGAGAAATGGAAAGGCTGTAGATTCAAGAGGGATGAATGGAATTACTTCTTCACAGAGCTCATAAAAAACTTTTAGAATTCCCAGGAAGTCTAGATCCAGGTTTGGGGCAAGTACTCTTTGGTGACAGAGCCCTAGCAACAGGCAGTGCTGGATTTACATATAAGCTAAACAAGCTATAGCTTAGAGCCCCACTCCTTTGGGGCCCCCCAAAAAAAATTAAAGGGGAAAAAAACCCAGGATGTACATTTTCAGAATATAAGATAAAAAACAAATAAAATAAAACCTACATGCAGCAACAGTGTTCTGTGTTGTGTAGACTCCTATTTGCTATGTGCAAATGACTTTAGATACCTATTAGGTCCATAAATTACCATATAGCATATGTTGTTGTTGTTTAGTCGTTTAGTCGTGTCCGACTCTTCGTGGCCCCATGGACCAGAACACGCCAGGCACTCCTGTCTTCCACTGCTTCCCGCAGTTTGGTCAAACTCATGTTAGTAGCTTCAAGAACACTGTTCAACCATCTCGTCCTCTGTTGTCCCCTTCTCCTTGTGCCCTCAGTCTTTCCCAACATCAGGGTCTTTTCCAGGAAGTCTTCTCTTCTCATGAGGTGGCCAAAGTATTGGAGCCTCAGCTTCAGGATCGGTCCTTCCAGTGAGCACTCAGGGCTGATTTCCTTCAGAATGGATAGGTTTGATCTTCCTGCAGTCCATGGGACTCTCACGAGTCTCCTCCAGCAGCATAATTCAAAAGCATCAATTCTTCGGCGATCAGTTTTCTTTATGGTCCAGCTCTCACTTCCATACATCACTACCGGGAAAACTATAGCTTTAACTATATGGACCTTTGTCGGCAAGGTGATGTCTCTGCTTTTTAAGATGCTGTCTAGGTTTGTCATTGGGTGAAAAGCAATGACAAACCTAGACAGCATCTTAAAAATCATATATTCAACACGAAAAACAGCAACAATTTGTTGTTGACAAAGGACAGCTGGACATATAAAGGGCCCCATTACCTTCAGTAACTTGCTGGAACTCAGTTCTGGCGCCTCTCAGGTGGGTGCCATTACCATTTTAAGAGAACAAGGGAGGCGTTCATGGTGAGATCCAGTACCTCTTTTTCTAGAAAAATAGCAGTGCCCAGCAGAGATTTAAAATCACAAAATATGCAGCAAAGTAAACCCAGGAAATATAGTAAATATAGTATATGCAGCCAAGTAAAGCCTGTTAGACCTCTAAAATATCACCTTCTAAGTTGCTTCCAAAGTTCCCCTCTTCCATTGGCACAGAAAGTAAGTAAGTGGTAAGTAAACCATTTTTAACACAGCAAATGAGTTCAGCTGTCACCATGGCACATCAGGAAAGGAAGCCTAATCATATTGTCCAGCATCATAGATCAAAGTACATGCATTAAATTGCATTGGATCGCTTTGAGACTCTATGGAGCACAGGGAATATGGCAGCTGCTGGCACCTCAGACAAAGCCAGCTCTCTGCTTTGTTCCAACTGCTTGGTCTGCCTAGTACGGATCACATCCCAGCTTGGTGCTCAGAATGATAGCCCATGACTGCAGTAAGCTGTAGCGATTTGTGTTACTTGTCCTCTGAGAGAGGACATGTCAGAAATGCTGAGAATCAAACCTGTGGGAAAGATATATATAACCAGACTTCCGCTGTACTCAACAGAGGTATACTCATAGATATTGAGGACATTAACTAATACAAAGCACCCAAAAGGGAGGGTCTAAGAAACAGACCATAAAAATATTTTTTTATATTCTTTAAAAGCTGCTATAGAAACACCATGTGTGATGAAGTTGATTGCTTGTTTTTAAGTAGACTTACAGGATCATGCAAGTGTCACAGTGAGAATTTCAAATGCAGCAATGCTATTCTAGGCTTTGAAACCTCATAAAAATAAAATGGCCATCAGAACATAAAAAGGACCCTGCCAGAACAGGCCAAGTAGACCAGCATCCTGTTCTCACAATGGCCAACGAGATGTCTATGGGATGTCCCAAAGAATGACTTGAGTGTATTTGCATTTCCCCCCCTTGCAATTTCCAGCAACTGGTATCTGAAGGCATAATGTCTCTGGTATTGCAGACAATATACCTAACCATCATGAAAGCAAGCCATTGATAAGTCTGATCCTCTGTGAATCCTCTTTTAAAGCTGTCCAGGTTGGTGGCCAATTGCTACCTCTTTTGGGAGCAAATTTCTTAGTTTAATTACGTACTGGATAAAGAAGTGCTTCATTTCTTCTGTTCCAAATCTCCCAACATTCAGTTTTAACTGGATGGCCTTGGGTTCAATTGCTATGAGAGGCAGAGGAACACTGCTCTAGATATACTTACTCCACACCTTGTGGTGGAAATGGCATTGGGCAGGATCAACATAGTATAAGGGGGGTCATAAAGGGCCTGAGGGGAGGGTTGACCACAGCACCCCTAAGCTTGGGGTACCTGTGTGGTAGGAATCTGCACCCTGGTGGCACAGTGAGACCTTGCTTGCTTGACTTCTACCATGGCAAGGTTCAACACTGGCCGACTCCCATGGAGTGGTCCAAACCCGGCTGGTCCATTCCATCAACATGTAGCTTGCGGAATGGTGAACTGATCCTAGGATCCAATGCCTACCCAACCCTCACCCTGCCTGCTGATGTCCATAAAGATTTGGCCTGATTTTAACCCATCAGTCTTGTTATTTTGCTGCTCTCATAATGTGTCTGCCTGGGCAAACATTTCTACTGTGTCCCCACCTTCCTCATCCTTGTTCCAAACTAAGAGACCCCAAACGCACTGCAACCTTCTGTTAACAGGAGAGTATCTGCAGCTCCTCGATTATTTTGGTTGTCTTTTCCCTGAGCCTTTTCCAGCTCTGATGTTGCAGTAATAATATATCTGGTCTTCCAGTACTCAAATGCTTCTCAACACCAGTGGGAGGCTGGTCCACTGACCCCTCATTTTGAATCATTCATACTTGTGGAGTTATGCTTCATATGCAGGTGGCTGAGCATAAAGACCTATATATATTCATGCGAGGATCTCTTTTATATTCAGGAAAATCTCTACAAGGTGTAGCAGCCTTTCTGTCTCATACGTCCACACAGTCACTGAGCCAAAAGGAGGGGGGAAATATTTCAGACCACGTTCAAAAAATATCAGCTGTGGATAGGGAGGAAAATGAAGAGATTGAAACCAGGGTTAGAATCTTAAAAAGCTCCAAACACCCAAAATGGCTTTAATCTAAGACTGGGGGGTGAGAATCCAGAATAAATCAAGGCCTTAAGCCTCACATAGCGATAATACCTCCACCTCCACCCCTCACAAATCAGGCTACACTGTGGTGGGGGCTTTTCTCAATACTTTTCATTAATATGTAAGAGAAGAATCTACTCTCAAGGTTGCTTTCTATATTATCCCAGTGTGGTGTTCACAATGATAGCTCATGATTGCAATAAGCAGTTGTGATATGTGCAAGTTGTCCTCTGAGGGAGGACGTGTCAGGAATGCTGAGCATCAAACCTGTTTGCAACCACTCCAGTTGGAAGTCTGGTTGGATGAATAAAGCACGTTGCAGTATTCCCAAACCCCATTCCCCCTTGCTTTATAAAAACTTAAGTTGCCATCCATACATTCCCGCTGCCTGAGTCCCAAATGCGTCATGCGGGTGATTGTAAAACAAATGGCCTCCATTTTAGGAAGCTCCAAAACTGTGGCTAGGGCCCTCACATGCTTGCATAGTGAGCCAGAACTTCAGTTTCCTGTCCACACTGCGTCATAATTCCCAGATGAGGAGCAGGAAGAGGAGATGTCATTATTGGTTGGATGCAGAAAAATGGTGAGAGGAACCAGCTGGGGAACCACCAAGGGAAGAAATCTCAGAGCCCAGATGGTGGTGGTGGGACACTGATGAGTGGTCAGAGGGAGAAAAGGGAGAAGACTGGGAAGAGAAGGTGTCGGAAGCTGAAAAGGTAATACAGACCCTCCAAGTGTCCTTATTTTCCAGGGAGAGCCCTGGATTTACAGAAGCCACCCTGGTTTCTGATTTGATCCCAGAATGCCCCGTTTTTTTTCCTTAGGACATCCCTATTTTCATATGAGAAATGTTGGAGGGTATGGAGTTGTGAAGCTTTCCTAGCTTAGCCTTCACCCTGACACACTAACTTAAAAAAAAAGTGCATGGGTTTTTTTAATTAAAAAAATCAATTGGTGAATTATCTCATATGAACATTTTCCTGTAGTCTTTAATGCACAATGGAGAGAGAGATGCTAACTTCCTCATCCAGGGTAAACCCAATGCATTTTGCTGCCTGTGATGGAAAAATGGTGACCTGACCACCTGCTCCATGTGCAGAAACTGGCCAGACTTGCAGTGGGATAATATTTCAACACTGGCAATGGGGTACTGCAGGTGTGGAGAATCTTTGGCCCTCTAGGTCTTGTGGAATGACAGTTCCCATCACCCCTGATCATTGGCTATGCTTGCTGAGGCTAATAGGAGTTGTAGTTTAGGAATACCTGGAGAACCACAGGTTCTCCACCCCCCCCCCCGAAATAGTGTTTTTCAGGCTAGCTTGGGCATGGCATGAGGCAGGTTGCATCTGCCAGCATCTTGCCACTGCTTCTCACTCACAGCATCTTGAAGTGGGTGCCTCATTCTCTTCGAGGCAGGAATGGGAAACCTGTGGCCCTCCATATGTTGTTGGACTATAACTTCCATCATTCCTGACCATTGGCCATTCCGGCTGGGGCTGATGGGAGCTGGAGTCCTGCATCATCTGCATCCACAGCATAATGATAAGGTCAGCCATGTCCTCATTTCTTGTTTGTGAGAAGAATGAGGCCTAGCAATGAACACAG
This sequence comes from Podarcis pityusensis, assembly GCF_964106645.2. Lineage (NCBI taxonomy): Eukaryota > Metazoa > Chordata > Lepidosauria > Squamata > Lacertidae > Podarcis > Podarcis pityusensis. The sequence continues at coordinate 15,919,385 of NC_138035.1, forward strand.
GCTCAGAAAATATAACTGAGCCATTCTCAGTCTACTGAGCAAAAGGCACTGCTTGGTCAGAACCACAAATTATAACGTATTAGGAGCAAAGCAGTTCAGCCATTTACATCGAAGGGTTGCTGTTCATTCTTTCTCCACATATTAAAAGCTTTTCTCATGCGTGTGATTTAAATTTCCACTCTTCGTCAGACTCAGTGTCAACAGGAAAGTTATGATTAAGATGTCAGCAGCCTAAATATAGCATCCTGTTATGGAAGAGATTTTGCTGCCTATGTCCTTCTAAGAATTAAATGTTGGTGTCGGAATTCAAAGCATCACAGCTGGGTGGTTCCTGAAAGGTTGTCAGGTCCAGCGATTGAAGCAACAGAATTCCTTGGGTCACACTGCTACTGTACTATGAATTTGCAGAGCCCTGGACAACTTAGGTCCAGGGTACCTCAAGGATCACCTGAAATCTTACATCCCGGCTCAGTCAGTGAGATCATCTTTAGTAGATACCCAGTAAAGACCCACTCTCTTTTCATTCATTTGCAAAGTCCATAACACTTATAGAAATGATGGGAAATGATGTGTCCTTGGGGTGGATGTTGCCTAAACAGAGGCAAATGTGAAAATGAGGGCACTTTAGGCATCACCTCCTACTAAAATGGCTCTTTGGTGCCCCTCTTCAAGGGGAAGAAGCCGTGTCCCATATTGATGGCTATATTTAGGTTTATTGATTTAAATGGTTAAGTACAAAAGTAGCTTAAGCTGCTGATAAAGGACCGGCGAGTCCAGAATAGCTTGAGGAGCAAGGAAGCTCTACGTCCGCCGCTACAAAAATTTTCATAGTCATCTCTTTTTCAAAAGACCTTTCTTTAAAAATAGAAAATTGTCTCTATATTCCACCCGCCGCCCACCCCCCAAAGCAGCTGAAATGACTGCTATATAAGCTTCTTCTCGGCCTATTTCTGTCTTGCAACTGGCTAATGTCAAGTTATTACTTTGGAAAAGTTACTGGAAGCTAATAGGAGCTGAGCCCAAATACAGGGAGTGTCAGACTGGAAGTATAAATTCTTCCAAGTGTCCATGCTTAATGTGTTGTTTTGTTTTTCCTGCACAGGAAATATATATTTATTGAATTTGCTTGGGAGTCTAGGCCTGAAAAATTCTGAAAACAACTCAACAGGGACTGGGGGTGTGAGGAGCAGACCCGTCGCAGCTCAGTTGTCTGCACAATCATTTTCTGCCTCTTTCCGTCTTGATGTATGCCATTCCCAATTTCTCCAAGTGTCCTCCTTCTCTCACACACTTCAGTATTCATACTTCAGAGCCTTCAGAGGAATAGATTTCCATAACTCTGGAGCAGCCATTATGAGTGAGTAGCTATCTCTGCGCTCCTGTCATAGGTGCTTGGCTTATCGGTGGAATAATCAAGAAGGCAATCTCTGTCAATCTCAGAGACAGGTACAGGATTAGGGATGAGAGGAGATCCTCTGTTCCACTTCATTACTATTTCATGGGTTTGGATGGCCCTGCATTTCACTCCACCTGCCTTCCTGCTAGCGAAAGCTGAATTATTAGGATTCAAGTTTCTCTGAGTTTTCCATTCCCCCCCAGGTTTCAGTTTGTCACATTAAGGGATCACCTTGCTTAGGGGTAAGCTAAGTTTAGGTTTCTGAGTTGTGCATTTTTTCCAGATTTAAATTCAGTTCTCCACATTTCAACATCACTTTGTGTTTATTATATATGTTTTAAGTTCATCAGCATTTTAGAGTGAATGTCTCATAATATACAATATTAACAAAGCAATTTTCCCTAATATAATGCATTTGTGTCTTCAGAAATGTATGTATTTTTAGCCACACATTTCCCTTATTTACGCATCTTTTGTACACATTACTTGGCTTGAGAACTGCACTGCTAAATTCAGAACAGGACAAATTCCAAAGAATGGCTGTGTTCTGGGTTGCATATCGTTTTGAAAAGTGTGGATTATAGATTACACAGGTTCAGGGCCGGATTTAGGTTTGATGAGGCCCTAAGCTACTGAAGGTAATGGGGCCCTTTATATGTCCAGCTGTCCTTTGTCAGCAACAAATTGTCATTGTTTCTTTGTGTTGAATATATGCTATATGGTAATTTATGGACCTAATAGGTATTGAAAGCTATTTGCACATGTTGAATGTAGACACCCTATATATAGAAATGAGCAAACCAGTGATATTTTAGGGAGCAGGCTAGCAGGCAGGTCCCATTACTTACATCATAGGAGCCTACACAACACAAAACACTGTTGCTGTATGTAGGTTTTGTTTTATTTGTTTTTTCTTACATTTTGGAAATGTACATCCAGGTTTTTTTCCTTTAATTATTTTGGGGGCCCCCAAGGAAGTGGGGCCGTAAGCTATAGCTTGATTAGCTTATACGTAAATCCAGCACTGTATAGGTTCGCTTTTAAATGCGCACTGAACTGAAATTCTCCCTCCGCCCAATCCTTGCCCCATATGTGTTGATCTGACCTCTTAGACCTTTTACAAGTGCCACATAAATCTCATACCACATTTGCAAGGAGTTGGTTCTTGGGGTGACAGCACCTTCGCTTTGGAAGTCTTTGCCTATTGACATTAAGGAAGCGCCCTCGCTATATTGCACATTTGGGGAAGGGCTGCAGCCATGTGGCAAAGCATCTGCTTTGCATGCAGAGGTTCCCAGGTTCAATGCCCAGTGTCACCGTCCAGCTTACGGGTGATCGAAGTCCTGGTGGAGGACGTCGGGACCAGGGGCAAGATGGTGGGGTGGGAGCAGGAACGGGAGTCCAGAAGCCAGGAGTCAGGAAGCCAAGAGTCCGAGGGTCAGAGAGCCAGGAGTCAAGAAACCAAGGGTCCAAGGGTCAGGAAGCAAGGAGTCACAAAGTCAAGGGTCCGAAGATCAAGACGTGAGGAGTCACAAAGTCAAGGGTCCAAGGAGCAAGGAGCCAACTGCAGCAAGGAAAGAAACGTGTTGCTGTGGCAAAGAGCCAAAGGGAAATGCAGACCTTATATCCCTTCCCTCCCGGCTCTTGCCACCAGGTGCTGTGAGTTACCAGTTGGCCTCACCTGTGCTGCCGCGCCTTGCCTCTTCAGAACAAATTTAGGAAAGCCCCAGTCCTGCGAAGCCCTACCAGTCACAGGGCCTGGCTCCTGCATGCACTCCTGACACCCAGCATCTCCATGTAAGGCTGGGAATGTTCCCAGTCTGTAACCCTGGAGAGACACTCATTGTAGATGATACTGAGCCGGATAGACCAATCATCTGACTCGGTGGAAGAAAACCTCTTATGATCCTGAATTCAGTAGAATTTATTTCTCAGTAGCCATTGGTTAGGTTTGCATAGTAACAGTGTTACTACGATTTGTTCCATTTGTTTTGCACATATTATATAGACAGACAGATACAGTGGGTCCTCAGTTCTTGAACATAATCCATTCTGGAAGACCGTTTGAGTTCTGAAACATTTGAAAACTGAAAGTGGAAGCCTCAATACAGAAAACTCAAAATGGAAGCCACATTTCCTGTTTGACTTGGTTTGAAAACCAAGGAATTTACTTCCGGGTTTTCGGCATTAGAGTTCTGAAACATTCGACTATGGAGGCGTTTGAGAACTGAGGTACTACTGTAGTTAGATAGATAGATTTTTAATATTATATGATTATGCAATAGAGTGGTACCTGGGGTTAAGAACTTAATTTGTTCTGGAGGTCTGTTCTTAACCTGAAACTGTTCTTAACCTGAGGTAGCACTTTAGCTAATGGGGCCTCCTGCTGCTGTTGCGCCACCGCCACGCGATTTCTGTTCTCATCCTGAAGCAAAATTCTTAACCCGAGGTATTATTTCTGGTTTAGTGGAGTCTGTAACCTGAAGCGTCTGTAACCTGAAGCATCTGTAACCTGAGGTACCACTGTAGAAGGCAGGGTGACTACAAAAGGAAATTGTAGGTAGAAAGGGGATAGAAAATACATTTCGGTAGAAAATTAACTTGGAGTGAATAATAGGCCCGTTGGCAGACCAACTCTGCATTACAAAGATGTCTGCAAACCTGACATGAAGGCTGGCAACATTAACCCCACCATATGGGAATACCTTGCAGACAATCGCAGTGCCTGGAGACAGACAGTCAAGTCATGCAGCCATAGCAGAGACCAGAGGAGGAATGACCACTGGGAGGAGAGCAGAGAGAAGAAACACCATGGTACATCTGCAGCAGCACAACCGGATGCCTTCCTCTGCCGCAGCTGCAACAAAACATGTCTCTCCCATATCGGTCTCTACAGCCACAGCAGGCGCTGCAACCTTCCAACGGTTTGACTTCATCCCCAAAGGCGCACACTTCCATTGTCTCCCGAGACAGATGGATGCCAACTAAATTATAAGGAATCACATCATCTGCTATTTTATCATTCCAGTATCGGCTGAGCAGGTTTCCCCCTCCTTTTTTTTTTATTAAAAAAAAGCCACATGTGATCTATATCTTCTGGATCAGCATTTTCAATATAGTTAAACTGCACACTGTCATCTGGCATGCAGGAAGAAATTAGGCAAACAATGCAGCAGATTTTCTTTTGAAGAAAGATCAAACCTAGAGGGGAAAGTCTGCACATTTAATACATTAGTTTGAAATTATGTAGCACAGTTCAACAGAAAGAATGGCTGAGCAAATATTAATTAAACACACCCCACGGCACTTCTTAGAGGCAGATAAATATTTATCCTGCCCTTTCTTCTCCTTTCTCTTTTGCTGTTTTGGCTTATGTTTCTCTCTCCCAGGCAAGAAATGTATATATATATCTAAATGATCTCCCTTTAAATGCTGATAAAGTGGATCAATTTTGGAGCACTCATGAAGGAATCGTATGGCGGGTGTGTGGGGCTGACTTAACCATCGGCAACTGTGAAGAGCAAGAAATGGGGAATTTGTGGTTCTCCAGATGGACTCCACCTCCCATCGGATGTTCCCAGCCAGCATGACCAAAGTCCAGGGATTATGGGAGTTGGAGTCGAAGAATATCTAGAGGGCTGCAGGTTCCCCATCTGTGACCTAAGATGCAAGGAATGTTACACACACCCTCTTGGATTTTCAACTTTCATTTCTAAAAGCGAGCCTGTATTGTAATGGTTCAGAGATTTGGCATTGCTGCCTTGGGCAAGTCATGAGGAATGTGCCTTCTTTCAGGCATCCCCAAACTTGGCCCTCCAGATGTTTTGGGACTACAATTCCCATCATCTCTGACCACTGGTCCTGTTAGCTAGGGATGATGGGAGTTGTAGTCCCAAAACATCTGGAGGGCCGAGTTTGGGGATGCAGAATGTAATGTATGTGGGAATGTTAAGGATACTAGGAAAGGATATATTTGATAAATATTATCCTTCCTTCATTTACACTAGTAAGTGATGTAGCAGAGCAGATTCCCCTCAATATAGCTGGAAGCTAGATTGCAGATTCGTTTGAATCTCTTACTTAAGATGATTTCCTGGTGTCCCCTTTAATGCCTCTTAAAAGAAGAAAGACACAAGAGTCTTTCTGAGTAAAGTAACAAAAAGTTTACTCACATTTCAGTTCGCAATTTGATCCCTGAAAGGCAGGCTTTTCTTAGTACAGTGGTACCTCGGGTTACATACGCTTCAGGTTACAGACGCTTCAGGTTACAGACTCAGCTAACCCAGAAATAGTACCTCGGGTTAAGAACTTTGCTTCAGGATGAGAACAGAAATTGTGCTCTGGTGGCACAGCAGCAGCAGGAGATCCCATTAGCTAAAGTGGTGCTTCAGGTTAAGAACAGTTTCAGGTTAAGAACGGATCTCCGGAACTACCACTGTAGTTACATAACAAACAGTGTGAGTTCATCTCATATGGAGACTAAACTCGTGTGCTGCTGGCTGAGAGTCAGCAGACAGCAAAATTACATTAAGAATACAAAATGGCTGCAGGAGAGCAGCATGGCAGCAAAAGAACAGCTAGCAAGAGAGCAAGACAAAGCAAGCAAGCAAGCAAGACTGAGAAAATGGCTGCATGACTTGGCTCTTTTATGGAGTCAGCCAGAGCCACGCCCATCTCCCAGGTCACATGCAGGGGGAGGATGTTCCAGACCAGTGGAACAAGAAGTTACACTGACTGGATGTCCCCCGCCTGTGTCCACTCTAGGGAAAGAAGGAATGTTGCATTTGACTGCTCCAATGGATTACATCCAACAATGTATTTAGTGACTACCAGAAATGTAATAGTGGATGGTTGCAACCCATCGCTCAGTTTTTAGGAATGGACCTTTCTCTCTCCACCCCCCTCCAATTCTCATCATAGGATCTCAGCAGGTCACACAGCCCCCCCTCCCTTGTTTTGTTTAAAGATTTGGCACTGAAATACTATATGAAGAAGATATTTCTTGAGAGCTGTGCCTTGGTTTTGTAACAGCCTAACCCATATTGCAAAATGCTGACAACCTTCTGCATATTTTAGGACTCACCCTGATGGGAATACAGGATTGCTATTCATGTCAAAGTGAATTTGGCACTGATGGTGGTGTTCTTTTCCCTTTTTAATCCCTTCATAGCTAGGAGCAGAGTACAAATTCATGCATTTTAATTTTTATTTTACTCGCTTAATAAGTGTAATTACCTGTAATGTTGGAAAATTAAAAACGACACTAATTAGAAGCTGCTGTCTTAATCAACACTCAGGAGCTGCTTCCCATTGGGGGTCTGAATGTGTTTTTTGTTCAGTTTAGCTCAAAGCCAGGTGTCTCCCCCTGCGTGAAGGCTAAAGGAGAAACTGGCAGGTTATTGCTCTGGGAAACTTATTTAAAGCTAATCAGAGCTGGGCTTGAATATCTCAAGGTTTAGGAAGGGGGAAAGTTCCCTTTTACCATGTCAGGCTGTTCCATCCAGCCACATATTGTCATCACAAGGGATAACCAATGTGGTGCCTTCTATATGTTGTTGGACTACAACTTCCATCAGCCCCACACAGCATAACTTACATGGGCTGAGCTGATGGAGACTGGAGGTAAGAAAATGGTGTCCCTGTGCCAGCTTAATCTCAGTGCACGAGAATAATAATAATAATAATAATAATAATAATTTATTATTTATACCCCGCCCATCTGGCTGGGTTTCCCCAGCCACTCTGGGCGGCTTCCAACAAAATATTAAAATACAATAGTAACATTAAAAGCTTCCCTAAACAGGGCTGTATTCAGATGTCTTCTAAATGTCTGTAGTTGTTCTTCTCTTTGACATCTGGTGGGAGGGTGTTCCACAGGGTGGGTGCCACTACCGAGAAGGCCCTCTGCCTGGTTCACTGTAACTTCGCTTCTCGCAGTGAGGGAACCGCCAGAAGGTCCTTGGCGCTGGACATCAGTGTCCAGGCAGAACGATGGGGGTGGAGACGCTCCTTCAGGTATACTGGACCGAGGCCGTTTAGGGCTTTAAAGATCAGCACCAACACTTTGAATTGTGCTCGGAAACGTACTGGGAGCCAATGAAGATGGTTGTTGTCTGTTCCCTTCCTTTCCACCCCAAAACAGTTGCACAGAGCACGGTGCTATGACTTTTCGTTGGGCTGAATTTGGCTCCACTGCAGATTCCTGTCAGTGTTGACATGCATGGATCTCAGCCCTTGAATCATCTGAACAGTGCAATGTCACAGACTCTGCCTTTGACTGTTGCCACTCTGTGCTATTTCATCTGCCTCCTTTGCAAGCAGCAAAGCTAAACGTTTGCCCCCTTCCCATCTCCAGAACGATGTCCAAGGCAATAATAGTCGGCCCTCATTTTGACATTTCAACAAGCTTAACTGGTGAACAGGACGGCAAGCTTCCTGCAAACTGCAGTGATCTAATTTCACTATACCATACTTGCCAAGTGCCCTGTTTTAAGTAGGCTAGCCCCACTGTTTTGAAGGTGCCCTGGGATCTGCCTTCATCTCGGGGCACCCCAATTTTACGGGGTGGGTGGGAAAACAGCACAGGCAGGTAAGGAGGGTGAGGGTGAGGGCAGGTGGGAGGCAGTGGCGGTGGGACCAGTGACATGAGGTGCGTCCAATTCTCAGTACCCTTAAGAAACTACGGGAGTCTTTGGGGAAAGCCATGACTGGGTCTGTTCTAAGATGGACTGGTATTGGATACAACCCAAATATTTATGTCACTCTTCAGTTTAGGAAACCTTCCAGGGCAACCAAGATTAAAACTTAAAAACAACCCCCCATACACCATCCAATATCAAGTACAAATAAAGCAATAACAGATGACACAGGAAAAGCAAAAACAACATAAATGCAATAGAAACTAATAACACCAGCTAGATGACTTGCAGGAGAGCTGGGGCAAATTTGTACGGTGCCAGATTTGGTACCAGGTAAGCAAGGGATGGGACCTTTATCAGCCTGAGGGCCAAATTCCTTTCTGAGTAGCCTTCTTGGGGTATTTGTCAGTGGTGGCAGGGTCAGAGACAAAAGTGAGTGGAGCAATTAGTGGATAGTCCTCTGGATAGTCGTTTGGATTCTGCACAAGCTCTGCACACATTCTCCACACTCTTCTCATCCATCCAAACAAACAGAAGGCATTTTTAGGATTCAAGGACAATATTCCAGCTGGGCAAAAATATTCAGGATGCAAAGCAGAGCCACTTAGGGGTGGAGTCTGGGGCCAGAGTGATCTGGAGGGCCACATTTGGCTCATAGGTTGAGTTCCCCCACCCCTAGATGTACCTCCCCAGTACATTTTCCTACATAAAATCTGCAAACTGATGCAGAAATGGGGAGAACTGTGTTGAAGGCTGGATGGTACCTGGTACCTCAGGTTAACCTGATACCTCAGGTTAAGTACTTAATTTGTTCCGGAGGTCTGTTCTTAACCTGAAACTGTTCTTAAGCAGCACTTTAGCCAATGGGGCCTCCCACTGCCGCCACACCGCCGGAGCACGATTTCTGTTCTCATCCTGAAGCAAAGTTCTTAACCTGAAGCACTATTTCTGGGTTAGTGGAGTCTGTAACCTGAACCGTATGTAACCCGAGGTACCACTGTATAAAGGTAAAGGGACCCCTGACCATTAGGTCCAGTCGTGGCTGACTCTGGGGTTGCGGCGCTCCTCTCGCTTTATTGGCCGAGGGAGCCAGCGTACAGCTTCCGGGTCATGTGGCCAGCATGACTAAGCCACTTCTGGCGAACCAGAGCAGCGCACAGAAATGCCGTTTACCTTCCCGCCGGAGCGGTACCTATTTATCTACTTGCACTTTGACGTGCTTTTGAACTGCTAGGTTGGCAGGAGCTGGGACCGAGCAACGGGAGCTCACCCCGTCGCAGGGATTCGAACCGCCAACCTTCTGATCGGCAAGTCCTAGGCTCTGTGGTTTAACCCACAGCGCCACCTGCGTCCCATACCACTGTATAGGATTGCACTATAAGTGAGTAAATGAAAAACAGAAATGTATCACTAGCCTCCTAATTCTAGACAATGTGCTGTTTACATCAATTTAAATGTGAACAAATTACAGCATGCACAAATGACCCATTTTCTTTCAAAGTGTGGATGAGATACAAATTAGCATGCACAAATGAGTTGTCATCCTCCCATCACAGAATAATAGTACAGAGTTACATTACTGGCTCTGCACCAAAACATAAATGATCAAGAAAAAAATAGAAAGCAACTGATAGTTGATTCTTTCATGGGAAGTGCTAAGAAATGTTCTGGCAAACATACCTAAGGGGCTGTGGAATATGCTTTTAGAGAATTAAAGCAGTAAACCAAATTCCCTTGGTCTGGAAAGACAGCATTGTAGCTGGAAAAAATATATAGAATTTAAAAATATATATATGAATGCTCACAAAGGTCCTGAATCAAACTGGGACTGTAATTACCTTTTATTAGCTTTTCCAAAAAGATTTTTGCATCAGAATATCCATTCTCTAATGTGGTTAACCCTGCTTGGTTAACCCTTGTTCTGAAAATATAGCAGGAAAATATATATATATAATTTTTCAAAAAATATATGAAGGCGTACAAAGGTCCCGAATCAAAGTGGGGCTGTAATTGCTTTTTATTAGCTTTTTCATAAAGCTTTCTGCATCAGAATATCCATTCTCTAATGTGGTTAACCCTGTTTCCTTAATATCAGCTTTGCTGAGACTGACAAGGGGATGAGAGAACGCAGGCTGCCGCGAAACAACTTTTTTGTTGTTGTTGTTTTGATCTGGTGAGCATTCAAATGTCAGCTGTGTTTTTGCTAGCCCGTGAAATATGATGTCTCTCTTATCAACACGGCTTGCTGTGCATTGTATTTCAGCTTGACAAAATATGGCAGAGCCATTAGAGGCAAAATGGGGGGGGGGGGAGAGAGAAGAGAAGCACAGCAATGTAAGGATGCAAGAAAAGCCCTGCTGGATCAGGCCAAAGGTCAGTCAAGTCCAGGGGTCAGCAACCTTTTTCAGCCGTGGGCCGGTCCACTGTCCCTCAGATCTTGTGGTGGGCCGAACTATATATATATATATATATATATATATATATATATATATAGGGGGGAAATGAACAAATTCCTATGCCTCACAAATAACCCAGAGATGCATTTTAAATAAAAGGACACATTCAACTCATGTAAAAACAGGCTGATTCCAGGACCGTCTGTGGGCTGGATTGAGAAGGCGATTAGGCCGCATATGGGCCCCGGCTTTTAGGTTGCCTACCCCTGGTCTAGTCCATAAAGCTTGTTCTCACAGTAGCCAACCAGATGCCTATGGGAAATCTTCAAGCAGAACCTAAGCACAACAGCACTCCCGCCACCTGTGATTTTCAGCCATATTGCCTCCAACAGTGGAGGTAGAAAATAGCCATTGAGGCTAGTAGCCATTAAGGAAGCTGTAAAAGTGTTCATACTTGGATTTTGTCCAGCAGACCAAAGAAGAAACCGACCGCTCACCAGTCTTGACATGTGCGGCATTTGAGACCTCCCTTGGCCCCCAGGGTCACCCCATCGCTGGCTGCCCGTTGCTCCGTTCCCTGGGCCAGCTGCCGAGGCTGCAGTGTTCCTGCCTGGCCCTGGTTTGAATCAGCCAATCGGCTGCAGCCTTTGGGGGGGGTGGAGCCAGGAGCCAGAATAGGAGGCTCCCAATGACGCAGGTCAGCCACTTGGTTCGGAACGTCACCCACCCAACCCTCCCTCTTTTTATTGTTGCTTACAGGCTAACCTTTTCCTTTTTACGTTCACAAGCGTTGCTACGGTCTCACGATGGTTGCTGTTTCCCAGAGGATTTCCCCGTAGCAATTGTCACAACTTTGGCGGTTTTAGGCCTTGGGAGGAGTCCTTTAGTCCAGGGGTGTCCAACTTCCAAGAGACTGCGATCAACTCCCACTATAAATAAACTGGCAGTGATCTACCCATTGGATTGACCAGAGTTGTTGAGATTTCCCCCCCTTTTGGTTGACCTCTGGAGATCACGCGATAGACCGACAGCCCTGCTTTAGTCAGTCAATTGAATGGAGGGGTAGTGTGGTAGCGCACACCTCACATGGTGTTAACACGACCCCGTTAGAGGGGTCTTATGCTGGTTGCCGACCATGAGTGCTTGGTGTATGGTCAGATTCCCAGAACTGGAGGAATGGGGGGCCAGCTGCGTAAACGTACATTCTGCATTGCCCCCCATAATTCCTGTTTGCCCCTGCTCAGCTCCAGTCCCCAATCGGGGGTTGAGAGGGATATACGGCCAATGCCTAAGCCAAGGTTTTCCTACATCTGAAATTTAATAAAGTTGTGGTCTAGTTTTAATCCCATAACTACGCTGTGTTGTGTCTAATTTATTGGGCCTGACTTCCGGGGATGAGGGGTCTGAGACTGGCCACCCAAATATTTGTTTGCTGCAGATGGCATTGGATAACAACTCCCATTAGCCCTGCTGATTGGTGCAACTGAGGGGTCACTCAGAGTTCTGCTTGTCCTCCCCCCTGAGGAAACCCAATCTTTACTGCTGAATCAGAGCAAACGTCATTCGGGTTTTCTCTGGATTGACGCTTGCTCTGATTTCTCACCAAAGAGCAAGTTTTCCAGAGGAAAGCAGTGAGGGAAGACTTCTTTAAAAAAAAAAAAAATTAAAAATTGCAACTGATGTGAAAATTTGGCAAACCAAACTGGAGATTGGAAAACCGAGAGAAACCAAAATGGACAAATCCACCCACTCCTAGTAGTGACATAGTTGTATCAAAATAAAAATATATATCGTGAGGAAATTCCCTCCATTTCACTAAGGTCAGTGCTTTCTTCTGGTTTGAGACCTTTGTTCTGTAGATATTGCTTACAAGCTGCGAAGTAAAACAGGAGAGGAGTTTGAGAGCTGCAGAGAGGAGAGGTGTTAAGTCTTGAGGAAACATTTATGAAAAACATAGGACAGACTTCTGTGAAATGAATGGGCACTTTCCAATACAATATTCAAACTGAACTACGGACTTCCTTCAGAATTTACACTTCTCCCAGTTTTGCAATGCAGTTTTCCAGGCAAGTCTTGTGCACAAAAATGAATATGCTTAGGTAAATTGTGCACACAAAAATGCATATAGTCATAAAAATTAACATACAGAAATGCAATGCATTAGGGAAAATTGCATTGCAAAAATGTGTACTTTAAGTAATGATGCTGATGAATTTTCATGAGAACTTATAATATAGTATTGCAAAATTATGCAGAAATATGGAGAACTGGAAGACTAGACAAACAAGAAATAGAGAGAAACCTAAAGTGGCAGACTGGCCAATCCCTACTTAATGCACAGCAAGGTTGAGGTCTCCTCATTTATTTTGTTAGATCAAGTCGCCTTGAAGGCGGGAAGCTAGAAAGCCAAATATATTGAGGAGGTGTGTTTCTCTAAGCTCCCATTTTATTTCACAGCATGAAAAGCAGTCAAAGAAATAATCATTAAAAAAAACCTCACTCCACTTTCAAGAGTTTGAAAGGAGACCCCGGGATAGACGACACAGAGGAGGTTAGGAAGGAAAACTGCCTTCCAGTCTTGCACTTGAAAAGGAAAGAAGTCTTTTACGCTGAACAACTTTGATTCCTCCACTTCCCCCATTTTTCAGTTGCTCAGTAAAAGGCAGGTTAGTTGAGATAGACATAATGGGAGGTTAGCTCAGGTTACCATGGCTGCAACTTCTTGCAAGTTGTTTTCAGGGGAAACATCTCCCTGCAATGCCAACCGATCCATTTGGCGAGGAATGTGTGTGGAGTTGTTGATCTCTAATTGCAAGGTTTTAGAGATCAGAATAGCTGGTGGGGAACTGGCCATATTCAGAACCTTACAGTTGATTGCAGCATAAATATTTTCCCCCCTCTCTGTGTGTCGTTGGAAGCAGGGGGTATGTTGAGCTTACGTGCACGAATCCAGTTCTGTTCATTTGTATGACAATATGCATGTACAGAAACCATGGAGACCATGAGGCAGGGAGAGGAGAGGAAAGCAAGCAAAATAGAAACCAGCAACTCCTACTGCTTTGAATCCTCCTAGATAAAGCCAGTCTGAGGTCATCCAGTGCAAAATCAGAAACCATTTTCTCTCCTGCTTTTATAGGTCTAAATCTGCTACTCCGATCTGTGCATGCCAGTTAGTTTGCCATTGTGAAGGCATTGAAGGGCTTGCACACATGATAACAAACTGGAGAATTGTTGTAATGTGAACATGTATCTCAAAGTCACCATGTTGCGTGGGATCAAGAGGTCACAATAATCAGGCATCTGCCAATGCATGTTCCTCAGCAAGAAGCCCTCTGCTGATTCTTGAGTCCTGCTTCTGCTACCTCTTCCACTTGCAACCAGCTCACCCACTCAATCTATATGGTCCAGAGCAAGAGAGCAAGCGAGCAAGCAAGCAAGCAAGCAAGCAAGCAAGCAAGCAAGCAAGCAAGCAAAAGGAGCTGCAGCTACTCTTTCTGCTCACTTACTGCCCAGGCTGGACCACAGGCAGTTGTCTAGTGTGAGCCAGGAATAATAAGCTTTAGGCCCAGGAGTCAGGGCCAAGATGCAAGCTAAGAGACAGGACTGTATTTCAGGCCAGCACTAAAGGGCTGTACGTTTAAGGAGAAATCCAGGAGTCAGAACCAAAGAGCAGAGAATTCAGACCAAGAATCACACCAGAGCTCAGAAAGACATTGTTGCTGGAGCAAAGTACATCCAGACCAGGAAGTCTTCTTCTACTCCTTTCTCAGCCAGAAGGGTCCAATGGTCAGGCTAGGTGGGTGGAGTCAGTATTGGCTCAGAAGGTGTTTTGTGAAGGTGCCTCCCACAGTTCAGCAACTTACCATGCAGGGGAGCTACGCACAGATCCATCAGCTCCTGACAGTGGCCTTCCCTACTCCAGCTTTGAGAGGAAAAGGTCTGCTGAAAGCATATTGCATGAGCGCACCCCCCCCAGCTCTTTCCAATTCGAAAGCAGGAAAATGTACAGTTCCGCTGAGAATGGGTTATAGTTCTTCACAGCATTTCAAAGGGCACATCTGTATGAATGCATATGCACTTGTGGGCATGCATGCACATGCGTGCACGTGGGCATGCATGCACATGGGCACACGTGCACACACACACAACCAACCAACCAACCAACCAACCAAACAAACAAACACACAAGTGTGCTTTTGAAAGAAAGGGAATTTCAACAAGCATTCAAGAGGAGAGATGTGAAAGAGCTTCGGGCAGTCATCTTCAAAACTACAGGCCAATACAGAGGATTCATGGTACCTGCCAACTGTAATGGACAGTAATGTGCACCTCTCGTTCCATTTGTAACATCCTGGAGAAACAGGTCGGGTGCCAGTGGTTGGCTAGGTGAGGCACTGCTCCAGGGCTCCAGGGCTGAGAAGGGCCCCTCACTGGCCCACTTACTTATTGTTGGGCCTGGCTGGATGCAGACTCAGCTTGGGAGTGGTCCATCTGCGGTGGTCACCTTGCCACTTCTTTTCTTGCTGCCTTCTCTGGGCTCTGAGAAAGGGCCAAGTGTGGTCTTCTCAGGCATTCTGGGCAAGGAGTCCTGGAAAACATCTCTAGTTGGTCCCGATGCTAGGACCAACTGGATATTTTAATAAACATTCATTCTGGTTTTTCTGCAGGGAGGTTAGATGCTGTTGTGTCAAAGCAAGTGTTATCCCACACCCCCCAGTGCATTTTCCCATCACTTTTCTTGTAGTAGAAAGTCTGATCTTCAAGAGAAACGGGTTTGTTGCACAAGACCCCCAAATCAGCTATAATTGCACAACCTGAATTTTGCCTTCTATGATTGAATCTCATTTCGAAATAGTGACAGACTAGAAGCACCCTTAAAAAGAAAAAAAAGTCTTCCCCCCTGCTACAGTGAGGATGCTGCAGGCATTCTCCTGGTCCCCCTGTTCAGAATGTTCAGAATGCCTGACCCTTTCTCAATGTTGGGGACATATATATGTGTCCCCTCCCTCGGGCATCTTTGCTATCTCTATTATAGCAAGTCTGGAGACAGAGAAGGGAGACCCGGTGTGGCTCGCAGGATTTGATGGGAGAGGGGAGCAACAGGCACTGAAGTTATCAGAAAAGACCAACCGTCTTGTATCTATTTTGCCTGCAGGGAAGGATGGAGGGAATGATGAGTCTTTGAGCCCTTCCTGTTTTGGCACTGCTTGACACTTGTGTGCTGTGACTAGATGAGATACGAAAAAGGCAGCAAAACAAAAACACCACATACTTCAGATTTTAGCAAGTCTGTTTGATTGCAGCCAGCCTACAAAGCTAATTTTAATGAGGATTTTCAAGGTATTTGGGAGAAAGGTCTGTTCAGTTCTACATGGTGAAGTCAAAACTACAGTGGTACTTTGGGTTACATACGCTTCAGGTTATAGACTCTGCTAACCCAGAAATAGTGCTTCAGGTTAAGAACATTGCTTCAGGATAAGAACAGAAATCGGGCTCCGGCGGCGCGGCAGCAGCAGGAGGCCCCATTAGCTAAAGTGGTGCTTCGGGTTAAGAACAGTTTCAGGTTAAGTAGGGACCTCCGGAACGAATTAAGTACTTAACCTGAGGTACCACTGTATTAGGGTTATGCATGGACCCCCATGATCCATCCCTATGGCCCTGATATATGGTCCCAGGATCAGGTTAATTTAGCCAGTGTTGCCCGGGGCCACCCCTGGATCAGTCCCTGAAATAATTCACAGGGTGGGGCTAAAGGTTTTTCAACCCTTTCCAAACTTGCAGTTAAAATGGGGCTTAAAAGGTTAGGGATGGAGTGCATCAATACCATGCAGGATCAGATCCTCCTGAAAATATCATGTAGAGGCAGGAAAGATGAGATGTGAGAGTGGAGAACATGGGGCTCACAAGGTGATTCTCAGCATGGAAACAAAGGAGATACAAGCATGTACCTATTTTCATTTGTGACATGTTGGAAAGGATGGGCTCTTAATCCCCATTTCATAGCTAAAGGTAAAAGGTAAAGGACCCTTGGATGGTTAAGTCCAGTCAAAGGTGACTATGGGGTGTGGCACTCATCTCACTTTCAGGCTGAGGGAGCCTGTGTTTGTCCACAGACAGTTTTCCGGGTCATGTGGGCAGCATGACTAAACCGCTTCTGGGACAACAGAACACCATGACAGAAACCAGAGTGCACGGAAACGCCGTTTACCTTCCCGCTGCAGCAGTAGCTATTTATCTACTTGCACTGGCGTGCTTTCAAACTGCTTGGTTGGCAGGAGCTGGGACAGAGCAATGGGAGCTCACTCCGACGTGGGGATTCAAACTGCCAACCTTCTGATCGGCAAGCCCAAGAGGTTCAGTAGTTTAGAGCACAGCACCACCCGCGTTTCTCCATTTCAATCCACTGTCAGATCTAATTTATTTTATTAGCATAGTTGGTGTGTGTGTGTGTGTGTGTTTACAGATTGCATTTCTTCTATTATGAAGCTGGAATCAATAGCATGGGGGGGGGGAGAACTGGGTCTCAGACACATTTTTTTTTAATGCTGCAGATTTGATTTACACTATGATAATGTGTAATGTTATCAGTCTCCTGTTTCAGCCCCTCGATTTATTGCTCCTTCGAGTTCCATCTGCGTTTTGGATTGTTTTGCCACGATGTGACACCACTCAGTTCTTTTGTCATTTAATGAAGGAAAGCGACAGGAGTCCAAACCTTTCCAAATGTGTTAGTGGGGCTTATCCCCAGTTGAGGGATGACATGAACAACTTCATTACAGAACCGCAGCTTCCTTGATCATGTTGTAAACAAGACAAAGTGACAGCCCTTCTCACACATACAGTAACACAATTTCACAGAAACAAAATTCTCCAGCTTTTGTTCTTCCTCCTTGCAATGAACTTTTAAGGTGCATGGAGGACTCAGAGCTTCACATAAAACTGGGAGTGGGGAAACTGAAGCCCTCCAGATGTTGTTGGATTCCAACACCACCAGCCCCCAGCTAACATGGCCAATGATGAGGGATGACAGCAGTTCAGAGGGCCACCGGTTCCCCACAGGTTCTGATGAAGATCAGATCAAACTTTCTACTCCCAAATTCCACTTGAGAGGGCTAAACATGCCAGAGGTCCACCAGACACAAAATGGCAGTGCAAGGCAGAAGCCAGCCAGAAAATGGTGCCAGATGGAGGTGTGTTTTGAGATCATGAGCTGGCAATTACTGATTGCATCGCAGCAGCTCCTGCTACTCATTACCCTGTTGCCTAACCACCTCAACTTTTGACAGCCCCGGTTAGCTTCAGGTGGGCTGACCAGACCTCAGGTGATCTAGGGCTATCTCAAGCCAATTCAGCCAAACCTGGATCTATCCGAATTGGCCCAATTTCATTTGGCTGAATTTTGGGCATAGTCCTTATAATTTTATTCCCAAGTTCTTCTTGCAAATGTTACAGAAAAAAGCTCCCCCTCCTTCTCCTCCTTTTAGTGTAATGGTAACATGGCTCACCAAAATGTATTTCAGTAGGATGTCTGCAGAATATCCTGTGATCTCTAGCTCTGTTACAGTAAAATATCACTGCTATGCATTTCTGGGTTTCCAGCACTTGGTGGACATTTGCTAAATTAATTAGTTTGATAAATAATGGCTAGGCAGTGCATTTATAGAATGCAATAATTATTCAAATGAAGGTAACAGTGTCCCTATTATTCTTTCCTCTTGCAATGGCCTGGCAGTTCTCGCATACCACTTTAATGATTGCACTTAATGCACTGTATAAAGAAAAAGAAATAGGATTCTCACTTACTATTTCAGAAGTTAACTATCAGACTTCTTACCTTCTGAATCCTCACTCAGTATAAGCCCATTATTCGTAGACACCCTGTGGTTCCCAAAACGTGTGGTAGTGCCCCATGGGGGGTGGGATTACTTATGGGGTGCTAAGAAGCAAATGGGTGACGGGGGGCACTGGAGGTGTACATGACTTTGAAAAGTTGGTATCAACTGGATCAAGTTCATTAGTTTTATTGAATTAATTAAACTAAATAGTTTAAATTGGATTTTTGATTAAATGTGCAATTAATTGTTAGTGTTTTGAATTTTATTATGTTATTGTCTTCCTTAATGGGTTGTGCAAACCACTACAGTGGTACCTCTGGTTGCTAATGGGATTCATTCCAGAGGCCCATTTGCAACATGAAAAGAACGCAACCTGCAGCAGTGCGTCTGCGCACGCGCGGGTTGCGATTTGCCGCTTTTGCACATGCGCGTGACATCATTTGGTGCATCTGCACATGCACAAGCGGCGAAACTCAGAAGTAACCCTTTCCGGTACCTCCGGGTCACCGTGGGACGTAACCTGAAAGAACGTAACATGAAGCAGACATAACATGAGGTATGACAGTATTCTGAATAATGCTTTTTAAGGGTCAGGCAGGGAGCACTGGGGATGGGTTTAGTGGTAATCAAGGGGCAAGTGCCTGACAAAGTTTGGGAACCACTGGTCTACTTCATTGTAATCTTAGCCCACATCATCTGTAAATTCGATATTAATGAACCAACCTATAATAAGCGCCAAGCATAGTCATATGCATAACATCCACACCAGCAACCCCCTATCCTATCTTATATCCCTCAAAAGCCCCCCATCCTTGGTGGGGGGGTTGCACAGATGGCTTCAGAGGAGAGGATGGAAAGAAAAACCTTTGTTCTGTGAATGTCCTTCAGCTAATTCACCCAAGGGTGATTTTAGACTGTCACTATTTTGGTGTGAGATTCAACCACAAACCTTGCACATTGCACCTGTGCATGGAGAGGTCCTGTGCAACAATCCCATTTCCCCTGAATACTCACTTTTTCTTCACTGACAAGTGATGGGCAAATGCTTTGGAAATTGTGGGATAGCGCTTGCTTTGACACTACCCTACTAACAATCAGAAGGAATGCACTTTAAAGGGGCAACACCATCTAATTTCCCTGCAAACAAAGCAGGGTGAGCTCTCATCAAACAGATCACCTGGAAGCACCCCAAGGATCCAAACCATTGTGATGGAGCCTGGAAAGATGTCTGATCTGTTCCTCTATGCAGCAGATACCCTTGCGTCCTTTGCACACAGACTGTGGACGGATTAGGCATGAAGATGGCTTTCTTCCGGCATAGAAACATTATTGGCGGCATTAACCTTGGAAACGCTATCTTTGCTTTCAAGATGAGACAGTGCCTTGTGGGGATCTCATGGGGCCAGCTTGTGCATGATGGGGCTGGAGGTAGGGATTACTGTTATTACACTGAGCCGGTTGAATTAGCGCTATGTTTTTGCACCTCCTAGTCTGGAGGATTTGGGCTCCAATTTGGTTCCATTCAGTTTCTCAAGAGCACTCCGGGGCTCATAAACAATGCCTCATTTGCATTCTATTTCGTTTCAATACAACCCTGTTTATCTAAAGGTCCCTGGAGGCTCCCAGCAGGCACGAAACAAATGCGGCTGATGCAGAATGTGGGGAAGCTAGCCAGCTGTTTAATGCACTCAAAAGCCACCTGGATGACCTTTGGAAATATTGATGGTCACATCCCTTGTCTTCGCACAGGCTGTTCCCAATTCCAGCGCTGAGTCAGGAGGCGCTGCTAACAGCTTCTGAAAGCCAGATCACTTACACAGTGCTGAGTTAGAAACCGCCAGGATAGAGGAAGGTTATCTCTGCTGGTCTTGCAGCTGCGGCTGCTGTTATAAGATGCTAGAGTTCTAGTCCTAATAGAAGACTAAAAGAGAGAGGTCAATTAAATTAACTTACAATTATCAGGGTGCCGTTGTTGCTGTTTTTTTTGTTTGTCTTTTTTAAAGCTACCATTGCTTGGGTCCCATTAGAGGGGATTGTAGACAACTAACCTTTTCTTATTATTTTTTTTATAAGATATTTATTAAGATTTTCAGAATATTACAAGATAAAGAAAGAAAAAAGAAAAATGCAAAATAAAAATGGTTAAAAACAATTCATTCTTTCCATTACTTATCCTTCATTTGCTTATTTCCCGGACCTCCTCACACCTCCCTTTTTTGTATTCCAGTTCAGTTTGTTAGTTCAGCAAATCCCTCCCCTCTTTGTATATCCTAGTCGTTAATCATAAAGTATTGTAATTTTAAATTTTTACCTATTAATAATCCATTTTTTCATATTCCCTTATAACATTTCAGCTAAAGAGCACTTAGTTTCTATCCAACATCATTCTAGCATTCATTAATTTTGCAATATTTCTGTAAATAGTCTTTAAACTTTTCCCAGTCTTCATCCTTCGACTCTTCTCCCTGGTCTCGGTTTCTGCCAGTCATTTCCGCCAATTCCATATAGTCAATCACCTTCATCTGCCATTCTTCCAAGGTGGGTAGATCTTGTGTCTTCCAATACTTTGCAATGAGTATTCTTGCTGCTGTTGTGGCATACATAAAAAAAGTTCTATCCTTCTTTGGCACCAATTGGCCGACTATGCCTAGGAGAAAGGCCTCTGGTTTCTTCAAGAAGGTATATTTAAATACCTTTTTCAATTCATTATAGATCATCTCCCAGAAAGCCTTAATCCTTGGGCACGTCCACCAAAGGTGAAAGAATGTACCTTCGTTTTCCTTACATTTCCAACATTTATTATCGGGCAGATGATAGATTTTTGCAAGCTTGACTGGTGTCATGTACCACCTGTATATCATTTTCATAATATTCTCTCTTAGGGCATTACATGCCGTAAATTTCATACCTGTAGTCCACAACTGTTCCCAGTCAGCAAACATAATATTATGTCCAACATCTTGTGCCCATTTAATCATAGCAGATTTCACTGTTTCATCCTGAGTATTCCATTTCAACAGCAAGTTATACATCTTTGACAAAATCTTAGTTTTGGGTTCTAACAGTTCTGTTTCTAGTTTTGATTTTTCCACCTGGAAGCCAATTTTCTTATCCAAATTGTATGCCTCCATTATCTGATAGTAATGAAGCCAGTCTTGCACTTTGTCTTTTATTTTCTCAAAACTCTGCAATTTCAATCTGTCTCCTTCTTGTTCCAAAATTTTCCAATATTTCGGCCATTGACAACTAACCTTTTCTTAAAGTAGACGCACTGAAATTTAGTAGGCTTAATTTCCATTAGTTTCAGTAGGTGACTATGAGTAAAAGCTAGCTGAAGACAACTCAGGGGTTCCTGGCTAGAACATATTCTTCTAGACGAACATAAGACTCAGAACCTCTGTACTTAGAATTAAGGGCTCCTAGTGGGCACAATAGAAAGAACATGAGTGTGCAACTCTGTCAACTAAACTCATCATGCTTATTAGGGTATTTCAGAACAGCCTGCTGTTTCTCCCAAGCTCCTTCAATTTGTGCTGTGCTTCCTTTTGGATGCTTTAATTACCTGGTGATTTATTCTCCCGCTATCAGGCGGTGGCTGTTCTCTTTAATGGTGCCCCGCTAATAGCTTGGCTGGTTATTCCATCCTCTGTGCTGACTTATTGCTTGGGGCTGGGAAAGAAGCCACCCTGTCTCTATTGTGGAAACACATTTTGCATGGCAAGGAGAGTATGCAAGCTGACAGCCTGTTGTGTTGGGGTTCAGGGAGAAATACAGTACATACCCAGGCATTCCAATGCAAGCTTAACTTTATTGCAACCTAGCTAGATTGAGCGAATAGCTCCACCCAGCAGCTGTGCCCGGAGGAAAAGTACAGGAGTTCAATCAGGCCCCAAAGCATTAACTCAACCCATTAGCATATGGAGAGGCTGAAGCTTAAGCCAAAGAAGGTTGAAGATGGAATGCAGTAGGTAGAAAGAGAGCTGTCCTCCCTCCCCATCACAAATGTAATTACTTGGCCTGTAGAAGAGAAAGTGGATAGGAAGATGATTTGCTCCATCTCTAATAATACTAGAACTTGGGGCCATTCAATGAAACTGGATGTTGGAAGATTCAGACAAAAGAAGTGCACCGAGTGCATAGTTCAACTTGAGAATTCATTGATCGTTTGTTATTTGTATTTATAGTCCACCTTTCTCTCAAAGGAGCTCAAGGTGGCACATGTGGTTCTCTCCCCTCACTGTTTAATCCCCACAACAACCCTGGGAGGTAGTTAGGCTGAGAGGCAGTGAGTGGCCCAAGGTTACCCAGTGAGCTTCATTTCCAAATGGGGATTTGAACCCTGGTCTCCCATGTCCTAGTCTGACTCTTTAACCACTATACCACACTGTTCACAATGCACCCAAACACACAAATAATTTCCCATAACAATGCATTTTTGATGGCATTTTCACTTTACATGAGCCCGTATATGTATACTTTACCCTAGCCTATGCATTTTTGGTACACATTACTTGACTACAAGAATTATCGGGTGTTAGAGGAGGGGTGGTACCTCTGGTGGGGGGCACGTCATGCTACTTCTGGGATGGTTTGTTCAACTTTGGTCCCCACCCTGCATTCAGCTCTCACCTGTGGCTCCTAGAAGCTGTCAGCACATGACAGCGGCCACACTCCAGTAATGGTTTTGACTGGTGAAGGTAGCTGATGGGTCTCAAACCCTTGGTAGGTTGGGGCTTTCCCAGCATGGAAAGACAGGCTCTGGCAGATTGAACAAATGGGACCAATAGTGGGTCCAGTGGTCAAGAAGGTGGTTTCTTCATGGGCTGTAGAGGGAAATGAGGGGCAGATGGGGCTTGTCAGCCTGGGAAGGTAGCCCATCTAGGAGAAGGAAAGCTCTGATTCTAAGCCTTGTGGTTATATCCATTCATGAGAAAGGCTTTTGGGAGTAAACCCTGAGGAAGAATCCATACCTGCTACCTGTGGGACATCTTTGGGCGAAGAAAAGGCTAAGGAGTGAACCTTACACAAATCTGGAGTGGAGTCCCTAAGACAGTTAGATGTCACCTTGTACGTCTCCTTCTGGCAACTCCTGCAGCCAAGCTGGTGCCAAATGTATTGCTCTGCTTTCCTTTGGACCACATCAATGGGGTCAAGAGGGAGACCTCCATATACACTACACAGGCTTTGCCCCAGGGAAGTCACATTGGTGCGCTGAACACAGCAATTTGACTTCATCCCTGGATGTGCACTCCATTGTCTCGAGATAGATTGATGCCAGCAACAACAACTTATATAAAGAACTGCATTGCAAAAATTTGGGGAAGTGCAGACTTCAAAGGATGGCTGTGTTTTGAGTTGCACAACCTTTTGGGAAGTGTGAATTATGTAAAGGTAAAGGGACCCCTGATCATTAGGTCCAGTTGCGGATGACTCTGGGGTTGCGGCGCTCGCTTTATTAGCCGAGGGAGCCGGCATACAGCTTCTGGGTCATGTGGCCAGCATGACTAAGCCGCTTCTGGCGAACCAGAGCAGCACACAGAAATGCCATTTACCTTCCCGCCGAAGCGGTACCTATTTATCTACTTGCACTTCGTGCTTTCCAACTGCTAGGTTGGCAGGAGCAGGGACTGAACAACGGGAGCTCACCCCGTTGCGGGGATTCAAACTGCCGACCTTCTGATCGGCAAGCCCTAGGCTCTGTGGTTAATTGCATTACTCCCCCATCGCTAGCTCAGACCCTGCCTGCAGCCACCCATGAGCAAGACTGTGCTCACCTGCTTATCAGTTGCATTGGAGGGCTGCTCATTGGGCAAGAACCCCTTGCCAACCACTTGCAACACCTCTGAATGTACTTTGGATGTAGAAGGTCTTAGGCAGTCCCCAGGACCTCCACTTAAACAGCTATTAGTTTAGTAGAATGCATAAAAAAACACATATCCTGCATGAGAATATGGAAGGTGCTGCCAATCAGTCTAAATAGCCTTTGGGTAGATGGACCTGTGAGATGCTTCATATGCCCTGTTTGCTAGCTGGACTATCACCTATTGATCCAGGTGGAAATATAGTAATTCACAGCTGACGTCCAACTCGAGCAAGCAGTACAGAACTCATGCCCTGAAGAATTTCCCTAAGCTGCTTTTCAGCTTAAGCACTGTAAATATTAATACGTGTAGCTGAAGGTGTAGTTTTCAAAAAGCAACATCAACAACACGCTCATTTTTTATTTCCTTGTGGTTGAGGGCATATGATCTACCTATAAGGCCAAATTACTATCATAATACATTTTCCTTAAATTGGAGGAGGAGGAGGAGAAAGGGAAGGAAACATGCAGCAACAACACAGGAGAAAGAGAACTCTAGTGGGAAATAAATCTCAATATACAACATTACAAAATCTATGCAGAATTGATTAGGGGAGCTATATTACAGTTATGCCTTGAGATGACAGACTCTGTGGATTTGTTGCAGATTTTTTTGCCGCTCAGTTCTAACCATTGCCCTGTTTGGCTGCCCTGCTCATGTGTAAAACCTGCACAGGAGCAGGGAAAGCTGGAGATGAGTACTTTAAGCTCCAGCCCCCCATTCTGATTGCCCTAGAGATGTCTCTCGCTTGTCTGGATGTAGGATAAAATTTCTGTAGAAATTGGCCTTTGATACAAAGGCACAACTTGCATTCACAGCTTCATCTACTTGCCATTGGAATGTGTCCCCCAGAAGGTTTCCTACTAGGAAATCTGGACCTCAGGCTAAAATAAATGCTCCCCACCCCTGTGGTAGCAGAACCTGTAGTTCCCTCTCCCCAAGGATCAATTCATACATTCATAATATTTTTCAGATCACACACTTCCACTACTCCCAAGAACATAATAATGTGGAGATTATCATATCTAAATGAGGCCCTTCAGGGATCCAGTTTAAGCTCTCACGCTTTCTTGTTGAATAAATGAAGAGGGCTACACAAGCATTCTGGTGTCCAACAGAATTGTATCATTCAATAATTAGATAATTTTCTTTGGGGAACAGGTCAAGCTTAGAAGGAAATCTAGCAATGTGGCCCACTAGCAGGATCTGAGTGCAACAGTACCTCTCTGCATTTCTGATTCCCAGGAACATGCTGTCTCAGACAGTGGAGACAGAACATAGACCCCATGGCTAGTAGCTATTAGGCATTGGTGAGTCTGTCGGTTTTGACAGCTCTCAGTTTCTCCCTTTTCATTCATAAGTTCAATTCTTCACCAGTTTGTGATTTATTTATTTTTAAAGGACTCATGAAAATTCAGTCGCATTTTAATGCAAATTTCTCCTCATATAAACACCTTTGGGGTCCAGTTTTTTTGGGTGGGACTAACATGCACATTACTGCAAAGCGGAGGATGGCTGTGTTTCAGTTTGCATAGTGTTTTGAAAAGTGTGAATTACCTAAAAAATGCGAACTGAACTGAATTTCTTCCCCATCCCTAGCAGCCATTGATAGCCACTGTTTACTCAGAAGTAAATCTTCAGTGGGACTTACTGCCAGGTAAATGTGCATAGGATAGCAATTTAGATAAATAGGTGTGAATTCAACAAATTAACGGCCATTCCATTTCCTGCATGAGACCAGATAGCTCTTAACAGAGCCATCATGGCAAGCATCCAGCTCTCATAAATTGAGGAAATGTATCTATTTAGCTCATGCTTTGTTGTCCTCGCAGTTGGGCCCATTAGACTTCTGCTCTTAACCTGCTAAAGAGGGTTGATACTTGCCCATTGTGAATCACAGCTGCATGATTGACAGAAATTCGTTTTGCCAGGGGGAAACAGCTTTAAATCACAGGAAGGTGGATTTGAGTGAAAAATTTTGGGGGAAAGCTCTGGGGTCCTATGGGGTTCCTTAGCACTGAAACCCAGGCAAGAGATTTTTAGGCCAAAAGGAACATGCTTAATGTGGTAAGTAAATAATGAAAAACAACAAGAACCCACTTCTCACATGTCACATTGTTCCAGAATGCTGATCCTAACAAAGAATGATGTAAAAACATGTGGATGGTTAGTCAGCAACCTGGAGTCAGAGGTCATGAAGCATCCTGGAAGAAGGTTGGGGGAATGAACAGATACTATCAATAATTTCAACAACATGGAATTAAAGCTGCATCAGTTCCTGAAAACAGACATTGCATTCCAGCCCTCAAAGGTTACAGTACCTATATCATTTTCCCATTAGTTAGGATTACCCCAGGCCAAGGAAAATAGCTGAACAAAGACAGACATAATTGCCAATTCATCTGCCTTGTGAAAAATACCGTATTTTTTGCTCTATAAGACTCACTTTTTCCCTCCTAAAAAGTAAGGGGAAATGTGTGTGCGTCTTATGGAGCGAATGCAGGCTGCACAGCTATCCCAGGAGCCAGAACAGCAAGAGGGATTGCTGCTTTCGCTGCGCAGCAATCCCTCTTGCTGTTCTGGCTTCTGGGATTCAGAATATTTTTTTTCTTGTTTTCCTCCTCCAAAAACTAGGTGCGTCTTATGGTCTGGTGCGTCTTATAGAGCGAAAAATACGGTAAATACTGGGATCCAAAGAGCTGGAAGGGGCTGCCTGGGTCATCCTGTTTGGCTGCCAGGAGCCATTCAGGGGGCATTGAATTCCTAGTGGCCAAGTCCTCCTCCAGCCCAGTGTGCGGGTGTGTGCCAGATCCCCTATGAAGAGACAGTTTGCCCATGTGCAGGCAATGTGCACCCCCACAACTTACTGGTTTGCCCAATCTACAAGGACTTAAGAACAGCCTGGTTTAAAGATTTAAATCTCTTAGTTGGGTTCAATTGGGTAACTGATTAACTTTTCATTAAGAGGCAAGGCCCCTTGCACGTCTGAAAAGGTGGCCTGTCTTGCCTCTAGAGCAGCAATTTTAAGCAGCAAGGTTTGTGGGAATGAGATTAGGAGAGCAAACTCTTGCCTGACAAAATGTCTGGTTTTAATAATTATTTTAACAGTGTTATGCATTTTATTCAGTTTTTTTTATTCCTGTTTATATATTTTATCTTTTGTCATGGCTTCAGCTTAAGCAAATAAATAAAATTTGTATTTGTTGCATATGGTCATTAAATCAGCTGCCATTTATTTGTAACACAGAGGGAGCTAGTAAAAACACTCCCTCTCTCGTTTCCCAACAGCCACCAACTAATAAGATATTCGAGATGTCACAATATTTCTTTGGACTTGGAACAGAAAATGACCGTGTGCTATTTCCTGGCTAAGGATGAATGTATTTGTGCCAGCTGAGTCATGCAGTTTTGAATAGTGCATCCAGTTATACCCTACATCTTACTATAGTTTGGCAATATTTTTGGACTCCAGTTCCCATGAGCCCCAGCCAGCATGGCCAGTGGTCAGAAATGATGGAAATTGAAGTCCAGATTCTCCACCCTTGACTTATGCAACATGAGCTGGATTAATCTGAAGTAATATAGGAAAAATCTCTTTCTCTAATGTACAAGCCACCATTCTGAATTATGCTTACCCTCTGAATTAAGGGATGCAGTGATGAATTAAGTGGTGCAAGAAAGCACTGTTTTGCATTCAGGGGTGGCAACTTGGATAAAATATTTTTGTGGAGGAGGTAAGCCCCACCCACATAATCAGTCACAATATGCAATGCATGCATACAATTTAAGTAGCAATGCCCATCAACTTTGGGGGCTCCTGCCCCCTCAAATATTTTATGGGGGGGAGGAATGGGTCCTAAGCCCCTAGGAACTGGCTCCCATGTTTCCACACCCCCCTACGATTTTCATATGCAGCATGTTTCTTTTCCACTGCAGTTCATCTTCCACCAAAAACGGTTGCTCATCTTGCTGTCCACTGTGGTGAAATTAACTATGTAAATGGAGCGCATTATATTGTTTATGTTATTGCATCTCATACATTTCAGTGCAAAGGAAAAACAATGCAAAGGGGAGGACATAATCCATTACTTATCATTTGCAGACTGACACCAGCAGCAATAGCAAATAATAGTTGTAGTCACAGGATTGATTTCCGTTCTGGACCTGGAAGGAATAAGCGAGCATCAGCAATTTCCATTCCTGTTTCTGCTTTCATCAAAATTCTCGAACATCCCTACCCTTCAACACACTTTTTAAAAACCCAATCTTATTGCAGTTCTTTTAACTTCCCTTGAGGGTGAAAGAGATGGGCCTGTAGCAGAGGAAGTGGGGTGGGCGGGAACTGGAGCTTCCCCTTTGCTCCACAGGCTACCCTGCAGAAATAGTATTATTTTTCTGTTTGCTTATTTGGATATTTTGTGCCCTGCTCTTTATTCCCCATTGGGACTTCCAGTGTGACTTCCAGAGGAGTTTGTAAGGCATGGTAAACAAATGATAATAAAGTAGGATGGACAAATAAGAAATGGCAGAGGGGCAACAAAATTCAGCGTTAAAAAATGGAGTTCAAGAACAACAGGACAGAAGAACGAAATGTCCTGGGCAAATAAACAGCAGGAGAGTTGGGTAATTTTAGACTCAAGACTCAATGTTCTCATGTTCACCCGGGCTTTTTATATGGTAATTAGTATTGCTTCACTTACTTTGAAATGTGATAAGCTAGCCTCCTTTTGCTGCATTTGGAGGGTCTCCTGCTCATTGACTTGTGCCCCAAAGTCCTACCACGATGGAAGCTTTGCAAATAAAGAGATGTAGAGAAGATGCAAAATTTGGTGCTGGAGGATCTTTGCTGAGGACCTACTTCATTCCAGAAGTGGGTGCTGGAGCTAAACCTCTATCTGTGGTCACCACCAGCTTCACCTCCCAACTTGGAGACTGGGCAAAATGAAAAAACGATGAGAAACTGAAATTGACAGATTTATTCCATCTCTTCCTGTCAAACTCAAAGGGGCTTATTTCTGAGCAGGCACAGACAAGATTGTGCTTCAGGTGTGCTTCGCCCCATTGACTTTGGCAGGCTCTGCTCTTGCCTTGCTTTGTGGCCTTTGATTGCCACCTCCAGAAACATGTGCAGCTGCGATGCTTCTCCAGGGTTTTAACATCTTGTTTGACACGGATGCCGGCAATCAGACTTTTTGTTGCTTGCGAAAAATGAAACAAGTGATTACATCCCGGAGAAGAATCCATTAAGAAACAGCTATTCCCTATCTGATGCATGGATGTTAAGTCACTAAGTAACTCTCATTAATATTAATGCGACTTGCACACTGCATTAATGGAGAGTAAACATAAGGTTCTGAACTGGCAATCCTTCAAGGCGTGTGTGTGTGTGTTGCATGGGGAGGGGAGGGAGGGGAAGGCAGAGAGGGAAGAACTGCATGACAGACCCCAAAGATCTAAGTTTATTTTAAGCCTGGGAGCTCAGAAATTATAGCCTATGTTGAAAGCATATAATCAATGGACAATAAGAACATAATAGGGATCTCCACAGGTTGGTGCGTGGAGGAGTGGGCTCGTGGGGTAGGAGATGAGCTCAGATTCTTCTTGCAAAAGGCTCTGTAAATACTTAGGATAAAGACAGACAATAGTTTTTTTTTAAATGATACTGTTGGGCCATCATTGCCCATACATCTTTCTTTTGCCCCACTATTTCCTCTCCTCCGATATAATGTTTTTTGGACTTGCAAAAAACTGCACAACCTGTTTGGCCGGAGATGGTGGAATGTGTGCATCCAAGGCAAAGATGAAAAGTGGAGCACATTCATTACTCGCAATGATATATTGTACCACCTGTAGTTCCCAAGGGCTTGGTGGGGAAGGGAAGGAAAATATCACGTGCCTCCTTCCTTGGTTATTTGGAGATTCCTGTTTTGCAGGCCTAATGAACAGTGTTTGCACAAAAGTTTTCTACTTGCCACTATGGCATGTGTGGCACGGAAAAAGTGAATAGGGTAGGGTTGCCATATTTCAAAAGTTGTTGAGCTTTCTTCCTTTTTTGGTGCAAAATCTCTTCCTCTCCCCCCCCCCCCGACATTTTTAAGCTATTTTAAAGGAAATTCACCAAAAAGTCAACACTTCTGACATGGGTATTCCATATGCCCGAATTTTCACAGACATTTTTCTCTATTTTTGGAAATTCCACCCAGACACTATTTCCTATGTGTCTGGGAAATCATAGACATATGGCAGCTTTAGGATAGGGAGAAGTTTTGTCCTCTGTCTCATAGCACTAGAATTTGTGGACACCCAAAAAGCTGAATGTTGGAATATTGGAAGATTAAAGACATATATATGCACGTGTATGTGATTTATAGGAATATAAATATAAAACTATGCAATAAAAACGAGTTAAAAGTTGAATGGTGTGACCACTGGTCCTGCTAGCTAGGGATCATGGGAGTTGTAGGCCAAAAACATCTGGAGGGCCAAGGTTGAGGAAGCCTGAGCTAACCATTGTATAATCTTAATTGCCTGGTGGAATAGAAAAGTTTTCAGCATTAATTTAAAAGTTGGCACAGAAGTTGCCTGATGAATCTCTATTGCCAAAGTGTTCCACAGGACTGGGGGGGGGGGTGGCACTGAAGGTTCAGTTTTCTTGTCATTGGCAAATGAGCCTCTCCCATTCGGGGAATGACCAGCGACGTTCCTGCAGAATGACCAGCGACGTTCACCTGTTGTGAACCACCTTGAGATCTATGGATGAAGGGCGATATACAAATTTAATGAAAAAATAACTTTTCATGATTGAGCTGGGAAATAAGGCTTCTAGGCAATTTCCATTCCTGTTTCTGCTTTCATCAAAATTCTCCAACATCCCTACCCTTCAACACACCTCACCTGGAGTACTGTGTCCAGTTCTGGGCACCACAGTTCAAGAAGGACACTGACAAACTGGAACGTGTCCAGAGGAGGGCAACCAAAATGGTCAAAGGCCTGGAAACGATGCCTTATGAGGAACGGCTAAGGGAGCTGGGCATGTTTAGCCTGGAGAAGAGGAGGTTAAGGGGTGATATGATAGCCATGTTCCAATATATAAAAGGATGTCACATAGAGGAGGGAGAAAGGTTGTTTTCTGCTGCTCCAGAGAAGCGGACACGGAGCAATGGATCCAAACTACAAGAAAGAAGATTCCACCTAAACATTAGGAAGAACTTCCTGACAGTAAGAGCTGTTCGACAGTGGAATTTGCTGCCAAGGAGTGTGGTGGAGTCTCCTTCTTTGGAGGTCTTTAAGCAGAGGCTTGACAACCATATGTCAGGAGTGCTCTGATGGTGTTTCCTGCTTGGCAGGGGGTTGGACTCGATGGCCCTTGTGGTCTCTTCCAGCTCTATGATTCTATGATTCTATGATTCTAGGCACTTTCTGCCTCTTCCCATACAAATTGAAACGTGCTACCTCCACATCAACGTTGTCCTCAACTTCTAAACAAACCCAGCATCCATTTGGCCAGAGAAACAACTTTTACTCCCAAGTTCTCAATGAAGTGTAATCTGGTTGCTATTTATTTATTTCTCGGCCCATTTCCTCTCCTAGCATGGCAGCGCCTCGCTTCATCTGCCCTTGAGTATAAAAACTATTTTCATGTCGCCGCAACATCGCTGTGTGATAGAATGTCAATCTGGAAAAGGGGGAAAAAAATCATTTAAGAATAAAATGGATTATACATTTCCCACTCCTCGTGGAGCTGAATGGTTTGTGTGCGTCCCTTAGAAAGCTTTGATAATGGTTCACATCGATTCTTTAATGAGAGCACAGCTGATGAACTGCAGGCCTTTATGCTGCTGAACTCTGCTGGCAAAGCTCGGGGGTCTCCCACAGATGTTTCTGCTTTGCAGAGCAATGGGAACTTCATGCCTTATTTCTTTCCGCAGTCCCAGGAGCAAATGCCACCGCTGTTGATGTGTGGAAGCACGCTGCACCCCACCAAGGAAGGAAAGATTAACTCTGGAGCATGTTCAAAGCAAGAGGGCACAGAGTGAAAATCATTCAGCAACTTTTAGTTCATAATCACAAGGCGGCAGACAATGGTAGTGGCAAGTTTCTGAACTGAGAGAATTAGAACCAGTGTGATGCTGGGATCCAATTTCCATTTCCTTGAAAGTTTTTTTTCCTCCCTGTGAAAGAGGCTTCCATTTTTATTTAAGGACAATCAGTTCTCAGGGCACGTAAGAATTTCTTTACAGCTCCAGTAGGCGAGAGAGTAGGATGAGGGGGAAATTTCAGTTCAATTCGCAGTTAATTCAGTTTCTTAAACAATATGCAATCTGAGACACGGCAATCCTTCAAAATTTGTGCTTCTCTGAATTTTGCAAGAGAGTTTTCCAACCAAGTAGTATGTCCAAAAAAGCATACACTTGGAGAAAAGGTTCGTAGAAAATACAAGTATTAGCAAAAACAGCTTACAGAAGTGTGATATGTTAGCACAAATTGTTTTGCAAAAGCCTGTATATTGGGCAAAATTGCATAGCAAATATGCATATATTAGAAATTTGCACTAAGACATTATTGAATTTTCAAGAGGACCCTTTAAAAAACAAAACAAAAACCCCACAAAATGATGTGGAGATCTTAGGAACTGAACTTAAGGTTGAGGAAATGAGAAATCAAAAGAAACTAAATTTGACAGATTCTCCCATTCACAGTGTAGCATTTTGAACTTACCTTATCCTGGCATGGTGAACAGGAATTGTCTGTGTGGTTTTCTCCCCAGTGAACATTTCTGCAGCACCATGAAGCTGCCTGTAAGCTTCTTGAACTGAGTTATGCCTAATGGTAGGGCTGGACCCTGAAGCTCTTCTCCATAAGGAACATAGGAAGTGGCTATACACAGACTCGGACCATTGGTCAATCTAGCTCAGAATTACTGACACTGAGTGGCAGCAGCTCTCCAAGCTTTCAGGCAGAGATCCTCACTGCCCACCCTTAGTTGAAGACACCGGGGATTGAACCTGGGACCTTCTGCATGCAAAGCAGATGCTCTGTCACTGAGCTACAACTCTTCTGTCACGGCCGTCGTCTGTGTGGAAAAGGGCGAGTTGTGTGCTCACACTGTATTTTCTCCTCAGTCCCCTCTCGCTCTGCATTTGGTTTACTTCATGCCACTACATCCATTGATGCTGACCAACAGTGACAGGAACAGACCTTGCAATGTGATCTTCATTATGGTGCAGAAAATTGGAGGAAACTGACAAGTGTTGTGGCCCCGGTGAGAGTTTTTCACACTGTGCCCTCTGCCCCCGCAATCTGTTTTCTAATTCCCATCCTTTGATTACTGTAGCCTGAAAATGAAATTTTTCAATGCTATTCTGTGCGTGAATGAGATATAATGCCAGCCTTTAAGAGTCCCTGTTTGCAGCGGGGGGGGGGGGGGATTCTGTGCAGTGTATCTGCAATCATGAATCCATTCACTCAATATAATAATATTTATTTATTATTTGTATGCCGCCCATCTGGCTAGGTTTCCCCAAACACTTTGGGCAGCTCCCAACAGAATTTTTTAAAAAATAGTTTTTATTAAGAATTTCAACATAACAAATTATCAAAACATATCATTTTCATTATTTCCCCCCTTTTTTCCCTCCCCCTCCCCAAAGAGCCCTCCTTCTCTCCTATTCCCTCAGTTCCTCTCTCTGATTTCCCAATACATGTTATTCTCTGCATATTGTAAAATAATATAAATCCTAACATCTATCTATTATGTTAACCATCAATAAATTTGTATATGTTTATTCAAAATCTGCCAAGGAGTCCAGTTCATTTTGTTGTCTTTTTAAGTATTTGTAAAAAGTTCCCATTCTTCTTTGAAATCACAGTTGTCCTTGTCTCGCAATGGGCAGCTCCCAACAGAATTGATGATGATGATGATAACAGTAGCAATAATAATAATAATAATAAAGTGATAAAACACTAGACAGTAAAAACTTCTCTGAACAGGGCTGCCTTCAGATATCTTCTAAAAGTCTGATAGTTGTTTATTTCCTTGACATTTGATGGGAGGATGTTCCACAGGGCGGGCGCCACTGCTGAGAAGGCCCTCTGGCTGGTTCCCTGTAACTTCACTTCTCGTAATGAGGGAACCGCCAGAAGGCCCTCAGAGCTGGACCAGATTATCCGGGCTGAATGATGGGAGTGGAGACGCTCCTTCAGGTATAGTGGGCTGAGGCTGTTTAGTGCTTTAAAGTTCAGCACCAACACTCTAAAACAGAAACAGCTCACTGGAGAGGATGGAGCCACTGCGCTGGCTTCCTGGCAGGTCACCCTTGCTTCTTAGGAGGAAGAGATGTGAGACAGTTGGTGGGGGGAAGGTTGTTACAGTGCAAATGCACTGGCATAAGCATCACACCTTCCTCACTGTCTCACTTCTCCCTGTTTCCCTCCCGGTAAGCAACCCACCTGCTTGGAAGTGAGCCTAACAACTCTGGCCACCTGGCAAGCCACTTCTGCTCTAAAATGAATCCTTTGAAATGGCAATATTAATTGTGTTGCTGGTGCTGCCACTGGGGGCTGTCTGGTTGGTGCTGACTTGTGGCAGGGCCTTTTCAGTGGTGGTTCCCCGGTTGTGGAATGCCTCTCCCAAGTGAGGTGCACCTGTCTCCACCCTTATTAAACTTTCAGGAGGGATTTGAAGACATTCCTGCTTAAAAATAAAAATAAAAATAATGATACATTATTTCACGCCACTGGTATATGTTGTATTCTTAGTAGTACCCAAGTTTCCATAGGAAGGACTCATCCACCCTGTGCCCCATTAAGGAGGCCAGAAGAAATACTTTGAGCATTGAATTGGGGAATTTCACTCACTTTACTCCAAGCCCATAATTTATTCTTTTATGAATTGAGTTATTATGATGAAGTTCAAGGTCTTTAATGTTGTCCTTGCTACCTTTTATAAATAACTTGGTTTTGTTCTTACTTTGTCTATATATCAGATGTTATTACATGGTGCCTGCTATTGATTCTAGAAGACATTTT
This sequence comes from Podarcis pityusensis, assembly GCF_964106645.2. NCBI lineage: Eukaryota > Metazoa > Chordata > Lepidosauria > Squamata > Lacertidae > Podarcis > Podarcis pityusensis. The sequence continues at coordinate 15,954,539 of NC_138035.1, forward strand.
CCTGGAGGGTATAATTCATCCTTTATGGGCTCAGAACTACAGTTTCCTGGCTGAGCATTAATAGCCAGATTTAACTTTAAGGTTAAGCATAGGCTGAGCTATTTCTGTGGATCTGAGCTTAATGTTTGCTGCACTTTATGCAGGCTGGTGCAGAAAAATAATTGGAGCACAGGTCCACTTGAGGTGATGCTTGGACCCATCACCCTTTCCTAAAATTAGTGGTGGGAGACATCAAAGATGGGAATGGATCAAGGGTGCATTACAGAACATGACTACGAACTTCAATTGAATGTTGGGAGCCATCCTTTCCAACTGTATCCCAGAGAGAGATCAGGTCCACTGAGAGAACCTTCAACAGTGACTGCGAACCAGTTTAGATAAAAACTGGGTTGCTATGCACCCAGAATTTCCTGGAAATACCCAGAATACTGTATCCGAAAGCAGTGTCCGGGCAGAAATCAGTTAAATGTCTGGAAAAGTCTGGACGTATAGCAACCAATGTCAGGAGTGTCGTTTTTGCCGATTTTCCTAAAAAATAGCTTAAAATGCCCAATTTCTTTGGGATTTTGCGACAACAACAATAAAAAGCTCAACAACCTTTCTGTCCAGATTTTTACTTTTTGAAATATGGCAACCATAGATAAATGCCACTCTGACGTCCCCAGGGAGTCTGGCTTGGAGTATCTTAAGGTGCCAATTGTGTCAACCTTCATGGTTGGCACTTTGGGAATAATTTTGATAGCAATAGAGGATACACTTCATAGGGTTGTTGTGGGGATTCAGTGAGGAGATGGAGAACTGTGTATGCTGCCTTGGACTCATTGGAGAAAAAGGTGGGATGAAAATGCAGTAAGTAATTAAGCAAGCCAGGAAAACCATTTCCATTTCTCACAACAGTGCTGTTTCCCCCTTTTCCCAGCCAATTTTGAATGTCTTTGCCTGCGAGCATTTAATCAAGGTAATGGGTCACTAAGGAAGCCTAATCTAGTTACAAAATAATACTAAAAGTCAACGAGAATTCTAACTTATTTCTCCCCTATGACTCATTTGGAATGGACCTAGATCGTTGAAGTCGTATCACGGAAGTTATCCCTTTCTGAGCAGAGTGACCCTGTGCAGCTTTACTCAGAGGAAAGTACTACTATGATCAATAGGGCTTGCTCCCTGAGTAACAGTGCTAAAGGCTTACAGTTTTATTGTGTTATTTCACCTGTGCTACTTGATGTCTTTCCTGACTTGGTTTCTCAGCCCTGATTGGCTCTCCTAAACATGTAAGCTATCTCTTTTGCAAAGTATCACATTTGAGTTCAGATCAGATAAGACAAATGATCTGTCTATGGGGACTAATTTGGAAAGAAGAAAACACCAAGCATGGGTACAGTGTGTCTTTGCAGAGGTCCTATATATTGGAAGGACTTCTGGGAGATGCCATGTATACATCAGGCTGGGAATGGAATTTGTACCTCCCCAAAATATGGAACGCTTCATGAATTTGCGTGTCATCCTTGTGCAAGGATGACGCGCAAATTCATGAAGTGTTCCATATATTTTTTGGGGGGGGGGGGTACAAATACCATTTCCAGCCAGGAGATTGCTTATTATTGGACACTTTTGCAGTTTAAGGTTCATGGTATCTGGAATAATGTGTACATCAGGGGCAATGAAATTTTTCAAGCCTGATGACTGCGTTCCTTGTCTGTGCAACCCTCCAAGGGCCATGTGACTGTGGTTCACAACACAAAAATGCAACATAAAAAACATTTCAACCAGGCAAAAACACTCAGGATTAGACGGCCAGGGGAGAATTCTGAGGGTCAGATAAAGCACTGTGGAGGACCACATCTGCATCCTGAACCATGGCCTTTTCCCAAGAGGACACCAGTAACATAGCTCTGTATGCCTGTTACATGTGCTATTCTCATAGGCATCTGGTTCCTCACTGTGAGAACACGATTTTGGGTGAGATGAGCTTAGCAGGGCTCTTCCTCTGCAATGTGTGTGTGTGTGAAATCCTCACCCAGCAATGCTTAGTGAAGTGGCCCACATTCTTCACATCCCTAGAATTACACTTGGCTCCAGCTGCAACATGAAACTTATGAAATTACACCATGGAAAATAAACAGTTGTAACTGCGAGCATGCTAGATTTCCAGGGCAATGCTTTCTAGTCTCCCATGGGATGCACAGAATAGTTTGGCCGCTGTCGCATCAGTCGGAGGGGAGAAGGAAGGAAATGTCAGGCAAAGGGAAAGCGCAGAATGCAAATGTATTCTCAAGGCAAAAACATTGCCGGGGAAATGGAATTGCATCACGGGGCTATGTCCTAACCTCTTTCTCTACTAGTTAGATCCGCAGAGAGTTGTGACCACTGGCATGAAGTGTGTGAAATAAGATTGTAACAGAGTTTGGAAGGTCGCTGCCGATTCCCGATATCCCACGCTCCAAAACATCTCTGTATCCTGTGAGACAGATGCCTTGCTATCTTCCCTTATTTGGTAATTGAAGAGCACAGGGCAAGCCACAGAACGTAACCCTTTCCTCTTGATTCTGCGCAAACGTCCCATCACGCTGAACTAGGAAAAAACTAACTCTAGCCCTCTTCAATAATAAAAATAAATATACAGATAATAACGAGCAGAATCATAAATTTCAAGTCTGTTCGAACAAACAGATTAGCCTATTTGCATTCCATGCCCGTTTCATATGCACCCAGTCATATTTCTGTTCTGTCCTGGAGCTTTTCGTGCAGAATGTTCTATTTTATTTTTTTTTAAATGCATGGACAATTTCACAATTAAAGTCTACACATCCTGTAGGCATTCTTCCTCTAAAATACATTCCCCCACTCAGATACATTAGTGCACATTTTCTTGAACCGAAACTGTACCGTGTGATCACATCTTACATGGAGATTCGGTTTCAAGGATTCAGCAGATACGAAACTCTTGGAAGTGGCCTGTGGCTGGAAGGTGAGGAGGCAAGAAAGAGCAGGCCCAGCACTCCCAGGGCTAGCAAGTTTAGTGGGCCTTGCCCAGCAAGCAAGGCGGAGAGCTTAAAAGCTCTTTTCGCCCTTGGTAACCCAAGAGGACCCAGCATGAAACAAGCTTTTAAGCTCTCCGCCTTGTTTGCTGGGCGATGCTCATTCAGTGCTCTTGCTCTGAAAACCTAGGGATGCTTTCACAGTCAAGGAGTGACCACAGCATGTGTTACAAATGCATGAAGGAGATTTCCGTTTTATCAAAACAGAACACTTGAATGTGCCTCCATCATTTCCTGGGAAATTCACAAGCTGCCCCTGCAGTGTGAGATCGTTCATCTCCCAGGGTGGGAAAAGATGCAAACATTCTGCTCTGGATGAGATGATGATGGAAGGAACAGGAAGCACAAGGTCCCGGGGTTTCCTTTCCCACTTGTGTCAGTTACATCTGAGTTCCACTCAAGTAGGACAGATGTTGAAGAGTCCATGACAAAGAAGTTGGAAAAGGTTCTTCTGCAACAGCCCACATCCACTTCTGAAATAAAGGAATAAAAGCAGGAACTTGGACTGGGGCAATTTGTTAAGACAGTAGTCTGGATCCTAATTATGCAAGAGTAATTAAAGCATTAAATAGCCATAAGAGTGACAAAATAAGTGGAGGAAATCTGAGCATCTGCTTGACACTTAATATTAAGCAGGATGGAGCTTTCTCAAGGGATTTGTCTTGGTTTAAAGAAGGAAAACCTTTGATAACATCTGCATTTTTAAGAGGACAGCTGGATTACTTAGGGTTATCCTTCTGCTATGGTATGTGTCTTATGCCTGTGTGTCAGGTTTCAGGGAATCAGCTTCCTCCCCTAAGCAGAACAAAGGAAAAGGAGCCTTCTTACAAGTTTGAAACTTTAATGATCACAGCGAGAGAACAAAGAATCCATTTCCTAGGAATGGCGGTGCTCCCAATTAAGGGTTTCACCCACTTCCTCCCTAGTCACCCACGTCACTACTGCGTCTTGTAACTTGATCTCGCACCCACTGTGTTTTCTGTGCTGCCACCTTATCGGCTCTTCTTGACCTTGGGCTGAGCAGATGAAGGCTTTCAAGTGACAGGGAGTCTGTTAACTCTCTCTCTTCCAGTTCTTCTCCCCGTTCAGTACTTCCCAGCTTCTGCCTTCTGAACTATGTCCCTCTGCAAACTGCTGTTCCAAATCTATACTGTCCTTCTACTCCTGGGAAGATTCAGGATCCTGAGCAGGAGCAGGGGGAGGGGGAGGCTCCCACCATTCCTCTTCAGTGCAGCCCTCCTCAGCACGGTCCCTGACACTGTGCAATAGGGTTGGGTAAATCGGTCAGCTTCAGTTTCTTATTTTTGAAATCTTAAGTCCAGTTCATCACATTTCTGCAAAAAAACCACTCTTCATAACAATTTCCCAGCATTTTACAGCACATTTTCGCAAGAAATGCTCACTATTATAGTGCATTTTTATAGGTTACTTTCTCCATATCTGCATTTTTAGGCACACTTTCCCCCCAATACATGCATTGTTGTGCACTGGGTTCTTTTTTTGTTTATTTGTTTGGAGAAGTGCCTTGCAAAATACAGAAAAGGGCAAAGTTCAAAGGGTAGCTATATTCCATTTGTGAATTCTGTCAGGAAGCGTGAATCAGGCTGGTTCTTATTAACATGTGAACCAAGTTGGATATTCACCGAGCCGAATATCTTGAGTGCACTGAAGAGAAAGTTTACTCCATATCTTCCCGTTCTGTATCAAAGAATCAGAATGGCATGAAGTTCTGCAAAGTACATTGCACAACACTCCGTCTGAATCCTGCCACAACATCCCCATGCTTGACAGATCAGGTCATGTCCGGGCAGTTGTAGATTGCATTCAATATGGCTATTCATTTCTCACTATTGTTCAATTTGTATCAGACTTTGCCGGTGCTGAAGAACCTTTGGGAACCCACAAAGGTGCTGCTGTACCAATCTGAAAATTGCATTGTGAGGGGGCATGATGGAAGAGGCCAGAAAGAAGTTTTTAGTTGTTAAAAAAAGGCTGCAGCTTTATCGACATGTAGGATCTGCACAAGACTGGATGCTATTTCTGTTTATATCAGCCTCCTCACCAACAATCATGCCAGTCTGAAAAACAGCATTGCTTTGATAAAGGAGCAAATCGACCACCTGAAATTTAGCAGCCCAGTCAGATGGGTGCGGTGTAAATAATAACATTATTATGATTATGATTAGCAGACACCGAAGGCTGTTCTCTGTATCCCCTGAGTTGAGGTTTTTCCACTTTGAATCCTCCCCCCCATTTTTTCTTTGCAGAATTGAAGCTAAACTGTGTTTTGCTGCATTTAGAAAGATAGAAAGCTGCTTATACTGAATCTGACCATTGGTTCATCTAGTTCAGTATTGTCCTTGCTGACCACCAGCAGCTGTCCAGGGTTTCAGAGCTACAGCCCTTCCTTATAGAAGAAAACTGACCACATGCATCTCTCATGCATTTCTGTATGTGAGCAGTGTGCTATAGTGGTTAGAGTGCCAGACTAAGACCACAGGGTTCAAGTCCCCACCCGGCACCAAAGTTCACTGCAGGACCTTGCACCAGTCACTATCTCTCAGCCCCGCCTACCTCTCAGGGTTGTTGTGGAGATTTTTTTAAAACAGGGAGACCCTTACGCTTGGCCTCTCCCCTTGCTACTCCAGCATTTTCATTGGCCCATTCAATTGCATCCCTTGCAATTGCCAAAATGGGAGTGATAAAATAGGTTGTGCTTTTATGTAGCCCTACCCCAAATAATCAAACTGCATTCTGCACATCCTCAGAAACACTTAAAAAAAAACAACTCCTTCCCAACTTCCAGTGCTGAGACTCGGCATTTGTATTTTTTTTTAATAAGATATTTATTAAGATTTTTTAAAATATTACAATAAAAATGGGGGGGGGGAAACAAAAATACAAAATAAAAATAGTTAAAAACACACAGATTTTCCGTTACTTATTTTCCTTTGACTTATTTCCCGGACCTCCTCACACCTCCCTTTTTTGTATTCCACTTCAATCTGTTGGTTCAGCAAATCCTTTAAAAGTAATAGTATTAGATTTTTACCTATTTATAACCCTTTTTTCATATTCCCTTAAAGCATTACAGCTGGAAACCACTTAGTTACTATCCAACATCATTCTAACATTCATTAATTTTACAATATTTCTGTAGATAATCTTTGAATTTCTTCCAATCTTCTTCCACCGACTCTTCTCCCTGGTCTCGGATTCTGCCAGTCATTTCTGCCAGTTCCATATAGTCCATCAGCTTCATCTGCCATTCTTCCACAGTGGGTAAATCTTGTGTCTTCCAACACTTTGCAATGCGTATTCTTGCTGCTGTTGTGGCATACATAAAAAAAGTTCTGTTCTTCTTTGGCACCAATTGGCCGACTATGCCTAGGAGAAAGGCCTCTGGTTTCTTCAAGAAGGTATGTTTAAATACCTTTTCCAGTTCATTATATATCATTTCCCAGAAAGCCTTAATCCTTGGGCACGTCCACCAAAGGTGAAAGAATGTACCTTCAGTTTCTTTACATTTCCAACATTTATTATCGGGCAAATGATAGATTTTTGCAAGCTTGACTGGGGTCATGTACCACCTGTATATCATTTTCATAATATTCTCTCTTAGGGCATTACATGCCGTAAACTTCATACCTGTGGTCCATAACTGTTCCCAGTCAGCAAACATAATATTATGTCCAACATCTTGTGCCCATTTAATCATAGCAGATTTCACCGTTTCATCGAGACTCGGCATTTGTAAACAAGGCACTGATGTTGAGTTTTGCAAAGCCCTGGCTCTGTTTAAACCCTGAATGATCTGATGGAAAACAGAAGCTCTGGTTTGAAACATCCCTGGGGCTTTTCAGCTGGCTGTTTGGGCTTCTTCCTCTGCCACAATTCCCACTGAACAAAAAAATTGTTGAAAACAAGAGCAAAGTCTCAATTTAGATCTTCCTCACTTACATCATAGGCATCTCAAGAAAATAGAGAGATTTAGCCTCTAATATGGCATGAATGCTGTATGCAAATTATGAGATATCTGAGACTATTCTAAGACTTAGAGACAAAAACTGTTTGAATATGCAACTATGACCACATTGATCTGCCATCCATGAAGGCAGACAGAAAGCAGAATAATTCAGAGAGGGAGCTTACATTTATTAACTATTGAAATATTCGCTGTGCTTGCTGATTTGATTTATTGCTCACGACTATTTAAAAGACAACATTAAAAACAGTTTAAAACAGATTACTGTCATATATGTGTGTGTGTGTGTGTGTGTATCTGAAGGGTCAGATGCAAGGGTAAAGAGGTATAATGGATAATGGATAAAGGGTAAAGTGGGATTATGAAATTGAACCTCTGTGGTGAGGGGCCACCACAGAGAATGTCCTCTCCTGGGCTCCCACCAGTCGAGCTTCGAGGGTGGTGAAACTATCAAGAGGACCCACTCGGCTGATCTGAACACCCAAGAGGGTCTGTAAGGGTGGATGCAGTTTTTCAGATATTTAGGGCCTAAGTCATTTAGGGCTTTAAACACTAGCATGATTACTTTAAATTGTGTCTAGAAATGACCTTCCAACCAATGCAGCTGTTTTAAGTATTTTCTTGATCTCCTTTGTTAATAAAGCTTTATGTTCTGAATTAATGTTCTATTTGCTTTTGAAAGACAATATATCTATATATATCATAAAATGAAAATAATAATAATATCCCTTCCCTTAGGCGATTGAACTTTTGTTACTTTGCAACGAGCTTTTATGAAATCCAGTCAGCTGATTGGCCAATCAGCAACCCCAAAAGAGCTTCCAATGAGCTTTCAAGATTTAATTGACATCCTTAGTTTTTTCAAGCTATAGTTGCCAATGTGTATTGACTATCTATTGCTTCGAAAAGATAAAGGGTGGGTGGGGGAGCTTTCCAAAGGCTTCATTCCTTTCTCTAAGGGAACGTGATTATTTCAAATGCCATCAGTGAACTCCTATGCATGTCTACTCAGAAGTTAATTCTCATTGAGTTCAATGGGACTTGCTTCCTGGTAAGTATGTAGAGGATTGCAGCCTATATGTGGAAACTCTGTCAGGGGTCACATACTGGTGGTGGTCAAAGATGGAATCAGAAGTGGACAGGGTTGAAGCCAAAAGCAGATAGGGAGAAAGGTGGGTGTGACCACTCCTTCTCTCTCCCTCCCCCCACAACACCCTCTTTCGTCTACTTCCCCATCCTTGTCACTATGCAAGAAATTAGGTTTAGGGCTGCATCATTCCATAGGGCCACAAATTGCCCAACTGTGCTTTAAGCATGATGGGCATCTGTGGATGTTTTAGAGTGTCAAATTTCCTGGTTTTATTTCCAAAGTCAAGCTAATACACCAAGGAGTCTTGACTGCTTCATTTACCAAGTTTTTTTGGGGGGGGGAGGGGAGGGGAGAAGCATTGAAATGAATGGACCCAATGTAGTCATCTTCAATAATTTCATTGGGTCTGCTCTTCATAAAACTTGGTTGAATACAACCCATGTGTGTTTCATACTGGAAAGTGATCCCAGGCAATCAAGTGATGATTTCAGTGCTGTCATGTAGCCGATCAATATCTGGGTGGCTGATGGCATCAGAAAAGCCCATTCAGAGAGAGGGCGTTGTTTCTTGCCCTTACTCAAAGTGAGCAAACACTTCTGCTCCCATTGGCAGAAACATTGGCCCAAATGTCCTTTCAAACTCTCATGAAGTGGCAACCATTCATGAAGGCCACAGAGCGCGTGCCATATGATTCCGGCGTTAATAAAAGTCAAAGAGGATGTTGGGAATTAACCAGCGGTGTAGCTGATTCAGTTCTTGGGAAATCAATTGAGCATATGATTAAGGAGAGAGACAGAAAGAAAATGCCACTTGTATACATTTGAACGGTTGAGGGCAAATGAGCCCAGCCTTTGTATTGTTCTTGGAAAGATAATAAACAAATGCATGCAACAGGTGATGCCCACATTGATTCTTAGCTCAGATCCCTGGATGTCCCATGCATTCCAAACTGAGCCTTTGCTCGTTTTTACAGCAAATGGGACAATCAGGACTTCCTCACAGCTCAGCCCTTGACTGAAACTCAGCCCACTTGGCATCAGTAACAGGGTGTCTCACCTGGGCAAAATCTCACTCAGCAGAAGAGCATCTGCTTTGCATGCAGATGCTCCATGTTCAATCCCTGGCATCTTCTGGTAGGGTTAGAAGACGCTCTTGTCTGAAACCCTTGAGAGCTTCTTCCAGTCTGTGTAGGCAATACTGTGCTAAGGGCACAATGGCCTGACAGTTTCCTATGTTCCTTAGCTGTATTACCTAGGAATTCAGTGTTTCTCAAACTTAGGCACCCAGCTATTGTTAGACTACAGATCCCATAATCCACAGTGAGCAGGACCAGTAGTTGGGGATGGTGGGAGTTGTAGTCCAACCACAGCTGGGGACCCAAGTTTGAGGAACGCTACCTAACAGGTGAAGGGCTGAGCTCCGTATTTTGTTCTTCAAGGGATTTTTGAAAATTGAAAGTTCTGCATATGTTAAGAATCCAAAAATGGAGAAGGAAAGCATGCTATATGCTTCCAATTACATTAGGTATGAATAATGGAATACATGCACCTTTTCCAATCTATACTGACCTTGGCCTTTTCCTGTAGATAAGCACTCATTATGATCATTTGCATATCCCATCCCATTTCAAGCCAAACACTGTCAATCAGGTGAGTTATTTGCAGAACCAGCATATCCCAACATACTTCATCTCTCATTCTCTCCCTACCTCTGGCTTTAATCTGTGAAGTGAGTACATTAAAGCCCAAATTTCTCTTTGAATCCAAAAAGAAGAGGAAGAAAACCCTTGCTCCTGCTCTCATTTGGATTCTATTTTTTTTTTAAAGCAAGCTGAGAAATCTACAGTAGTGTTATAGGGAATCTGTGCCATCCTGATTAGAATAGATGATTTTTCAGAAGTAAATTAAATTGTGGAAGAGGGATTCTGACTATGTCAGCAGTTACAGGTACAAGTGAGGTCTGCAATGAAATGTTGCAGTGCATCCTCCTTCAAAAAATGAGTCTCCTTGTTCAACATTCCAGGCAACCATTCTTTCTTAAGTGTTGGAATTTGATATATATTGCAGTGGGGTGCAGAAAATAAACAGCCTGATCAAAGACTGTTGAAAAAAAGAAGAAAGGATCTTCAAGTTTATTACTCCTGGAAAACAAAGCCACATGCAGCACAAGCCTACATGTGGCCATTGTGGAGTTTTGAGGTGAAAAAAAAATAGGGCTGCCATATTTCAAAAAGTAAAAAACAGGATACCCCAAAGGTTGTTGAGCTTTTGGGTTTTTTTTTAGGAAACCCCCAAAAGTTGTTGAGCTGCTTTCAGACAAACCCAAAAGTTGTTGAGCAATTTTACGGTTGACTTCTCTCAGATCCAGGGCAAAGAAATTCATATGGCAAATTTGGAAATTAATATGGCAGCCCTAAAATAAAAGGTAGGTCTGATTCTAGGGACAAAGAAAGACTGACTGGAGAAGAAGGAAGGAAAGCCTGAGAACGCAAACTACATGGCAACATTCACAGCACAGCATTCCACCCCAATTCCACCCCACTATTCTATTTTGTGCCACTCCAGGTTTCCATTGAACACAATGGGAAAAGAATATAGGTTTCCTGAACCTTTTGATGGCCGTACAAAACAGGGAAGTTCTTCAGGTGAAGCTAGCTTGCATGACAGGTGGCTCTTATGGAAATCCTCTCTGTCTACGCAGCTGTTTTAGGTGTAGGTACTCCATCCTCCCTTTCATCAGGCCAATAACTTTCATTCCAATAACTTTCAAAGGAAGAACCAAACAAGCAACAGAATGTCAGATGGGTGGGTTAAAACCAATGGTTGCTTTTCACAGTGGTGCCGCAACTTGGAGATATATCAAGGCACCTCCACACTTGCTCCGAATCAGCTTCTTTCTTGTTTGGCGATCACTTGTAGCCGAGTAAGATTGTCTTCCATAAACACGGTTTTAATAATGAGTCTGTAAGTGACTGTGGAGGCCAATTCTGGATCCACACGTCCTTCCACAGTGGAGACATTGGTTTCCGGGCGGGAGATGATCACAGTGTGGATTTGCCAAGTGTGCCTTCCTCTTAGAATGTTTCTCCCTTGTGTCCTGAGTTCGAGTGTCTTCAAAGCCCATGACACCTTTGGTAAAGGCTGTTCTCCAACTGGAGCACTCACAGGCCAGTGCTTCCCAGTTGTCAGTGTTTATACTACATTTTTAAAGATTTGCCTTGAGACAGTCTTTAAACCTCTTTTGTAGACTACCAGCATTATGCTTTCCATTTTTAAGTTCAGAATAGAGTAGTTGCTTTGGAAGATGATCATCTGGCATCCGCACAACATGACCAGTCCAATGAAGTTGATGTTGAAGAATCATTGCTTCAACACTGGTGATCTTTGCTTCTTCCAGTACACTGATATTACTTCGCCTGTCTTCCCAAGTGATGTGTAAAAACTTTTCCGGAGACACCGTTGATGGAATCTTTTGAGGAGTTGGAGATGGCGTTTATAAGTGGTCCATGTTTCACAGCATGCACACAACCGCTGACAAACGTGACATTTTTGGTTCTGAAAAGGGGTGGGGGCAGAATGGGGTGGAGCAGGGGCAGAATGGACTTTGGCACATCCTGCTGACATATGTGGCAGGAAACACATTAGCAAGGATTCCCCTGTATATGTAACAATCTACATGTATCTATATGTATATGAATCAATCAATCTATATGTATATGTACATACATACTTAGCTTCCTACAGATTGGAAGTTTTTCATAGGTGGAAGCAGCTGACAGGCTATTTCTTCCCCCTGAAATCTAAACCGTATCTAGTGTTGAATGAGCAGAAATCAACTCTAACCACTGATCTCCCACTCCTCCCAGAAAAAGCCTCTCCAGAGGGTCCAGGAGACCTTCTGAACACTGTGCTGTGCCCACAACATGGGAAGGGAGAACTGCCTTCAGGTAAAAAGTTTTGCCACCTGACTATGGGCTATTTTCCCCTTGCACTGTAACCCAGCAAGATACACTCCCCGTTTTCCTATGAGTTCTCCTTGACTCTGGAGAGGCTGTCTTGTGGGAGCTGCAGAAGAGAGGCAGAGAAGGGAAAGATCAGTTGCATGAGCTGCCTTCGACTTATGTGACATTGAGTGCAATCTACAGTTTAGCAAGAATGTAGGAGTAATTGACTTCGCTGATCATGTAGCTCAGCTCTCTGTTGAGCCAACTATTATCAGTTGAGGTATAAGTTATTATTCTCTCCATCTCCTCCCCAGGGGTGCATACTGATTAGGTCTAAAAGATTAGTTCAGCAAATGATAGCAAAATCAATTGTGGATTTCAGCCTGCAGAAATGTGACGGGGGTAGAGGGGAAACGAACCGAAGTTGGTTGAAACTTATTACCAAGTGAAAGAAAAAGTGAAGCGTTGTGCCGTGGCATTTCTGCACACAGCCTCCTTTCTGAGAGCAATAATAACTTAGTAATTACTCATGCCTCGTAAGGTATCATTCTAGAGCTCTTTAAGACCATCTAGACATTGGCATTCATGACCAGTGGGCTGCTTAGCATTAAGAGCAGTGCAGACTGGTAACATGTTGACTTGGCAGGGCTACAATTTGCAAGCTTGCTGATTTCGTCACATGAGGATTTGTAGTGCATGTATTTAGGAACGTATGCCATCACACATGTAAAGGGTGCCATTGTCTCCTCACTAAGACCATCAGTTATTCTCTGCACATCTATGGACAAGGGAAGAGGGTGCGAGTGTGATTTTCAGACAAGATTGATTCCATACCTCTTATTTTGAAAGGAATCCATACCACAAGACTTAAGATTTTGAATTCATGTGCTGATTACACCTACACATCCACTGTAAACAGCTAAGCACACAAAAACCTTAAATGAGAGCAACACTTGCTTCCAATTGCATGTAGTCTTCCTCTCTGCAAACAAATAACATAAACATCAATTTGCCTTTTCATTATCCAAAACACATTTTTCTCTATACTGAAAGAACACGATATTCTACTCAATAGACTAAAAAAACAGATCATTTCATTTGAGTCATGGTGCATCAGAGCACATCAGAATGTATTTGCAGTGATGGCTCAGGCCTCAAAATGTGAAGTAATAATCTCTGCTCATGTGCAGAGTGCAGACAAATCACTATCAGTTTGTGTTATGCCTGTGATGTCAGTGTGATATCCAGACAGGCATTTTAGAAATTCATGGATAAACTCACAAAAAAGCAAGCCAGAAATATTTCCCTCCATTCCTCTGCATTCAAGCTATCCTGGATTTAAGGTAGGGGAAGCAGACCCGCACACCTTTTCAGGAAATACTCTGGGAAAATACTCCGGAATTGCACATGGCTCAAATCAACTTCCCCCCCATACACCTGAGTAGGGGTGGTAGTTAATCTGTTGTGCTCCAGCTACCATTGACACCAGCTCCCATCACTCCCAGCCAGAACCTCCTTGTTTGTGGGTGAAATTGTGGGTAACAATAATAGAATCATAGAATTGTCATGTTGGAAGGGACCACAAGGGTCATCTAGTCCAACCCCCTTGAAACCATGACCTTGAGATCAAAAGCTAGCCAAATAGAAAAATAAAATAAAAATAAAATAAAGTTCTGCAGATTTATCACTACATTTATTGCTTATGTTGTGTGGATTTGTGAGAAGCCGCTGAAGAATTAACATCCACAAAAGTGGAAGGGGATCCTCAAATGCTTTCATTTTATCATCAACCTGATATCCATCAACCTGAAAGCATCCCCTTCCCCCACGCCAGTCTGCTGGCTGTCTTCTTAGCTGTACTTACAGCCAAGGGAGCAAGCATGTTACCTGCAGGCCGGGTGCTGGAGGCATCTGAGGAACTCACCTGAGGGCATGTCAGCACTAGCTGCTGAGAAGAGGTCTGCACTGCTCTGACACATCAATAACATTGTGCGCTTGTAACTTGACAGAGGCTGTCTTCCCAAAGCTAATGTTCTTCACCTACCTCAGTGTTTCTCAAATGTTTTGGTAGCTGTGAATTAAAATAGGAGGGGTGCATCTCTCTTTGCTCAGTGGGAGAGCAAACAAAGCCTCAGGTTCCATCTCCAGGCAGGGAAGACTCCTGCCTGAAACCCTGGAGTACCACTGCCTGCCAATGCTAAAGTAGATGGATCAATGGTCTGACTGTGGTTGAGGCAGCTTATTCTGTTTGGAGGGTATAACAATAAGAATTATCCCCCTTCAGAGGATCCCACTCTTCTTGTGTGTTTTTTTAGAGTCACTAATCTGTGATCAGAAGGTCGGCAGTTCGAATCCCCGCAACGGGGCGAGCTCCCGTTCCTCAGTCCCAGCTCCTGCCAACCTAGCAGTTCGAAAGCACATCAAAGTGCAAGTAGATAAATAGGTACCGCTACGGCGGGAAGGTAAACGGTGTTTCCGTGCGCTGCTCTGGTTCGCCAGAAGCGGCTTAGTCATGCTGGCCACATGACCCAGAAGCTGTCTGCAGACAAACGCCGCTTCCCTTGGCCTATAGAGCGAGATGAGCACCGCAACCCCAGAGTCGGTCACGACTGGACCTAATGGTCAGGGGTCCCTTTACCTTTACCTTTAATCTGGAGATGCCCAGATGTTTGGGGCACACAAAGCAAGTCCTGCCCACTTTGCAGGCTTCTTCATGTGCATTTTTGTGCACTGCAAAATTCAGAGAAGGGTGCGTTTCAAAGAATAGCTAATTTTGGGCTGCTGCATTGCAGAAGAGGAGAACCTCTGGCCCTCTAAGTGTGCCTGGACTGCAGCTTGGTGACTGGGCAGAGCAAGTTGGGAGTTGGAATCCAGCAACACCTGGAGAACTAGAAGTTTTAATTCCTCGGTGCATCCTTGGTTCCCTGCAGGAAAAGTGGAGCAGACAGATATTTATCAAAATGTAAACTTGGCCAATTTCTCTCCCGCCTCTAATCTGGAGGGCACTGGGTTGAGGGAGACTGCTCTGATGATCGCACAAAGCATGCAGTATGCCACGCAAACCATCTCGTTTTTCTGAAAAATAACACACACCTATCCAACCTACTTCTCTAGCAGCAGGTTTAAATTCTGACCGGGCTTGTAGAAAAAAACACCTACTATGCTCTTGACCTTATGGATTTAGGATTAAGGAATGGAGCTTCTAGCCTCACTTTTGTCCAGATGTGTTTCTTTCAAGCAAATTAAGTACTGAATGCATCAATATTTCCCCACCATATGAAAAATGACTGTTATCTCGAGCTCTTCAAGCTACAAAAGAATCCTATATATCTTTTGCTGCTTTCATAAACACTCCCATATTCTCCTTGTGTGGGTGTTTTTGTTTAAAAAAACAAACCCTGAAAGGACAAACCCTAAATCCTTTCGCACAAGCAAGAGAGAGAGAGAGAGAGAGAGAGAGAGAGAGAGAGAGTTTGGCATCTTTGTCAATGGGAACTTTATGAGTTTCTCCTCTGCCTCTGTCTGAGACCTCAGCTACATAATTGACTCTTCAAATTTGCTTTCTGTCTAATTGGTTTCTTAGCTGTTAATCCATCAGATGGAACCTGGAATGTGTCTGGTCTCTATGCTGTCTCCATACACTAGACAGAGTCACAGGCTTCCCTCAACAGGGTCAGGATCCTGAGAATCCAGGTCAGTGGAGTGCAATGCCCCACGCTAGAAGCCCTGAGTACCCCTTCCATCCCCACCATCTTGCTGAAAAATGAAAATCCTCAACCAGAGGCTTTTTTATTAGGAATTTTAGGTGCAGAGATACCAAAGGGGCAGAAACCATTATTTATGTATGCAACGACAGCAGCACTGTCTACTGGCCCAGAGATGGAAAGAAGACAAAGTCCTGATCAGAAATGAATGGTTGATGAAGATGATGGATTATGCTGAAATGGCGAAATTGACCAGGAATATCAGAAACCAGGAAGAGAAGAACTTTAAGAAGGAATGGGAAAAATTCACAATGTGTTTAAGAGAACACTGCAAACAACTAAAAACTTTGGCAGGATTTGAATAATGCTTGTAATGTACAAAAAATTGTGGTAAAAATGGATTATTTAAGAAAAATAGAGAAAATAAGAGAAACAGTTGCAAAAAACATTGATAGTGGTAACCATGGAAGGTTAATAAAAAAGATCTGACAAAAAAAGAGAGAGAAAATCCTAGAGGAACAGCCCTTGATTAAGACCTCTGTTTATCTAGGAGTGAGGAACCTGTGGGTCTTCAGATGTTGCTGGACTACAGCTCCCATCAACCCCAGCCAGCACAGCCAATAGTAAGGGATGCAGGGTGATGTAGACAGGGATTATGGGAGTTGTAGTCCAGGAAAAATAATCAGAGAGTCACAGTTTCCCCATCTCCGTGTTAAACCCTTTAGTGATGTACTGCCTGCATACCCAAAACATTTCCTGAAAGCTTGCTTTTCATGTCATTTTGTTAGCACTCCTTCTCAGCAGGCTGCTTTGGTGCTATTTATTTGGAAATGGTTTGTTCTCGCTATGCAATGACTATGCATAGCCAGCATGCTTCACAGGCAATCAGAGATGATGACATCTCTAAGCCAAATTGGAGCAAGGGCAATGGTTCATGTCCTCAGTTGGAACAGGCAAGCCTTTCTCCTCCATTTTGCATTACCCCTTCCAGATAAATCAACAAAATGGAGAAAATGAAAGGGGAAAAGGGCTTGTGTGTACACATGTAAAATATTCCTCGCCCCCAGTTTTAACTCAGGACATTTAAAATTAATTGCACAAAAATTAGCAGCTGGGAATCCCGGTGAAAAAATATGGATTTCTCAACAAACTTTTATTTTTAAGCTGCTGGCAGAATGGGCTTTTTTTCTCTTTCCCCCAGCCAGACCTCTCAAGAAGTTTGATCAGATTTCCCTCCCTCACCCCACCCAATAGAAAATTCATCATTTGGGTTTTTTCCCATCCAGCACAGAAATTGGAAAGCTGCCTCTGGCTTTGGAGAGCAGCTTTTGAAATGAGCTTCATTCTGAGCATCATTTAACAGCCTAAAGGAAAGCCAGGAAAGAAAAGGGAGGGGCCTTAGAAACACTCAAAACCCCAAATCCTTGTGTCTAAAACCTGATTCTTTTTTTTTAAGATACTCTACCTCTAGCAAGAACAATAAGCACAACTCCATCCAATCTGTATATGCTGGCTTTCGGCAGATCAGCGGCACAGAGGATTGGCTGGGCAGAGGTGGGAGGGGGGAGCTGTTTATTTGTTGGCAGCAGTCAAGTTCCATCTGATAGCTAATGAGATTTCAAGAGTATAGAATCAATAGGAGCCTGCCACTTGTTATTGCTCTTCACAGTGCTGCTTCTGTTTTACTCCTCCCCACTCCACTCCACCCATTCCATTGCGTCAAGTAATGCTTTATCAGAAAAAAAATATTCCTTACTTCTCCCTAGACTCATAGCCTGTCATAAAGGAACACAGAGCCAAAGGAGGCATTTTGGACTTCTTAGCTTAAAGGTGAGCAACAGGTGACATGATAGAATTAGGCATGGCATGGAGAAAGCAGCTAGAGACAAGTATTTCTCCCTCTTCCATAACACTAGATCTTGCAAACACCCAATGGAGCTGGACACTGGAAGATTCAGCGCAGGTAAAAGAAAGTTCTTCTGCACACAGCGATGGCAGTGATGGCCACTGAATTGGATGACTTTAAAAGAGCATTAGACAAATTCATGAAGGTTAAGGCTATTCATGGCTACTAGCCAGGGGTGGTAACTTGAACAAAATTTTTTGGGGGGTGGGGGGAGGGCAGGTAAGCCCCGCCTTGCATACTCAATCGCAAGATGCAGTGCGCATACACTATTTGAATGGCAATGCCCATCAACTTTATAAACCGTCCTTCATCACAAGATCTCAGGGTGGTTCACAATGTAAAAGAATAAGTATGTATATTCAAAAATGCACAGCAAAAAATTACCGTATTTTTTGCTCCATAAGATGCACTTTTTTCTTTCTAAAAAGTAAGGGGAAATGTCTGTGCGTCTTATGGAGCGAATGTGTGGTCCCTGGAGCCAAATTGCCCAGAAGCGAAAAACAGATCATGCTTTTTTTTTTTTTTTGAAAGAGGGAAGTGGGTGTTGAAACAAAGCCACTGATCGTTTGCCGATCAGGAGCGAGATAAGGGATGCTAGCAAGAAAGGAAGCTGCCTGGAAGTGGGGAGGTAAAAGCTCATGGATCCTCAGGATTTTTGCATTGCGTCACCCCAAATTCACCGTCAGATCACATAACATGTCCATGGCTACAGCCTGCACCAAAAAAAATTACGCACCCACTGTTGCGTGGCGCAAAAATGTGGTTACAAAGCATGGATCCACATGGATACTCAGGATTTTTGCATTGGGCTACCCCAAAATCACCGTCAAATCACATGTCTGTGGCCACAGCATGAACCACAAAAATCATACATCCACTGTTTCGTTCAAAATATATTTTTTCTCGTTTTCCTCCTCTAAAAACTAGGTGTGTCTTATGGTCAGGTGCATCTTATGGAGCGAAAAATACGGCAACCATGGCATGCATATATGAAAATCACACAGTAAATTTCGCTCCAGAAAATGCATCCATAAAGTGAATTTGTGTGGCATCATCAACATTGCTGTTGTATACAACTGTTGGCATCTTTATTGTTGGCCCAATGTTTTATGCCATCTTGAGTCAGAGGAACATAGGAAGCCATCCCAGCTTCGGACCGGATCCCAGGATGTGCCATTTTGTCTCCCACAAGAGCAAAGACAGCCCCAAAAGATGTGCATCCCAGTTTTCCTTTATGGCATGTTGAAGGGTAAGCATAGGCTGGAAATGTTATAACAATAAAACTGGAGAGGGTGCGGAGAGAAGCAAATATATTTCCTTCAGGTCCTTCGAGTAAAGACTTCGGCTTCTGCGATTCCGAAATGTCCTGCTTAAAGTGGGACAGTTCGAGGGGTATGGCTTATGCTGAGGGATAGTGACTGGCCTGTTATTACCCAGTGAGTTTCATGGCTTTGTAGACATTATGGAAACTAGTTCTCCCCATTCCTGATCAGACACTCTAAGCATGATGTCACACTGGGTCTGGAATCTTACCACTGAGGACTGGGAGCTTGTCATTTCTTAGAATGAAATCTGAAATCTGTGCACAGCATTGTATTCTGCAAGATTTTATTTATTACTCCAAGCTGCTTTGAGTATTGTTTTTAATAGAGATATTAAATCTAAATCTAATCAGTACTCCCATGGAATCCCAGCATGCACAGAGCCCTGAGTTATCTTAATTGCATGAATAACAGCCTCCCTTTCCTCTCTGTTTTTCTCCTCCTTAGATTTATAGAAAGCCACCGTCTTGTGCCGGTTAATGCATGCCTTAAAATCTCACTGAGCAGGAATTAAATGCACGTGATTGCATGCAGGAGAGTTGCATAAAGGAGTCATTTTCCACCGCTCAAAGTGCTGCCTCTATGCAGAGTGATTTCTCTTGCCAGCTTCCAGTAGCCTTTTCCAATAAAAGAGAGAAAGCAACTGGATTTCATGTGGTTTGTTAAATGCTGCAGCCTTTCAGAGTCTCCACAGCACTCTGCAGGCCAGGCCTCTATATGAAAAGGAGCTACAAGATTCTGCCATCCTCAGGCTCAGATTGAGTCTGAACTGACACTTCTTATTTGCCCACCTAGTGCAAACAAATAATTGGGGACGAAAGAGAATGTGACTTTGCAACATAGTCGAATGCAGGAGGCAATCCCAGCACAAATATAAGGCTGTTTGGTATTTCGCAGTAAAACGTCCATACAGGTAAATTCCAGATTTGGGAACGGTAGGCAACTCTAGCAGTTTCTTCTTAATTTCAGATGAGCTGAGGGATCCTAGAGCACGGCTTTGTCAAGACCTTAGCATCCTAAGCATACATTCAAAGCACAGAACACATGGCTTCCTCCAAAGAATTCTGGGAGGTGTAGTTTGTCATGGGTGCTCCAAGTCATTAGGAGACCTCTCGCAGAGCTACAATTCCAAGCACCCTTAAGATTATTTGAGGGAAGCAAGGTGCTTTAAATGTATAGCATGGATGTGATCAGACCTGCTTTTGAGAAAAATGAAAATATTTTCAATGCAGAACTAGTCATTGTCTCTAAGCTCTGGAGCCACCTTGCTGAAGATGGTGGGATACCTTTCCAGACGCATTCCAGAAGGTCTCTTTTTCAGGAGAAATACCACTCCTCCCACTGTAGCTATTATTTGTAATCTGCTTTTATGTTTTTCTTTTCTTTTCTTTTTCAGCATTTGGGCATTGATTATTATCTTTTGTATGATTGTGTTTTCTGTTGTTATATCCCACTTTGGGCTATCTTTGAAAAGCAATATATAAATATTTGAAATAATTGTATTAAAAAATAGATCAGGGAGATGTAGGCTCAAAAACATCGGAAGCAGACTTGAAACGAATCAGACCTGGGTCCTTCTCACTCAATATCATCCACACTGACCAGCAGCAGCTCCCGAGGGTATCAGATATGGTTCCCCTCTCCATTTCTACCTAGAGATGTCAGGGATTGAACGTGGAATCTTTTCATACCTAGTAGAAGTTCTGCCACTGAGCTACCCCACCCTTCCCTGCTTTGGCACAAAAGTTATTGTGGGATTCTCCTGGGTCATCCATTCAATCAGTCAAATGCTATCTCACAGGGCTGTTGTGATGACTAAGCTGCTCTGAACTTTTGGGTGGAAGGGTGGGATGCAAACATGATAACTGAATGAAGCATCTTCTTCTTATTATTATTATTTGCATTTTTATCCCACTTTTCTCTCTCTAAGGAGTTCAGTACATGGTTTCCCCTCTCTTCATTGAATCCCCACAACAACCCTGAGAGGCAGTGATTGGCCCAAGGTCATCCAACAAGCTTCATGGTCCAACATTTTAATCACTAATTCTGCTAGGCAGCTGAATACTCCTGAGGTCATGAAACATGAACAAGTTAACGCTAGCCTTTTTGGTTGCAGGTTATTGCCATTCTTATGGTCTATATCAGTGCTTTTTTGCTGGGGGCACACAGGGGTATGCATACCCCTGAACATTTTGTGAATCTTTGTACTTTTGTCCATTGTCTGTATTTATTTTCCACAATTTGAACTATAAAATGGTGATTTTCTTGAGACTACCCCTAAACATTTTTTTTTTAAAGCAAAAAAGCACTGGCATATATTGAAGATTTGGATTAGAGATTTGAAAGGTGTTTTTGTTTTGTTTTGTTTTGTTTTTTTGCTTTTTCAGATGTTCCAGAAGGCATCTCCCCACCCTGCTGTAGGACACACAGCTCATACTGGAGGGAGGGGAGAGGCATCATTTTTCATTTCTGCCAACCTAAGGGAGCATCTTTCATTGATGAAAGGACCCTGTAATTTCCCTTGGGTGAGGGATGAGTCGTCTGCAAACTTTGCTCCACTTTGAGGACCAGAGAACAGAATTGCAATTGCCATTCAAAGAGCAAAGGCTCTCCATCCGCTCACAGTGAATGTTTTGCTGAACACTGCCTTCTACCCCTTCATCTGCAAGATGATTGATGGAGATTAACTCAGCTCCACTTTCATCTCCCTCTTAAAAAAAAGAAAGAAGGCGAAAGAGAATTTAGCCCAATGAGGATGCCAGGGGTCACCCTTTAATTGAGATGACTCACTCTGGTTTTTCAATGCTTTTTTTCCTTTTTGGTGTTGACATTCTGCAGATTGCTTCAGAATTGTACAAATAAGCGATTATTATTCCTGCCCTCGCCGTTGCACAAGCCGTGCATCTGTGCCAACCCTTTGCTAACAGAGAACAGAGTGAAGGCAGCAGCTGTGCCCTATGAGATCATCAGATGAAGGAAAACATGGGGAGCTATGTTTCCCAGACAAGACCAGGCCAGTCACACACTCTGACGGCTGCTATACAGAGAGGAATGTCTTGTAATTAGAGAATGACTCAAAAGCCTGCGCTTCTTGCAAAGGGAATTGCTCCCAATTGCAGCCTCCTGCTTGTATTGCACACACAGAGAAGTCAAACACATTACAGTCTGCCGGGCCAGCAGCAATTAAGACGTTCCTAGGAAACTCTCCTCTCCAAAGCGACACCATTTTGGTATTTTCAGCTGCTATTCATAGGACTTCTGACTCTGAGGAGAGCTGGGTGAGCAGGCGCCAGGAATGGGGCTGAGAATAAAACTGAGCACATTTGGGGGCACCTTCACATCATACATTCAAAGGACTATTATACCACTTTAAGCAGTCATGGTTTACCCCAAAGGATTCTGGGAGCTGTAGTTTCTTAAAGGTGCTGAGAGTAGTTAGGAGACCCCCTATTCCCCTCCCAGAACTACAGTTTCCAGGGTCTCTTGGGAACAGGAATTGAGCGCTAAACTACTCTGGAAATTGTAGCTCTGCAAGGGTCTCCTAATAACACCCTTAACAAACTGCAGCTCTCAGAATTCATTGGCGGAAGCTATGGTTATATACAGTGGTATCATAATGTTTTGAATATACAGTATGGTGCTAATATGACCTGTGTATAGTGGGGCAGGTGGCTGAGGCTAGGGACAGGCGAACCTGTCAGTTTTGGTCTCTCTCAGGCTGTGGGCACGCCAAACCTTTAAAGCACTTTCAGAGCACATTCTTTCCCTCAAAGAATTCTGGGCACTGTAGTTTACCCCATACAGAGTCGCAATTCCCAGCAATGCTTGGTAAACTACAGTGCCCAGAATCCTTTGAGAAAAAGGATGCGTTTTGAATCTGCTTGAAAAGTATAGGGAGCACCCAGCCTCCGTTTCTCATTTCCCCCCAGTTCTCCACATTCCCACATCAGTTTGCTTTTTTTTTTCCAAGAAAAAAGCACTCATTAAAATTCATCAGGTTTTCAGTGCAAATTTCTCCCGATCTACATGTTTATTTGCAATTTTGCCCAATATATCCATGGCATCAAGGGAGAAGCAAAACGGATTGAAGGAGGCTGTTCTAAGCCTACTGCAAGGCTTATAAAACAATTGCATGTGAATAATTGTAAACATTGTGACCAAGCCATATGCCTTCTAAAATTTGGGGAGGCTCCGTTTTTGTGCATGACTTGTGGAGAATGGATGGCGGCTAACCGATTGAGGTTGAATCCTGACAAGACAGAAGTACTGTTTTTGGGGGGTGGGGGGGAGGGGTGGAAGACTCCCTGGTCCTGAATGGGGTAACTGTGCCCCTGAAGGACCGGGTGCGCAGCCAGGGAGTCATTTTGGACTCACAGCTGTCCATGGAGGCGCAGGTTAATTCTGTGTCCAGGGCGGCTGTCTACCAGCTCCATCTGGTACGCAGGCTGAGACCCTACTTGCCTGCGCACTGTCTTGCCAGAGTGGTGCATGCTCTAGTTATCTCCCGCTTGGACTACTGCAATGCGCTCTACGTGGGGCTACCTTTGGAGGTGACCCGGAAACTGCAATTAATCCAGAATGTGGCAGCTAGACGGGTGACTGGGAATGGTCGCCGGGACCACATAACACCAGACCTGAGAGATCTGCACTGGCTCCCAGTACGTTTCTGAGCAGAATTCAAACTGTTAGTGCTGACCTTTAAAGCCCTAAACGGCCTCGGTCCTATATACCTGAAGGAGCATTTCCACCCCCATCGTTCAGCCTGGACACTGAGATCCAGCGCCGAGGGCCTTCTGGCAGTTCCCTCATTGCGTGAAGTGAGGTTACAGGGAACCAGACAGAGGGCCTTCTCGGTAGTGGCGCCCGCCCTGTGGATCGCCCTCCATTCAGATGTGAATGAAATAAGCAGCTATCTTCTCTTTAAAAGACATCTGAAGGCAGCCCTGTTTAGGGAAGTTTTTTAATATTTAATGCTGTATTGTTTTTAACACTTGATTGGAAGCCGCCCAGAGTAGCTGGGGAAACTCAGCCAGATGGGCGGGGTATAAATAATAAATTATTATTATTATTATTATTATTATTATTATTATTATTATGATGGAGGGTTCTTTCAACAGAGTTTAAGAGACCAAGTACTGATTTATGAACTTGGGATGAACCATAATTTCATTAAACTTGTAGTCGAAAGGGGGGGAAAAGTTTTTGATAATGATAAGACATTTTTGTAGGAATGCAGCTTGGCCATGATTTTGAAATTCTGAGCTTCCAACATTTGGCATTTGCTGCTGATTGCAATTCTTACTGTCCTCTTCCTTCTCGCCTCTTGCAAGATTTCCCTGCAGGTGCTTGGGGCTACTTTTGATTTACGAGAGCACCCGCTTTGGAACAGAAATTCCAAAAGAGCTCTGTCCTCTTGCACAACGTTTCATTGGAAGAAAAACTAGCAGAAGACAAGCCCCACATTTAAAAAGAGAGGAAAAATACTGTCGGCAATTTTTACCGAGGAAAATGACCCCACAAGTTAAGATTCTTACTGCGAACAAATTTGTAATAGCATCTTTACATTCTCCAGACAAATAATGTGTGCTCCCTTTTGGATTTTTTTAATCGGCAACTGGCACTTGCAAATTCTAAGTGGCTACTAAGTGGCCAGAGGGCTAAGTGGTTACTCTGACCAGGGTGCCTGCAAGATCATCTCACCCCCCAGGTGCCCCCAACTGATCACTGTGCTCTACAGGTGAGGTCTTCCTGAGGATCTTATCAGGAGGTCCATTCCACACAGTGTAGGAAATGGGCCTCTAACATCATAGTATTTATCATTTGGAATAAAGGTAAAGGGACGCCTGACCGTTAAGTCCAGTCGTGGACGACTCTGGGGTTATGGCACTAATCTCACTTTACTGGCTGTGGGAGCCGGTGTGTGTCCTACTTTCCTGTTAAATGTTAGACAGGTGCCATCTCTGTTGTCATTGCAGCACCTACCAAAGACCTTCCTCTTTCAACAAGACGTTTAAGTGGAGATCTTTCTCGGTCAGCATCTGGATTAGAATTTCATTAGATGTTTAAATTGCATTATTGCTTGTGCATTTGCCGACTTGGGCTGCTTTTGTTGGAAGGGCAGGGTATTTATTCAGTTAATTACATTTTTAAAATTACAGCGTGGGGTGCTTCCGTTCAGGTTTCCAGCCAGCCAGGCCCTTTCTCAGACTATACCATTCCATTCCCCCTCCCTCCTCCAGATTTCCCATTTGCTTCCTCTCCAACATAATTCTGTGGCCAATGAGCATGCTCAGTCCTCATTAGACAGGTTGGGGTATGTCCTCAAATATTATCTGCACTTGTGCAAACCTCAGGGTTCCTCCAAGCTGACTGATAACTCCCAACACACTTTTCTGTGTGGGTGGTGCTGTTTTGCCGACAGAGGGACCTGTGCTGGATGGATGAGTTTGCTGTTATGTGTCTCGACAAATTGATGCATTTAAGCACTGAAAGGGAGGCCAAATTTGCCTGCCGTGTTAATTACTTTCTGTGAGGAGTGGCTCACTGCCAAGCTCAGTGCTGTAGACTCTTTCACTGAGACCTTCGCAACAGGAATGGATTTCCTCGCTTCCCTCCAGGCGCACAGACACCTCACCTGTTGCTTAATAGCTACTGGGGGAAGCGAACAAAGGGTGAGGGAGTGGGAATGAAAAAAGTTATGGATGAAAAATTGAGGTGAAAGCCTCTTTCTTCCTTTAAATTGGTCCAGTTTCATGAAGGGTGTGTGTGTTTGGGAAGGGGAGGGGTGATTTGGGATGTTCTACTTCATTAGATGATGTAGAACAGAGGGGCCCTGCTGGACCAAGCCAAAAGTCCATCTAGCCTAGCCTCCTCTGAGCCTCTTGGGCTTGCCAATCGGAAGGTTGGCAGTTCGAATCCCTGCGATGGGATGAGCTCCTGTTGCTCTGTCCCAGCTCTTGCCAACCTAGCAGTTCGAAAGCACAACGGTGCAAGTAGATAAATAGGTACTGCTGCGGTGGGAAGATAAACAGCACTTCTGTGTGCTTTGGTTTCTGTCACGGTGTCCCCTTGTGTCAGAAGCGGTTTAGTCATGCTGGCCACATAACCTGGAAAGCTGTCTGTGGACAAATGCCAGCTCCCTCGGCCTGAAAAACAAGATGAATGCCGCAACCCCAGAGTTGCCTTTGACTGGACTTAACTGTCCAGGGGTCCTTTACCTTTTCCTTTACCATGGGCAATCTATCAGGAATATAAATTGTATCGAGAAGTTAGTGATCTAACATGGTTGCCCTTCCTGCCTCTGTTCCTTCCTCTTCTTATCTCTTGTTAAGTTATCTGATGGCATGAGAACAGCCTTTAATTGGTTACCAGATTTTTTTTCAATGAATCCGGGAACACTTTTTTTTTTTTAAACTGAGTAGCAACAGGGAGTCAGTATTGGGGATGGTGAGGCAAAAGACCCTGGGCCCAAACACACATGCATATTGTATAAAGGTGCAAAGCCCTTCTTTTGCACCCTGTCAAACATAAATGTGCAGAGGTTTTTTTTAAAAACTGGGCAATGGCGTGCCGCCAGCCCGTGACTCCCAAGCCTTCCCCAATCTCCTTCCCCCTTCCCCCTATGTTTTGACAGATCAGGGGAGGCTCGGGAGTCACAGGCGGGTGACCATTGCCCAGGAAGGGCCAGCCTGGTAGTGCAGTTGGCTCTGGCTGGCTTCAGGAGCTGCTCGCTGCTGTGGAGCAGGAAAAATGGCAAGCGCCATGGCAGCGAGCAGCTCCTGAAGCCAGCCAGAGCCAACTGCACTACCAGGCTGGCTCTGGGCTGCTAAGGCTGCTGCTGCCACGTTTCCCGGGGACAGATTTGCAAATCCGGGGACTGTCCCCAGGAACCGGGGACGTCTGGTAACCCTAATGTCCTAATCTGTTGGAAGGAAGTGATAGGGCTAGCTACCATCTTTGATGTCTGACATTGTTTCGAGAAGGTGGCTAATGAATAATCTGCACGTAGCTAGTGTGCTGCACATAGCCAGTCGGGCAAACCATACAGGCTAGCCATCTGTAAATTGGATGGTTGTGGGCAGAGTTAGAGAGAAAAGGTTGGCATAGACTGAAGGCCATGGGGCCATGGGGGAGTCATTTTGTTGCTTCTTGAGGGCTTCCAAGTGGCAGATTGAGGTGCTTGCTTGGTATGTACATATTGCTTGCTGTTTAGAATAAAATCTTCAATCTTCTCACTCACTTGTGTTTTGCATTACTTCTGAATCTCATT
Source organism: Podarcis pityusensis (assembly GCF_964106645.2). Lineage (NCBI taxonomy): Eukaryota > Metazoa > Chordata > Lepidosauria > Squamata > Lacertidae > Podarcis > Podarcis pityusensis. The sequence continues at coordinate 15,981,796 of NC_138035.1, forward strand.
TTGAAAGAACGACCTTGCATTTGGCAAGACAAGTGGTCATCCAGAACACCATTCACCATGCAATGAAACTGAATGTTGGAAGAGTCAGGGAAGACGACAAAAAAGTACTTCTTAACAGAGCACGTAGTTAAACTATGGAACGCCCTAGTGCAGGAAGCAGGGATGGCCACCAACTTGGATGGCTTTAAAAAAGCATTGGACAGGCTGGTAAATACCAACCAAAGAACAATGGCAAGAGAAGTTGATGAACTATGCAGAACTGGCAAAAATGACAGACAGACTAAGAGAAAAAGACAACAGTGACTTTGAAAAAGATTGGGAACCATTTATATTATACTTGCAGAAACAAAGAAAGTCGATAGTATTAGAAAATGTTTAGAAGATAGAGATATACTATGATGTATTTACTTTTGCTTTTATGTTTTTAGGTTTGATGTTATGTTACTAATAACTTTTTCTGTTAGGAGGTAGCAAAATGGGTGAAAAGAGAAACAAACCAGAAGCGGAAGTCGGGGGAAGCCCAGGAGGGGAGGGAGGAAGGAATACATAGTAAATGTTAAGAATTTGAGATGTATGTAATGAATGAAAAAGAAAAATGAATAATTTTTTAAATAAAAAATAAAAAAAATAAAAGAGCATTGGACAAATTCATGGAAGATAAGACTGTCAGTGGCTCCTAGCACAATGACTATATTCTACATCCTCCATTGGAGGCAATGTGAGCACGAGTTGTCAAGTATCACAAGTGGGGAGAATGCTCTTTCGTTCCTGCTTGCAGGCTTCCCATAGTGTGTGGACAGGATGCTGGAACAGATGGGCAATTGGCCTGATTCAAGAGGGTTTTTTATGCTCTCCATCTTCCTTCTGTCCTGCTATATGTCACTCTTTCCTTCTTGGAGGAAGGGCAGAATCAAAATGTCATGCGTGAATTTTACCTTAAATGCAATGCTTTTCAAGGGAGTTCACATACCCCACTTCTGTTAAAAATCCCCCAAAGAACCCTAGATGATTACTCTTGTGTTGTTTAAGCTTTGCAGCTAGAAAAAGAGAGAGGTTTTTTAAAAAAATGATCTTATAAAGCAAAAAAAAATTTGAGACCAGGGAAAGATTTCCAGTTCTATATTATTACTATTATTATAATTTATAGACTGCTTTAAGGCATAAAGCCGCCGAAATGGTGCACTCAGTAGAAACAGAATAAAACACTGAAACACAAGCTCTAGCAATGATAAAATCAATTCAGCAAACTCTAAAACAACAAAACCATCCATACAAACTAAGAACAATGAAACTAGTCCATCAGATATAAAATTAATGTTCCATAAGTGACTGGGCTCAGGTAAAGCTTTCCTAAACACAAATGTCTTCTGTAGGCACCTAAATATCTTCACAAAATGCCTATCTCATTCCAGAGAGCTGGAGCTAGAACACTAAAAGCCCAAATTCTTCTATGGGAGAGAGCAATCAAAATGTTCAAGGGAGACAGGCAGACATTCTGATTAATTTCCTTTTGAAACACCATAGTGCTATGTAAAAGCAGAAATCATTTCAGTTCTTTTAAAATAAGATAAAGTAAATGTTCACAGAGTCTTGAGGACAAGGCTTTAAAATATGGAATTTAGTCGTAACCGCTGCCAAATGAATATGCCATTCATTTGTGCCTTTGGGATTTCCTACAATACACCCATTCTGCTATATCTTGTCTAATGCCCTTATTTAAATTGTTCTCTCAGTGTTATACAGTGATGTCCGCTCATACTCATATAATATCATTAGGTTAGCGTAGAGAAAAAACATGTGCCTTTATTTTTATGTGTGTGTGTGTGTGTGTGTGTGTGTGTGAATTCCATAGAAAAACCTGTACCCTTGAATAAAGGGATGAAATTCCCCTGGCATTCGTGGCCAGATTCTGCTTAAAATATTGGGGAGTGGGGGCTGAACTGGATGTTTTATTTCACAGAGGACAACCCTCTGTTTGCATGTGGGAACTGGGCAGGGCATCCTCCTTCTTCCTCCTCCCTCCCCACTCTCGCAGTTCTTTCCCCACCCTCTCCCTTTATTTGGAGGCACCAATGATGCTTCTAGTCGAAAGATCGGGGACCAGTTGCCCTCCAGATGTTGCTAAGCTACAGTTCACTTCATTCCTGACTGCCGGCCATGCTGGCTGGACTGAGTCACACAACATCTAGAGCAGCCTTTCTCAACCTGTGGGTCCCCAGATGTTGTTGAACTACAACTCCCGTCACCCTTAGCTTGCAAGGCCAGAGCTCAGGGATGATGGGAGTTGTAGTCCAACAACATCTGGGGATCCACAGGTTGAGATCTAGAGGGTCACAACTTAACCATCCCTGTACTAGAAGTTCATCTCCTGCCTATTGTAGATTCCATGACCCATCTGCTTCTGAGCCATCTGATTTTGATGCTTCCTTGCCCCGGATCATGGCACACACCTCTGGTCACACCACCTGTTTCCCCACCACAACTGGAAAACTGGACTTCTTGAGGTCCAATCCTGGCTGGGCTCCATCACAGTCAGTACTGGCAGGTCATGAACGAAGAACCTTCTAGCATCTACTCTCAAATTTCTGCTGGACCCTGATTTGCATTTCTTTTTAAAAAAAGTATAGACCCAAATGCAGAAAGAATTACTATAATTTAAATTGAAATACAGTGCCTTTCACTGCAGTAGGGGAGCGGGTTCTGAAGGACACACCCCTGCTCCTTCTACAGGCATGTTGACGGGCAACTTCAAGCCTCCCTTTCTCTTGGCACTGGAATTGCCCCAGATGGCCCTACAAACAGAGGACTATCTTCCGACAGCTCTTCAAACAGGCAGGGTGCCTGCTGCATTAATTTACTCGGCAATAGCTCATGTCTCAATAGCCTTGCGCTCGGTCAATACGAAATCCAAGATGGTGTTTGTCCGCTTTAGTCGAAAGTACATTAGAAAAATGAAATAGCCCTGCAGCATGTTATCAGCAGTTCCGAATCTGCTCAGCAGTTGGAGAGTGTGTAATGACATGCTGTGCACTGTGTGGTGCCTTGGGGTGACCATGCTCATGCATTTATATCTGTGCTCACCATAGACATCGACCCTCCCTCTGAGAGATTTAAATTTCAAGAGGAGGATGGAGCTGAACCCCGAAGGATGATCGTGCTTGCAACTCGCCCTAGGAACTTTTGAATAAGGCATTCCCCAAAAGCCAGATAATGGGTGCCACATAGCGACAGACGATTCCAGGTATCAGGAAGCAGGCGTAGTAGGTTGGAGCATACTGAGATTGTACATGCAGAAACCTGTAAGTTGTGCATCATTCTGGGATATTTCAACCCACTGTGCCTGTTCTCTGATACTTGGCATCGGCTGTCCCCATGTGGTTCCTATTCTTTGGCTTCTAAAGTTCTAAAGTTAAACATTAGGAAGACTTTATTCATTGTAACAATGGTTTGCAGCTGGGATGTGTTCATCAAGCTGAATATTTTTTACACACACATATGCAAAAGCAGCGCAGCATCTGGCAGCTTTAGGTGCAGAATGTCCCAGTCTTGCAAATTAGTTATGTAATTATGATAGTCACTTGTGACCTGAAGGAAACAAAGGAATCTGCTCTTGAAGAGCTCCACCACCAGGTTGCCCAAAGGTACGTTGTCATTGCCACAGGCAACGAGGCGAACCACTACTTACTAGCCTCAAATATCATATACTAGGAAAGAGTAATGGGCTAAATAAAATCTGGTTTCATTTGCATTTGCGGTGAACCTATCAAATTTACACTTCCCGAAATGATATCCAGACCAAAACACAGCCATCCTTTGAAATTTGCACTTATTTTTGTTTTGCAGTGCATTTTGTCAACCACGTGATATGGCAGACCTTGGGGGTAGCTCAAATTCCAGCGGCACCCTGAAATTTGGCACCCCACCTCTCACCTTCCCTTCTACAGCATTGTTGGGGTGCCCTCTGTGGTGCCTTTGCACCCAGTACAACCAACCCATTCGCCCTCCCCTAAATCCGCCTCTGATGGGAGACCAGATGCCGAATGCCAAAAGAGCAGATGTTTGGGGAAGCCCCTACCACAGGGCCCTCTGTGGGACAGGGAAGCGTCAAGACTTGAAAGTGTACTAGCAGTAAAGTTAATTTACTGGCTGGGAAAAGCAGGCAGAGTGAGGCACAGCTTCCTTCTTCCCACCCATCCCATCGCATCTGCCCTCCCGCTTGAAGGGAAGTCTCCAGGGCTTCAATAATGCATGTTCATCCTTTCTTGATTATGACTCTTTTGAAGGGGAAACTGCTTCAAACACAGGCTTGCCTTGTGTGCCAGGCAGTAGCGCAGCGTCTCTCTGGGAAGATGATATCTATCCATTCTTCTAATTAAATAGGAGAGACGCAGAGAGACAGGCCTTATCAGTTCATGCTTGTCACGGACAGGCTACAGGAACAGGCAATTACACTCTGCCAAGTCTTGTAGCTCTTATCTTCACCCCCTTTCCCTCATTCTATGGACTTTTGCCTCTCCTTCCTCCCTCCACTCCTCGTATCTTCAGTAGCTTCTGCAAACAATGATTAGCATGGTTTATTTTGCTTTATTCTCTCTTTTTTAAAATAAGCTCCTAGCTTTGTCCTCCTTCAGATATCTGGCTTGTTAAAACAGCAGCACAGCAGGAACTATAAAATCTGTTGGTGTCTCAATTCTAAACTGGGCTTTGTTTTATTTCCACACGAATATGGGATGGATCGAAAATTGATAGTTTGCCTAGTGATGCTGCAGAATAACAACATAATGCATTCTCTCCAACTCCTGCCCACACATTTGTGTGTGTGTGTGTGTGTGTGTGTGTGTGTGTGTGCAGGCCACGGTCCCTAATTAGAGTTCTGAAGATTGCAACTATCATTGTTGTCGAAATGTTTCTAGCCCTCTTGAGGCTGAGTGAGTCACAGAGGCAGAGCAATGATACACAGTGGCTTCCCATGTTCCAGTATGGTAAATAGAGATTGTGCCTATTTTCTACCTCCTCTCACTATTTTTTTTGCCATTAGAGGATGCCTTGTTCATATTTTGTCAACATGAGATGCTGGATCTCCATGCTTCCGGTTTCAGAACAACAACAACAACCATAGTATGTACCCCCAGGTGTCCAATCTAAAAGACCGAACACAAAAGGAAAGGGGATTGGGAGGGAAGAGGAGAAGCACAGGTTATTAGTTACAAAGTTCTTTTAACCGTTAGCTGGAATGGAAATTGTTCAGGACCTAATCTGCAGATTAAAACTCTGGCTGTGTAGGCAGCAAATCTTTAAAGCACTTAGCTTTCCCCATAGAATCCTTGCAACACGTAGGTTTTCTTTGGGGGAAAGTGATGTGCTTTAAATGTATGGCAGTTCACAGCTTTAGCTCTCCACCAGTTTCAAGCTTCTTCAGATGCTGCAACAAGCTTCTGAGTAGTTCATCTGACACGGATGGGAGCTTTAGCCCAGCAATGTCTGAAAGGCCCCACAGGCTTCTCATCCCTGTTCTCTGTGCTGGTGGGAGGCAAATATGGTGGCCAGGTATCTTATTTTGCAGAAAGCTGTAACTTCGTGGCAAAGCATCTGCTTTGCATGCAGAAGGTCCCAGGTTTAATCCCTGGCATGTCAGTGTACACAATACTGCAATAGATGGGCCAATGCTCTTATTCAGTATAAGGCAGCTTCCTATCTTAATACGTTGTTCCTAGTACGGTATCCTATTTGGAGGCTGTCAGCCTTCTATTTGAAGAAATCCTTTTTGTCTGAAGGGCTGTTCAGTCCAATCCCAGTTTAAAGACAAAGTAGCCTAAGAAGGGAGAACAGCAGGAGCTTTGAAGCTGCCCATCAGCAGTTCACACCTGTACTGACTGATCAGGCATCTAAGCCACCTGGTCATAGAATTCCCCTCTAAGTGTCTTGCCAAATGCAACGTGGTTCTTTTCAAGTACAATATAAAGCACAAGTGAGTGAGAAAATTAAAGATTTTATTTTATTATTATTATTTATTCAACTTATACACCGCCCTAGACCCAGAGGTCTCAGGGTGGTTCACAAGATGACAACATATAAAATCAAACCAAAAGCAATAACCTAATAATGCCCCCCCCACACACATTGTAAAAGGGTGTTGGACGTCAAAAAGATCAACCAAAGGCCTGGTTAAAAAGGAACGTTTTTGCCTGGTGCCTAAAGGTGTATAATGAACGCACCAGGCGAACTTCCCTGGGGAGAGCATCCCACAGACAGGGAGCCACTTCAGAGAAGGCCCCGTTCTCGTGTTGCCACCCTCCAGACCTCTTGAGGAGGAGGCACATGAAGGAGGGCCTCAGAAGATGATCTCAGGGTTTTATTCTAAACAGCAAGCAATATATACATAGCAAGCACCTCAGTCTGCCACTTGGAAGCCCTCAAGAAGTGGCAAAGTAACTCCCCCAGGTAGCCTCAGTTTGCACGGCCCTGTGGCCATCAGTCCATGCACGAGCTTCTCACAAACTATGCCCAATACCATCTGATTTATAGATAGCTAACCTGTTAGCTTGCATGACTTGCTCAACTGGCTACGTGCAGATTATTCATTAGCCACCTCTCCCAGTGCCTCACGCTCTCCAAACAATGTCTAACATCAAAGAAGGTGAAGGTACCCAGCACTATCACTTCCTTCCACAGATTAGGACATTAAAGGCTGTTCTCAGCTATCAAAGAGCTTAACAAAAGATAGGGAAAAGGAAGGAACAGGGGGCAGGAAGAGGGCAACCGAGTTAGATCACTAACTCCTCGAAATACAAATATCTTCTGGATAGATTGCCCATACACTGTGCTGAATTTCTATTACAATTATGGCAAGTATTTTTAAATATTCAGGGGTGGCCAAGATGGTACCCCTCCAGGTATTGGCTACTAGCCATGATGGCTCTGCCCTGCCCCCTGTCGGTATCCGGGGGTCGAACGGCCAGCTGGCTAGCCCCCAGCAGGATAGTCTCCTTCCAGCCGTCATGCTTCAAAGATCCCTCAACCTCTGGTGCAACATAAATCAGTGACCCAAATCTGCTGACATGGGCACACTTTACTTAACAGAGCAAACTGTACAATGAAAGAGGCTTGAGGCTTGTGGAGACATACTATATACCACGGATTTATTAAACATAAATCAAGACAAAGAAACATGTTGTCTTTCCTTCCTGTCTCTTCCAAGAGAGAGAGAAAAGCAAAGGCAAAAGCCACACAGTGGAAGTTCCGCTAACGCCAGCAAACAGTGCTGGATTGTAAACAGACATGTGACATGTAACGATCCCACGTCTGTAACTAAAGGTGGAATGGAAAAAATCCCAATACCCCCATGGTCGGAAGCAGAAATGCTTCTGAATGCTAGCCGGTGGAAACTAGGAGTGAAGATGTCAGGAGTCCCTGTTCCTAGCTTGATAACACAGTCAGCGTAGGTAATTAAAAAGGAGTATTTATTGCAAAAACAGATAGCTCTGGATGGCTCCGACAAAACCTCCGACATCATTATTCAAGGTAACCCTTCTGAAGACTGCTTCCGGCCACGACAGGAGATGTTGAACTTATGGCTCTTACGTCTCTTGTTTTGCTTCCTGTCTAGCAGCCCTCCCATTTGCCCACTCCTTGGACTTCGCTCCAACCACTTCTTGGTCTGAGAGGCTGAGTCTATTCATGCCTATTTGCGCTTCCTGCAAGCTTTGGCTGTGTTCTAGCCTGCTCTCAGCTACTGCCTTATCAGCCTGCCCATCAAGGTCAGAAAGAGCCAAAGTCTGCAGCTACCAGCTCTCCCCTCTTGACTAACATCCAAGTCTCTCTGTTCCTGGCTGCTTTCTGCAGTTGGCTGCAAACCTTTGCTTGGAGCTGGCTCATTCCTGACAGAAGAGTGCTCTTGTGCTTGGGTCCTGCTTTAAGGTTTCCCACAGGGATCTGGGTGGTCACTGGAAGAACAGGATGCTGGACAAATGGGCCATGGGCCTGAAGCAGCAGGCTTTTCTTGTGTTCTTATGTTGCTGGACTACAACTCAATCACCCCAAAGGTTGGCTGTGCTGGCTGAAGCTGACTTGATTTGGAGGCCACCACATTGGCTACCCAAGATCTAGAAGAAGAAACCAGTGCCTGTGAATGTTGTCCTCTTTCTGGGTGACGCACTTGCTCCTTTACCCCCCCCTCTCCCCGCCCCCAACACTATTTATGATAATGCATAAGTGGATTCTCCACTAGATAAAGAAAGGAAAGGTGGCCTGTGGTGGAGAGAGAGGGGGAGAGAATAAGCCATCCCTTCAAGGTGTTTTGAGTGAGTCTGAGACAAGGAGGCCCGAGGCAACATTTATTACAGAGATGATGAACAAGTGTTGAGAGAAGCTAACGGTAACAGGAGGAGGGGGGAGGAATGCTTCTGAGAAGGGAAGGAAGATTTTTATCTCCTTGGATTTAAGCTTCGCTACATGAGCTAGAAAAATGGAGCCTTAAGGAAACCATGAAATCAGAGTTGTTTTTTTGTTTTTATAGAGGAGGCAGGGCAGGGCCCCTGTGGTGTTTACAGCAAAGGCTGCTGAGCTGGCCTCTTACCTCCTGGGATTAACAATCATCATACCATTTAGTGGATAAGATGAGAACGAGAGAGAGCCAAGCTGAGAGGGGAGGCCCATTTAGACTCTGGATTTTCCTTCCCTGTTTGCGGGAAGCTTTCTGCCCTGCAATAATCATTTTCGATTCCCTTGGGATGGAAATGAGCACTTGGTCCTGATGCTATCTGAGAAAAAGGAGGATTCTATATCACCCCAACTGCCACCTCTAGTTTCACTAACACAATTGTTTATGGATCCACTCGTTTCAGCCTCATTTATCCTCCACAATACCGTAAACTCTTTTCTGCACAGCTGGAGACAGCTTTGCAGAATTGCCAGAGACAGGGACGGAGAGAGAAACCCTGTGCTTCTTCACACTGCTCTTCCAGGACTCGGTCCTCAGGCTTAAATACTTATTCTGAGAGGAATGCATTGAAAACCCTGACTAATGTACTGAGGCTTATGCTTTCATAGGCAAGGACATTGATGAGCCTCCAAAATGGGTTGGCAGAATGGGGTAAGTGGATATGTTTGTGCCATATGAAACTTTAAAGGTAAAGGGACCCCTGTCCATTAGGTCCAGTTGTGGCTGACTCTGGGGTTGCGGCACTCATCTCGCTTTATTGGCCGAGGGAGCCGGCGTACAGCTTCTGGGTCATGTGGCCAGCATGACTAAGCTGCTTCTGGCGAACCAGAGCAGTGCATGGAAATGACGTTTACCTTCCCACCGGTGCAGTACCTATTTAACTACTTGCACTTTGACATGCTTTTGATCTGCTAGGTTGGCAGGAGCAGGGACCGAGCAACGGGAGCTCACCCCGTTGTGGGGATTCGAACCGCCGACCTTCTGATCGGCAAGCCCTAGGCTCTGTGGTTTAACCCACAGCGCCACTTGTGTCCTCAGTGAGACTTAGGGTGGGTTTTTCACTAAGTTTGACCCACTGAAATTGGTGGAGCAAGCTTAGTCATGTTCAGCAATTTCCATGGGTCTATTCTTGGTTGACTTCTGCCCAGAGCCCCCCATGAAAAATCTGGTTTGATTTTTGTGCGATTTCTAGATCTCAGTGAACCAGGTTCCACCATGTCAGATTTTGGGGACTGTGAGCTGTTCACATGCTTTTAAAATGTACCCGGCACATATGGTCATCTTTGTCCTATGCGATACAAACCTCTAATTTGATAGCTACAGTAGGCACCATTCTTTGACGAAACCTGCATCCGTGCCACTAAAACAGGCTGTAGCACAAACTGCTGGTCATCATTGGAATGTCAACTTGGAAACTGCTGGTCTTACAACTTCAACATGAATGTTTTAATTTTGGCTTCTTGGTTTTCATTCTTTGTCTTCTTAAGCTTCAGTTTTGTGTGCTGTTAACTGCAAGTTGGTGAATCTGGCTCCAAAAGACAGAAGTGTGAAGAGCAAAAGACGTAATTGTGAAGAGTCACGGGGAACCTGAGACCCTGGGGCCAAATTGTGTCCCTCCACAGGCACACCCCTCACCAGACCTGCTTCCACCCTCCCTGACTGTTCTTGCCTGTCTGGAACATGTCCTGCAACTCTGATAATACTGCCTTTTCCATGTGTGGATGGATAATACAGAGGGGTGTGTGAGTATGCACAGGCCCAATTTATATTCATTGTTCCATCCATCGTCTTTTGCTTCTGAACCTGCTACTTTTTATATACCAATTTTATTTTTCCTTGCATCAACAACCATGAGATCCCCATGAGAAACTCCCAAATAAGACGAAGAAGAAGAAGAGGAGTTTGGATATGATATCCTGCTTTATCACTACCCTAAGGAATCTCAAAGCGGTTAACAATCTCCTTTCCCTTCCTCCCCCACAACAAACACTCTGTGGGGTGAGTGAGGCTGAGAAACTTCAGGGAAGTGTGACTAGCCCAAGGTCACCCAGCAGCTGCATGTGGAGGAGCAGCGAAGCGAACCCAGTTCACCAGATTACAAGTCCACCGCTCTTAACCACTACACCACACTGACCTGAATGAACAAACTGTCTCTTCCCGCTTGTGACTTCCAGCAACTGGTATTCAAAGGTATACTACTTCCGACACTGGAGGTATCATATAGGCATTGCGGGTTTCTTAAAAGAAGTTGCAGGGACTGCTGTTGCCATTGCTGCCTCCACCTGGTGAGGAGGAGGAAGAGAAGGAAACAGGGGACCCCGAGGGGCCAAGCAGGCAGCCAGCAGGAAAGGGAATGAATGAAGCCCTTTTCTGTCCTTACCCAAACACTTTTTAATAGAATTTGTTAGGCGCAGCAGCCAAAACAGCTTGGGGGTGGGGGAGAGAAATTGGTGTGGATGGGCCACCTGGAGAGCATTTTCTCCAGCCCCTCCCCATTTAAATCTGACAGCACCACAGGCTAGTCAAAGATAATCTTGCTCTGAGGGGAGGAGGAATCTGGGATTTTAATTTCCCTTGCAGCTTGAGAGTGCTCTTAAAAAAAAGAAAAAGTACAGGAGACTCCCACTTTATGCAGGGGTTCCGATCCAAGTCACTGCACTTTTAAGTGAAAGCACGTATATTTGAAACACCGTTGAAAAAGCCTGCAAACACCCCATTCCATCCCTGCCTCTCCCTCCCTTTTCCGTCTGTTTTTGTGATGTTTTCGGGAAACTTGGCACACATATTGGATGCATCTAAAACGGTCACTGCCTGTATTGTTTAATATTTTGTCATGTAAATTGGGTGACAGCCAACTAGGTCACACCCAGAGTAGGCCCTCAGAGTAGAGACAGCGTGGTGCAGAGGTTAGAGTGTTGGGCTAGGATGTGAGAGATCCTGGTTTGAATCTCCACTTTGCCATGATGCACACTGGGTGACTGTGAGTTGTTGTGAGGATGACATGGAGAGTGGTAAAAGGTAAAGGTACCCCTGCCCGTACGGGCCAGTCGTGTCCGACTCTGGGGTTGCGCGCCCATCTCGCTTAAGAGGCCAGGGGCCAGCACTGTCCGAGGACACTTCCGGGTCACGTGGCCAGCGTGACAAAGCTGCTCTGGCGAACCTGCACCAGCGCAGCACACGGAAATGCCGTTTACCTTCCTGCTATAAAGCGGTACCTATTTATCTACTTACACTTAAGGGTGCTTTCGAACTGCTAGGTGGGCAGGAGCTGGGACTGAACGATGGGAGCTCACCCCGCCGTGGGGATTCCAACCGCCGACCTGACGATCGGCAAGTCCTAGGCGCTGAGGTTTTACCCACAGCGCCACCCGCGTCCCCTCAATGGAGAGTGGTAGATGTATGTAAACCACCTTGAGAAAAAGATGCGATATAAAGGCAATAATAAATATTGATCTCAATAGGCTTAAACAACTTAATCCTATTGATTTCAAAAGGTCCATCCACTTCTTTGTGAGGTTTGTCTGAAAAGTTGCATCGAACAAATACGGACCTTGCAGCCGAGGATTAAGAGCCTGACACACAAACAAATCTCTTGTGGGTAAGGAAGCGTAAAACTATAGTGAAGGGTCCATTTGTGCAAGATGGCCTGGAGTATTTCCAGGCCGCCAGAGAAAGGAATTCAGTCTTCTCCCCAAATGTGACAAATGAACAGAATTGCATGTGCTGATGGAGCTACAGTGATATGCTTAGCTTGCTACACTTAGGGCAATTCCAGACTGTTATAACATCACGAGGCTGAAAGCAAAGAGTAAGGTTACCATTACTTCCATCATAGAGCTTCAATATGCTGATGACAACATAGTGTGTGCATGGTCAGAGGATGACCTCCAAACCATCCTAAATATATTTGCAGAAGCTTATGGAAAGCTTGACCTATCGCTCAATATCCAAAAAACCAAAGTGCTGCACCAACAAGCACAAAACAACCCCTCGGCAGCACCACAAATCCAATTTAATGGTGCAACGTTGGAAAGTGTTGATCACTTTTCCTACCTGGGCAGTTATCTTTCAACAAGGGCCAACAGTGATGCTGAAATCCAGCATCACTTGAGCTCTGCGAGTGCAGCTTTCACCCTGATTGAAGAACAGAGTGTTTGAGGACCAGGACGTTGGCAGGGAAACCAAAATGCTTGTTTACAAAGCTATTGTGCTACCAACCTTACTGTATGCTTGTGAAACATGGACCACTTATAAACGGCATCTCCATCTCCTTGAAAGATTCCATAAACAATGTCTCTGAAAATCACTTGGGAAGACAGGCGAACTAATGTCAGTACTGAAAGAAGCAAAGATCACCAGTGTTCTTACCAAAGAGTTGGATTATTTTCTGAATATATTGACAGATGACCAGGAGTGTTCTGTACAAAGAATATTTAACACCAATTGTTTATATTAACCTATTGACATGTATTTCAACAGTGCAGAAGGTGCTCTAAGTATGCAAAACATTCTTTTGGATTGTCTGCCATGCAGAGATGTACAAACGCTTCCTTCTTTAACCTCATTCAGCTGTGTACAATGGACAGCAGTGTTGAAATAAGACTGTAAAATGGTTATAGGCGGAAGTGTCATAGGTCTGGATTCTAAATCGCTATCTGATTACAGTGAAATAAAGTTTTCCAATACATAACAAGCCACCAAGGTGTACTCAACATTTTATGTTTACCTTTCGTCAAAGCTAAGATCACTGCTTTTTACCAATAACTATAAATTTCAGTTATATGTTACATAGTCCTCTCCAAAGACCCGTTAGCCATCTGAATAGCCAGAATACATTTCCTGTGTAACTCTTCAAAAAAAGAGAGGCAATTCCCCAGTGAAAATAAATAGCAACAAAGCATATTTCTCTACCCACCCTGATCCAATTGGAGTGATTCAATGGTTACCACTCATGCTATTAATACTGTGTTAAACTTTCCATGAAAATCAATGACAGACACAGAATCAAGAAGTAGCACTTTTCATCTATTAATTCCCCTGTTAGTCCAGATGCTCTTCAGGTGTTCCTACATGTATGAGGGGGAGAGCTACATCCTCCTTTCACTGCCCACATCACCCTCCATGAGTTGGAGGGTGAACTTCTGAAGCGGGGAGTTTCAGGGTATCTGCACATGGTTTAGAACCTTGTTCTTCCAGGGTTCCAAATTACATGGGGAGCCTGCAGGTCGTTTCCCACTTCAGAAGCCCACCCTACAACTCATGGGGACTAAGAGTGATGGGAGCAGAGCTTAGCACACTTGTCCTTGCTTTCCCTCTTCACATGCTGGTTTTACACATGGGTAGAACAACCGAAAGTAGCTTAGAATCACAGAATTGTAGAGTTGGATCATCTAGTCCCGAGCATCATTTAGTCCAAACCCCTGCAATGCAGTTGTCCCATGTGGGGATCAAACCTGCAACCTTGTCATTATCAGCACTGCACTCTAACCATTTGATCTAATGGAACCAGCCCAATATGTGTGTTGATCATAACTTCCTACCATGTCAAAGGACGGGTACCTATTGCACATGTGTTTGGTCTAAACAACTACCAAATTCCCCATCCGAAACAATCACCAGCAAACTATTCTGGTCTCACAAATGCTCCCTCCTCATTCTGTACAGTGAATTAGCTCAATTGCACACAACTAGCTGTGTTGTTTCCCCCCCGCTCTCTCTTTCTCTTTCTCTCTCCCTCCCCTCCCCTCTCTTTTCATGGATCCATGATTCTTCAGAAAGCTGTTGCTTGATCTGGGACATTTATCTGCAACTGCCAATATGCAATTTGCACTATGGCAGGCAAACCAACAGATATGCTCCACACCCCTTGCCTTAATTCAAGGCCACCCTTTGAGCTGATCTTAGATTTGAACCTACATTTCCAGTGCTCACACCCAGGCCCTTAACCACTGCACCGGGGCAGCCCCTGTAATCAGGTTTATAATCAAGCTGCTGAATTGGAACAGCACTTCCAATTTCCTAAGCTATACATTTTTCCAAGATGAAAGGCTCTCTCATTGGGTGCCTAGAAATCCAATTAGCCATGCTGAGAAGTGTGCTCCAGTCCCTGAAGTCAACAGCCTAATCTATAAAACAACCGTGGAGTTCAGTGAATCATTGTAACATCTGATTGGACTTTACTTTGACCTCATTCTGCAGCTAATGTATCAATCCAATTGGACGAATTAAATGTAGTTAATGAAGGTATCGACCCGAATGGGAGACGTCCGCGACTATCCATTTTTGCCCTTCCTTACCTGAGAAAGCTTTGGGAGGTATGCTAACAATTCATCATTAAAAAGATTTTCAATCTGCGAGGTGGTGGTTCAGGGAACTTCCTGAACTGGAAAATTAGGGTAAACCGAATGAGGCCATGGGATCTATTGAGCTGCAGCTGGTGCTACGCAGAACTTTCCCTTAGTAATGCTAAACAGCAAACAGCCTGCATAAAAACTTTGAAAAAGTGGCATCCGTTTGACATGTGCTAGTAATGGATATAGTGATGCTGTGCCCAATTCAGGAGAAGCGAAAGTACTCAGCAATCTGCAAATGCGGCAATTTTGGATAATGTATTAGAGGAAAACACATCGCTGACGAAGGAGTTTTGCTTTATTTTAGTGATATGTTTTCTTTTACTTAAGTTACTGAGTGTCTCTCCATGCACGACTCCCCCTGCCCCCTTTAACTTCCTCCCTTTGGCCAAAGTGGGTGAAATTTATGGGCACAGAAACCCCTCGAGAGTGGGTTTGCAGACAAATTGGCCCAGGGCCTTTTGTGGGGGGAGTAAAAGGGTTCCACTTTCCTCCACAATTCACTATGGGGAGGAGTGTGGCAGGGGGAGAGTATGTTTCTTTCTTACGCTGAAAATAATTAAAAAGTGACCGAATTGTGCATATTCTTGTTTATTCATTTTTTAGCATTAAAAAGCACTGCAGCTTCACATCAGCCTTTCCTTTGGGTGTTTGTACCTTCCAGTTGGCCTCCCCCATAGGCCTTTAGAGGTCTCTGAAAGGCTTCGCAATGTGATCCTATCTAGAATGCTACCTGCAGAGTTCAGAAAAGCTCTAAATCTGTCTGTTAAGCAGAGCAACATGAATTTTCTTTCTTTTTTTTAAGCCTTAAGTGCAGCTTTTAACTTTTAAAAAAGTCTCTACTTCTGTGCTTTAAAACAGCTACAACACAGAGCTCTTCAGTGCACCACAGGCCAAATTCTGGATAGCCCCCCTCCTTGTAAAGCCCATAGAGAAATAGAGAAATATATAGGAACTTTATTCAACACAGACTGGACTCTCTTAAGAGGCAGGGGGTGTTTTTGTTTTTGGTACAGTAAAAATAGCAGTAACATCCACAGCACGCTGCCTGGTTTGAACTGAGAAAATTAAAGCTTGAGGACATTACGGATGAGTGAATCTGTCAATTTCAGTTTCTCGTTTTCCCCCCAAATCTTAAGTTTAGATCCCTACATTTCCACATCAGTCTGTGATCTTTTATATATCTATTAAAAAATCCTCAGAAAATTCACCAGCATATTAGTACAGGTTTCTCCTAATGTATCCATTCCTGTATGCAATTTTGCCTGATATAGACTAGGGCTCTGCACTGGATTTGGCCGAAGCCCAAATTCTGAGGGCTGATTTGGTGGGATTTGGGCTTCAGTGAAGTTGGGTACCAGCTACCAGCATGAGTTTGACCGAACTGCAGGAGGCAGTGGAAGACAGGAGTGCCTGGTGCGCTCTGGTCCACGAAGATTCGGACACGACTAAACGACTAAACAACAACAACGAAGTTAGGTTGAGACAGCCCAGGGCTTTAAGCATAAGAACCAGTACTTTGAATTCCACTCAGAAATATAGTTTTCTCTTTGTGTGTGTGCATGCACACACACACACACACACACACACACACACACACACCTGCACACCTGTATACATGTCTTTTTGTCTCTAAAAGGTTCCTCCAGTTTCAGCTCAGTCCTAACCAGGACGTCAGCTTTCAAAGGATAAAGAGCTTTCCTTCTGAAGGTAGACCTGAAATGTGCAATCTGGAATGTGCAATCTGGAATGTGCAATCTGGAATCTGCTTTCATGTCCCATGGGAATCTGCGTACCTGTCAACTGGGGAGATAGATTTGTTGAAAACTCTCTAATATTTATTCAGTACTGGAGCCATAAACACAGTGATTCACTCCAACCCTTATTTGTTTTCTCTGTAGTGAAGCTTGCGCATTTTTATAAAAGCAAGGATTTTTATTATTATTATTTGTGTGTGCATAAATGTATATAGCTGAAAACAGAGCGGGTTAAAAAAGAACGACATGGGATGATCAAAAAATCTATGTCCTTTTTTTAAACGATGCAATTGTTTGTTCTAATACTTTGTCTGCCATTATACTTCATTTCTGATGGTGTTTGTAATCCCATTTTAATTGTCTGTGCAGCGCAATGAAAACCCAAAATGGGGAAGAAGGGAGCATTTAAGAAATAAATTAACATTTGGGCCCAAAATCAGCCTACATCCATAGCGGTTGATTTGGCTTTCATTTCCACTCCACCTATTAGGAATCGGGGGCCGCCAGATTAGCTTGCAGATGGCCGCCATGAAGAAAATGTGCTTGAATGATGACTGGATGGAAGGACGCATCCCATTCCCCTTTATGCCATTCTCTCAATGAGCTCTGCAATCCCTCCAAGGTGTTGAGAGCCAACTGCTTGTAACTAATATGAAAATCCTCACCTCTCGTTCCCTCCTCTCCACATCCAACAGGTTAGCGGAGAGTGAAATATGTTTTGTAAAGGTATCAAGTGGAGCAGAAAATGAGGTACTCATCAATACTTGCTCATCCTGCTTGGCAGGCAAAAACATGAAATGTCTACAATGATGAAACACTTTTGCCCAACAAGACAAAACAGAAAGAAAAAAGAAAGAAAGATTGCTTTTCATTAGCATTATTTGTGAAATCCTAACTGCTATTTAATGGGCTAAATCTACTGGCTAAGATGGACAAATGGAAAGTCCCACATCATGAATCTATTGCTGGGATGTTGCATTTTAGAGTTCAAGTGGCAGAAATAAGTGGCAGTTGATGATGTGGGAATGTTAAGGATAGTAGGAAAGGATATATTGGATAAGTATTATCCTTCCTTCACTCACACTAGTAAGTGATGTAGCAGAGCAGATTCCCTTCAATATAGCTGGAAGCTAGTTTGCAGATTCGTTTGAATCTCTTGGTTAAGATTATTTCCTGGTGTCCACTTTAATGCCTCTTAAAAGAATAAAGACACGAGGGTCTTTCTGAGTAAAGTAACAAAAATGTTTACTCACAATTTGATCCCTGAAAGGCAGGCTTTTCTTAGTAGTTACATAACAAACAGTGTGAGTTCATCTCATATGGAGACTGAACTCATGTGCTGCTGGCTGAGAGCCCACAGACAGCAAAATTACATTAAGAATATAAAATGGCTGCAGGAGAGCAGCATGGCAGCAAAAGAACAGCTAGCAAGAGAGCAAGACGAAGCAAGCAAGCAGGACTGAGAAAATGGCTGCATGACTTGGCTCTTTTATGGAATCAGCCAGAGCCACGCCCATCTCCCAGGTCGCATGCAGGGGGAGGATGTTGCAGACCAGTGGTACAGGAAGAAGAGAAAAAGAAAAGAGTTTGGATTTGATATCCTGCATTATCACTACCATAAGGAGTCTCAAGAGACGTGGGTGGCCCTGTGGGTTAAACCGCAGAGCCTAGGACTTGCTGATCAGAAGGTCGGCACTTCGAATCCCCGCGACAGGGTGAGCTCCCGTTGTTCGGTCCCTGTTCCTGCCAATCTAGCAGTTTGAAAGCACGTCAAAGTGCAAGTAGATAAATAGGTACCGCTCTGGCGGGAAGGTAAACGGCGTTTCTGTGAGCTGCTCTTGTTCTCCAGAAGCGACTTAGTCATGCTGGCCACATGACCCGGAAGCTGTATGCTGGCTCCCTCGGCCAATAAAGCGAGATGAGCGCCACAACCCCAGAGTCGGTCACAACTGGACCTAATGGTCAGGGGTCCCTTTACCTTTACCTTTAAGGAGTCTCAAAGCAGCTAACAATCTCCTTTCCCTTCCTCCCCCACAACAAACACTCTGTGAGGTGAGTGGGGCTGAGAGACTTCAGAGAAGTGTGACTGGCCCAAGGTCACCCAGCAGCTGCATGTGGAGGAGCGGGGACGCGAACCCGGTTCACCAGATTACAAGTCTACTGCTCTTAACCACTATACCACAGTGGCAGGAAGGGCCAGAAGACAGAGTAGGAGAATTCCATGGACAGTGTTGAGTAGGTTTACCAGCAAAATGTGGGCACATGCTTGTGAGCTCTCCTTGACCGCTCATGGACTCTTGACACCATTGGCCACAGTGTTGTTCTGCAGCAACTCAAGGAGGTGGGAGTTGGAGTCTCTATACTAGAGTGATCCCACTCCTACCCGTAGGATCAGTGCCAGAAAATAGTATTAGGAGACGGTTGCTCAGCTTTGTGCCTTTTGGACAGTGGGGTCGCACAAGGGTCCCACAGGAGGTGCACCTGTCTCCATCATTTTTAACTTTCGGGAGGGATTGCAAACTCTCCTGTTTACCCAGGTATTTGCTGGCTGGAGACTACTATTACTAACACCGCTGACACCACTGTTCAGAATAATGTTTTAACACAAACTACCTTTTGGGGGGTTGGGGGTCTAACTGTAACTGATTGTAGATGCTTTAAACTGTAATTCATTTTGGAACGTTTTAATGCTTTTATAACATTTTGATTTTGGTTTCGTTGTGGATCTGCTTGCTGCCCTGGGCTCCTTCAGGAGAACAGGAAGAATACAAATTCTATTATTATTATTATTATTATTATTGCTATAATTAATAGTAGTAATGATAAGTCAGGTCCAGACATTAGATAAGAGTTCAGACTCAGTTCTTAATGTTTTCAGGAACTGCAAACTGCCGGAGGGGGCTTACTAACTTTTTATCCCACAGTCCACTTCCATCAGTAGTTAGAATTTTTAAAATTAAAAGCAAACAGGCCCATTTCCAAGATCTTTTATACACACACACACACACACACACACACACACACATATATTTAATCTGGAAGTGGGTTGTATGGAATAATAATAATAATAACTTTATAGAGGTCAACCTAATTTAAGACACCTGGCCCTTGCCAGTTGTGGTGTGTGTGAGTTTGTGTGTGTCTATAATTTATTGTTCATGGTTGTGAAAGTTTCAGCTAGTAAATATTGTAAATATCAAGGTCACTTGAAGGTCGAGCCCGAATGTGCTGTGGGAGTGAGTAATAGACAAATCTTGTTAACCGAGTGACAACTTGTTAAATCCATGTGGAAGCAACCCATCTACTCTCTTGAATTTTGATGCCTTTGGAGGGTCTGTGCTGATGACTCTTTCCATGCAGTACTATAATGGATGTTGCCTGCTGCACAATGTCTGTCTAATGATTGTTTTTATGCTCCTTGAGCTTGAAGGATGTATATACTTTAGAAATAAGTAAAATGGATTAATACTATTAGAATACGGACAGCAAAGACATATTTCTTCTCCTGGTGTTACATGGCTGGAGCCTTATGAAAAGCAAAATATTTGGAAGTAAAGAATTAAAATTTCAAACACAGTACGATCCCTAGACGTCAGAAATAAGTCTTGCTGAGATTACTCCCAGGCACATGGTTACAGGATGGAAACCATAAATACTTAGGGCAGGGATGGAGAATCTTTTTCAGCCAGAGGGCCACATTCTGGGAGCCACATAGAATCATAGAACTGTAAAGTTGGAAGGCACCACGAGGGTCTTCTAGTCCAACCCATTGCAATGCAGGAATCTTTTGCCCAAGTGGGGCTCAAACCCACAGCCGGTAGACCACTTTTATAGAAGGGTAGCATCTACATGCACTCAACATGCTCCTTTCTATCCTACATCCAGGCAAACGAAGCATTGCCAGAGATTGAATAGGCAGCCAGACAAAAATGCTCAAGGAGGTTGCAATGGGATGAGTGGCAGGGAATTGGGTTTGTCCTGTGGGCGGTCCAAAGGCCTGAAGTTCTTCACCCTTTATTTAGATGATGATCCAACCTCACATTGTGTCAGGCTTCGGGGAATCGGCTCCCCCTCCCATGGCAGCAAATAAGAAGATTAAATGAGAGGAATGTCTTACCAGTTAGATTCTTTAATGATCACAGTGAGAGACAAAAGAATATGTCTCCCTTGAAATGGTGGTGCTCCCAATTAAGGCTCACTCCCCCCTCCGTCACTCCTACGTCTTGTAATGTGAGCATGTACCCTCTGCGCTTTCTCTTTTGAGACTTTCTGAGCTCTTCCTGACTTTGGGGAGGGCAGTGGAGGAATGACTGCTCAACAACTGTGAATCTGTTAACCCTCTCTCACCCAGTGTTCTTCTTCTTCTAGCTGTTCCCCATCCAGTGCCGGATTTACGTATAAGCTAAACAAGCTATAGTTTAGGGCCCCACTCTCTTGGGCCCCCCCAAAACATTTAAAGAAAAAAACAACTGGATGTACATTTCCAAAATATAAGATAAAAAACAAATAAAATAAAACCTACATACAGTTAGAGCTTAATGATTATTTCACTATTAATATACTTCTTAATTGTATTTCACTATTAATATACTTCTTCTTAATTGTATTTCAGTTCAACAATTACTTTGATAAAATACATATTTTGTTATGTGCAAATGGCTTTAGATACCTATTAGGTCCATAAATTACCGTATGTCGTATATTCAACACAAAAAAGCGACAATTTGTTGTTGGCAAAGGACAGCTGGACATATAAAGGGCCCCATTACCTTCAGTAGCTTAGGGCCTCATCAAACCTAAATCTGACCCTGTCCCCATCCAGTATTTCCTAGCTTCTGCCTTCTGCAAATCACTGTTCCAAATCTACACTGTCCTCCTGTTCCTGAGAAGATGCAGCAGCAGGGGGCGGGGGTGGCTCCCACCATATTGTCCTCAGTGCAGCCCTCCTTAGCACAGTCCCTGACACATTGCCATTGGATGAGCAAACGCCCCCAAGCTTCTTTGAACTGACTAGGAAATGACTAGAGGTCCTCCCCTCCGCTGAAATACTTGAATAACTTTTCTAAGGACCTCCCAGAGGGATTACTGAGTGGTGACAAGGTGCAGGAGAATAGGGCTTCATGTGCCAAAGAGCCTGCCCTAAAGCAAGGCAGATGCTTCCAGGTGTGATGGATGGGTCATCCCATCACTAAGTTGTCAGTCTGGCTGACTTTTGCATGTAAAGGGCAGGGGGCAGGATTTTGTCTTTCTCTTCTGGCAGCAAAATGTTTTGAGCCAGACCTGACACAAGGGAATCTTCTGTTCTGTTCTTAGCATCTCTTTCAGGCCGGGATGTGCATGCCAAATGCACTGGCTGATCAGGGTAAATGTCTGCAGTGACCCTTAAAATCTGGTCATAACATAAGCGCTGTTTCCTCTATATATCTCTGTTTATTCCCACCAGCACAACTTGCTTCGCTGCAACACTCACTGAAGTCTATCATGTTTTATTGGGATGAAATGCAACTGGAGACATTTGTAGTGGCCTCTTGTTTACTGTAGCATGTTATCTACTGCTAAGAATGCATAAATTCTCATATACTTAATGTTTCCATTAAATCGCAAGTACAATACCACATGGATTTATGGTTTCTCTTTACTGTAAATCTCCCTTGGTGCTTAGCTGTATCTAAGTCAGGATCCATGCTGGAGACGGATAGGCAAATTGGGCAGAGAGGCTCAGCAGGAGACTGAAGACCAAGGGTAGCTTTTCCAACACCATGCCAAAATCCTGTTATGTGCATTCTAGGAACTTTTCCACTCAACCTTTCAATATTTATTTATTGTTATTGTTATTGCCTTTATATCCTACCTCTTTTTCCATGGATCTCAAGCTGACATACATGGCTCTTCCCGACCTCATTAACTCTCCACAACAACCCTGTGAGGTAGGTTAGGCTGAGAGGCAGAGACTGGTCCAAAGTCAACCGGTGAGCTTCATGGCCAAGCGGGGATTTGAACCCTGGTCTCCCAAGGTCCTTGAGCAGTAAATCATTCTAAACACTATACCACACTGTTCTCCAGACAGACATAACTGATGGGTCGGTTTTAGCAACGGTGGTTCCGGAGATGGAAAAATAAAAATAACAGCAACAGTCACTCTTTAAGACCTTCATGGCAGAGATGTCTGAGGAGTCCAATCTATGCAAATTTTGGGACAAGCCAGTATATTCTGCACCTCCTAGACTGAATCAAAACTTAGTTTTCCAATAGCTTGTGTGCTCCCTAAGGTTCCAGTGCATTTCCCCCATTCAAAATACACTTTGGAATGCAAATGTTGAGAGGAAAGACATTCAGTGGCGAATGGGGAAAGCAATGTGAGAACTCATGACAGGGCCCTGAGAATGGGACACTCGGGTTTTGCGAGAGAATAACAAAACATTTCACAATTGGCCGTTACATTACTAATTCTAGCTGTGGCTTGGCGTTCTCTGATGGGGTAAAAATCACTTGCCTGTGATTGCATGGCAGCGGGTGTGTGATAAAACACACAGCTTTGTCAGAGGCTGCTGAGTGGCCGGACACAGAGCAGCTCCTGAGATTGTTGCATTTACCTTAGCAGCTGGCGCCAGGCACCCTTTGCTATTCTGTTTCCGTTAAAAGCGCATTTCTAAGCTATTTCCAGCCGTCACATCTGGCTGTTCCCCATCAGTGCAAAAAGCTGTTTGCCTAAACAACTGTGGCTGTATCATTTCTTCGATGGCTGTCCCCCGTGTGGAGAAGTCAGCAGCTAACCATCTTGGCTTCCATCCAGAGGCAAGGAAGGCAGTTTGGAATATGGAAGTAGTGTTAGCCAGGAGGGTGAATCGGAAGCCATAGTTTGCATAATAAAGGGGGTTGGAACAGGTTTGTGCCCTCTGCCTTGTGCAAATTTATATTTTCTCAACAATCAAGCCAGAAATTAAGTGGAGTTGGGAGAGGGAAGAATCTGATTCTCTATTTTTTGCCCTTCTTCCATTATCTCCCCCCCCAAAAAAAACCTCCACCTTTCAATGTTCATTGTTTTAGATTTTTTTCCTTTGCAAGAGCTTGCAAGAGCTTAAAAGTCCAAGCTGGGTGCATGGATTGGGTACAAAATTGCATCTGAACTGAGCTTACCTGGGAAATGTATGGTGAATGCATTTCCAACGGTTCAAAGCTCTCTTCGCCTACTCGCACCCTGCTTATTGAAGTGCACAAATGACTACGGACTCAGCTGCAAATAAAACATTTTAAGTGTGTTGTAAAATGCATTATACAAATATAACACTAGATGGCGATGACGAGCTATGGCAAATTCAATGTATTTTTCAAAACGTTTTTTAAAAAAGCATTTTCGCAATGTTTTTTATATGTGTGTAGATTCCACCTTGGTTGTTATTTAAGCTGCATGGAGGTGCCATTTCAAGATGGGGGAAGCATCTGTATACAAAGAAACTCCAAAGCACAAAGTGTGCCTGTTAAAAATGCTAATTGGGCCAGACTGCAAAAAACATTCAGTTGAGTTTTTGGATGTAGCAAGCTAGTTCACGTGTATTGCAGGACACAGTATTTATTGGTGATTTAAATATGTGGACTAATAAATGTCACATAATGTTTACATCATCTTGTATTATTATTATTGTTATTAAGTGTTTTTGTTTGCTTTATTTGATTTTTTAATTTCACTCTTAAGCAAGAGATCTGAAGGTACTGTATGTATAAACAATTCAACAAAATACCTAAGACCAATTTAAATCCAAGGGTTGTGTTTAACTAAGTCCCACTCAGAGTAGATCCACTGAAATTAGTGAACATAAATGAGTCATGTCCATTAACGTCAGTGGGTCTACTCTGAGTAGGACTTGCATTGAATGCCACCCCAAATCTCCCTTGAAATTCTGTAATATATAGTTGGCTTTGTACATACAAACCACCAGTGTTTATGACAAAAACTGGAATAACAACAGCATGGGCAGAGAAAGGATGGTTTAATCTGTCAATTTCAGAATTTCCTGTTTCTTATTTTCCAGTCGTAAAATCATAGAAACATAGAATCGTAGAATTGTAGAGCTGATTTATTTGCATGTGATCTCTCAATAGAAGAAGCCTGCTGTGGGTGATTTACGACCAGGGCCAGCCCAACCATTAGGCAAGGTGAGGTGACCGACTGCCTCAGGCGGCAGGAGCCATAGGGGCAGCAGATTCAAATGTTGATCTTTATTCCACCCTTATTCCTGAAGTAGATTTTCCTTCATCCCTTCTTCCCTGGTGGGCAGAAAAGCTATTCTGGGGTTTTCCTCAGTTGCCAAAATGTATCGGGCCCTGCTTATAACATGTGAAAAAAATGTAATTCACTTTAACAGTTACAAGATACAACAAAATTTAAGTAACCGTAAAGAAGAAACTGGCTCTCCAGTGCACATTTCTCCTAATATATACATTTTATATGCAATTTTGTCTCATGTGCCCATTTTTGCAACCAATCTTCTTAATATAATGCACATGTACATATTAGTGAACAATTAGCACCACAATATTTAGAGAAGTCCACATTTTGAAGGATAGCTGCATTTAGGTTCACATATAGTTTCAGAAACTGCCAACTGGGGAAGTTTGCATTTAAAATGTGCTCTAGACTGAATTTTTCTGCCACCTCTAGCAAAGGCAATGGAGAACCAGCTATAGAAAATGGGCTTAAAAGATTCAGGAACAAACCCTATATGGTTGAAACTTTCCACACCCATTTAAGTTCCTCGAACACAGTGAAGAAATAAATACAAATAAAAACTGCATAGATAGCGTCCTGGGACCATTTTGTAATGGATTTAAATCACCATTTTAACTAGAATGTTTCAAGAGAAATATTAGCATTTTGAATGATATTTTGTGTTTGGCTCTTTGCTTCACTTTAATGATTTTGAAGATTGAAAGGATATGATGTGTTTATGGATTTTATACTTTCGTTAATGCCAGCATCATTTTATTTTATCTGCAAATGATGGCTTTGCAGATTATGCTGGTAGAATATAATGTGGATTTATTTTTTTTAAAGAAAGAAAATCAAATCTAGAGAACCACAAAGGAAAACAAGAACAGAATCTACATGAATTATCTCTCTGAGACATGGCAGAACAATAACATTTTTACTTTTCTGCAGAATGATGTCATGAGAGGACCAAACAACTTGAATGAGGCCTGTTTCTAAAACTTGTGCTAGAAAAGTTTACTCAGATTTTTATTGTATTTGGAGGAGGGGGATTTACCCACACTGGAGGAATGGCAGATGAAAATGATGGACTACATGGAATTGGTGGAAATGACTGGCAGAATCCGTGACCAGGGAGAAGAGTCGGTGGAAGAAGATTGGAAGAAATTTAAAGACTATTTACAGAAATATTGCAAAATTAATGAATGTTAGAATGATGTTGGATTGAAGTTAAGTGGTTTCTAGCTGTACAGGCACAAAAGAATATGGAAAAATTGGTTTTTAATATGTAAAATGTAAAATTTAAAGTTACAGTATATCAAGATTAAATATTAGGATTAAAAAGGAGGGAAAGGAGTTGTTGGATTAACAAATTTAATTAGAATACAAAAGAGGGAGGTAAGAGGAGTTCCGGGAAACAAGTAAACGTAAAAGAAGTGAGGAAAAGATGAAATAGTTTTTAATTGTTTTTTTTGTTTTTTTTACTTTGTATTTTTTCTTTTCATTGTTAATTTTTTCTTTACTAATGTGATTTTCTTTTCCTTTGAAACTTTAATAAATATTATTTTTTTAAAAAATAGTATTTGGAGGAGGGGGCTTGTTAATTAGCCAAACATTTTGGAATAATAATAATAATAATATTTATACCCTGCCCATCTGGCTAGGTTTCCCCAGCCACTCTGGGCAGCTTACAGAATATATAAAATATAATAAAGCATCAAACATTAAAAACAGAGCACTGTAGCCATGTGAGAGGGGCCTCATAGCTGACTGGGGATATGAACCCATGGTTTCTCTGTCTGATCCTCTGTCTGCTTCACCACACCATTTCTCCACTGGCTGGGTCCAGTTGCACAAGGCACCGGGAAGTCCCTTTGCCTGAGAGTTTGAGCCTGATCCCAGGTTCCACCTCCAGGCTGTCCCTGTAGCCTCGCTCTAAGCTCAGTTTCCACAGCTTGACGTTGTGCTCCTACCAGGGCCTCCAGCTTATCGTTCTGCCCAGACACTGAGGTCCAGTGCAGAGGGTCTTCTGGCGGTTCCCTCGCTGCAAGAAGTCAAGTTACAGGGAACCAGGCAGAGGGCCTTCTCGGTAGTGGCACCCGCCCTATGGAACGCCCTCCCACCAGATGTCAAAGAGAACAACAACTACCAGACTTTTAGAAAACATCTGAAGGCAGCCCTGTTTAGGGAAGCTTTTAATGTTTAACTGACTATTGTATTTTAATATTCTGTTGGAAGCCTCCCAGAGTGGCTGGGAGATGAGCGGGGTATAAATAATAATAATAATAATAATAATAATAATATATTATCCAGACACAAAGCTAAAGGAAACTTGCTGAGAGTGCTTCGGAGGGGAGGGATCACATCTGTACAACTTTTCCTTACAGAAGAAGATTCCCTTGGCCACTCAGGCAGGGTCCAGCTCATCTGAGGTAAAATTATAGGGATGATAAGCAGCCCTGTGTGAAGGTTTCTTGCACTGGCTTGTGGACAAAGGCAGAGCTGTGGAGCAGGCTGGAGGGGGCGCTGTCGGGCAGGCTGGAGTAGAAGCAACAAATCTCCTCTCTGGTGGTAGAGAGGCCTCTGACTCCACTGGATAAACTGGTGAATCCATCCGTAGTCTTTTATAAACAAGTTGTTCTTCCTCAAAGGCTGGAGCTGGGTGTTTCTGACAAAGGTCTTCTTCTGTGGATCTCACCACAACTTCCAGGAGCGGTTTTTCCATAGTCCTAATCTGGGCCCCAAGCCCATCCTCTCACCTCCCTCCCCAGGCTTGCTTAACCCTCGACTCTTTTCCAGAAAATTCAGCTACCCTTGCAAGTCAGGGTACCAGGGGAGGGGAGCACAGAGCCCAACTGCATTCTCCTCCAAGCCAGACAAATCTTTTTCTTTAAAAGTAAAGAAAAGTAAAATATTTTCAAGATGAAGAAAACCACAAACAGTGTGTGTGTGTGTGTGTGTGTGTGTGTGTGTTTGTGAGCCATCATTGTTCTGACTGAGGGAATTACATAATGGATGTCTCCAGATTGTCATTATTTTTCAGGAGAGCTTCAAACGCCTACTCAGACTGTAAGTTTCTGTGTTCTGTGCCACAAACCCACTTTTAAGAAAGAAATAGATTTTTGTGGTTTTGAAAGTGATGTGGAAATCCATTGAAAAGTAGGAGATGAATGGATGTTTAATGGGAAGAGCTGTAAGCACCCCACAATCAGGATTAACACAGGATGAATGTCCATTGACTGAGGGTGCAGTCCTACGATCTCTGAGAATATCCACAGAGAGGCAGGTCCACAGGCAGAGAGGGAGATCTGTCCTTGAAGGCTCCTTGTTTGAAACATTTCCATCTTCTCCAACCTGTCCACTACTGGTCCTCTAACAGCACAACGGAGGGGAAAAATGACACATGACAAAAAAGTGGTGTGCCAACATGGATTGAATGAGGCCAACATGGATTGAATGAGCTGTGGGATGCACAGCTCCCTCTTTCCTCTGGACCCAAACACCATGAAGAAAATGATGCCAGGCATGGAGTTGGTGATGTGAATCTACCACATGAGAACCAAGTGAAGGGAACAGGGAGAAACCCATCAGAATTACCAAACCTGCTCCTCCACAGTTTTTTTGCCCTGCCTGGCATGGGCTAGCAGATTCTGGATATGGTTATTCCTCCGTTCTGCAAATAGAGACTTGGAGGGAGACCCAAAATCGACAGGTAACTTTTTGACAGCAGCTAAAATTTGCAATTTCCTGGTCAGCAGGGGAAGTCAACATATATCTCCCCCGCCCACAACTCTCAGTTTGGTTCCTGAAGGCAGATAACGTTGCTGCAGTGTCGTAGTTGACTTACTTCTTTAGGAATCAAAATATAACACAGGTATACAGATTTATAGGGAAATGGCTTTTATTTGTTGTATTCTGAAACAATAAATTCCAAGGCTCAATGCATCTGTTTTGTATCTGTTCTTTATTGTGAGTGACTTAGGATGCCCATTTGTTTTCTGCATCTGTGAGTCAGCTCTCTCTCTTTTTTCATGACCAGCTTTTGTGAACCACCTTTTTTTTATTTGCCTCGTTTTTTTTCCGACTACAAGTGTTCTCTCTCTCTCTGTCTCTCTCTCTCACACACACACAGACACACGCGCTTTTGTGGAAGCCACAAGCTCACTATTTTGTCTACATATGAGAGCTTGCCATTAGACTCTATTCTCATGAGGAGTCTTTTGCCACAACAGCCTTTGAATTTGGGTATTGATGGTCTGTGTGCTCCCTGGCCTCAGCTCTGCGGCTTTTGTGTCCCCCTCAGGGCAGGCAGGTCTTCAGCAGCCCCAGGGAAGGTGTGGCAGTAGCTGCCCCACACTTCTCCTGGTATATGTATTTTGGTATGCATTATTTGGCTGGAAAACTGCATGCCAAAATTCAAACAGGTGCAAATTGTGAAGGATGGCTGTTTTTCGTTTTTTGTTTTTCCCGTTTGCATGTTGTTTTGGGAAGGATGAGATTGATCGATTTGCCTCCAAACACAAACTGAATTGAATTTCTCCCCAATCCGCAGTAACAAGCACCTTTAAACTGCCAGGTTAGGGGAGGGCTTTTGACGACCCCTTCCTTCCTCTGAGGGTTACACTAACCTACGTCCTAAGTACTTAACTGATAAGCTGTTACTTGCGCGCGAATGAAATATGCTTCTCATTATCCTCTCCCTTTCCAGCAAGAGCAGAGGCCAATGAATTCAACCAAGGTCGCTGCAAGAGTTCCAATTACATCTTTGCTTTGACTGAGAGGCAAAGCCCAGAGCAGGCAGGCAGTGAAGCAGAGCCAGGCATTATGTTGAACAAATCAAAGTGCTGGATTTTCATCAGCGTGCAATAAGCCTGGTTTTTTTTTATGGTAATGATTATTTATTTTCTGCCATTTCTGCTCAGTTTCCCTTACAGGATGGTGGAAAGGCCCGGGTGTGTGCAAGGGATGTGGAAAGAACTTGTCTACATATGTAAAGGTAAAGGTAAAGGGGCCCCTGACTGTTAGGTCCAGTCACAGACAACTCTGGGGTTGCGGCGCTCATCTCGCTTTACTGGCCGAGGGAGCCGGTGTGCAGCTTCCAGGACATGTGGCCAGCATGACTAAGCCGCTTCTGGCAAACCAGAGCAGCACACGGAAACACCGTTTACCTTCCCACCAGAGTGGTACCTATTTATCTACTTGCACTTTGACGTGCTTTCGAACTGCTAGGTTGGCAGGAGCTGGGACCAAGCAATGGGAGCTCACCCCATCACGGGGATTCAAACCGCCGACCTTCTGATCGGTAAGCCCTAGGCTCTATGGTTTAGACCACAGCGCCACCGACGTCCCTTGTGTACATATGTAGCTGTGTACAATTCTATTGTGGCCTTTTGGTTAAACCAGCATCTGCGGAGGACTGACCCCTAAGGATTTAGGATTTGGCTGATATGGTCAGGCTAACCAATAGTTTGAGAAGCATGGAAGGCAGACAACAATAGGATCCATTCAGACAGAAGTAGAGTTTGTTTATCCTTGCATTACCCTGATAAAGGGCTTTGGAAACCAAGCCTTATGAGGGATGGTCTTCCAGGAATGAACTACATAACCCCCGGGTCCCTTCCAGTTCTATGATTTTATGATATACTTTCTCTCTCTCTCCACATGCACACACACACACACACACACACACACACATCCTATGTCCTACTGATAAAATTTCTAGTTTCCACTTCTCCCCCACCCTGATGCACCCTGAGAGCCAGTATGGTGTAGTGGTTAAGAGCGGTAGTCACGTAATCTGGGGAACCGGGTTCGCGTCTCCGCTCCTCCACATGCAGCTGCTGGGTGACCTTGGGCCAGTCACACTTCTCTGAAGTCTCTCAGCCCTGCTCACCTCACAGAGTGTTTGTTGTGGGGGAGGAAGGGAAAGGAGAATGTTAGCCGCTTTGAGACTCCTTAAAGGGAGTGAAAGGCGGGATATCAAATCCAAACTCTTCTTCTTCTTCAATTGGCTTCAAGAGAGTGTTCTGATTTCTAGGTGCCCAAATTTTATGCAGCTGCTCTTATTTCGCTCAGATAAATGCATAAATCTGACCTCTGTAACATTTTGTAAGTAAAGCATTTTAAACATACTTAACAGTGTGTAATCTGCTCATTACAAGAGTGGCAGAAAGAGGGGAGTGCTTTGCAAGCAGACTAAATGGGACAAAAGGTTTAACAGCCTACTTTCATAACATTTCACTGTGCTGCTTGACTTTTGTAAGTTTAAACTGTACTACTGGGGGCGTCTCTACTGCTGGAGAGTGTGTTCAACCTTGTGTTTTGAACCCAGACACCCAGCTGATTTTTATTTTTTTACCCCCCAAACAAGAGTCACATAAATTTATATTTCCTCCCCACAAGATGTATGGCTTATTAAAAGCAGTGATTCCCCAACTGTACTTTGAAATATTAAGCTGCCATGGTCCCTGCATCGATCACTCTATGTGCCACTGAGCAAAGAGTCCACACGAAGCATTGATTCACCTCCCTTTCTCATTGAATCTATGGCAATTGGCACCATCTTGAGAAAAGAAGCTGAGCAGGCAATGAGAAGAAAAGAAGCAGACTTGTGTATGCTATCCTTATATGAGTTTCACAGGAAAATAATTGTTTAGACTTAGAAGCTTATTTGATGTGCCTTCGCCTGTTGTCTGCTGAGTTAATCGGCAGCAAGGAAAAGAAGAACGAAAGTTACTAGCTCCACTCTAATTAGTTGTTGTCACAGAAGTTAATTGGATATGGAATGAAGAAAGGGATGAACGTGGTAGTAATTCATATAGCCTAAACCAAATGGACATGGACAAATACATGCACACACAAACTCTGAACAAAGCTGTAATTGAAGGGGAGTGTATAAGGTAGCTTGCTAAAGTATGTTTCTGAGCACAATTCAAAGTGTTGGTGCTGACCTTTAAAGCCCTAAACAGCCTAGGCCCAGTATACCTGAAGGAGCGTCTCCACCCCCATCATTCAGCCTGGACACTGAGGTCCAGCTCCAAGGGTCTTCTAGTGGTTCCCTCACTGTGAGAAGTGAGGTTACAGGAAACCAGGCAGAGGGTCTTCTCAACGGTGGCGCCCGCCCTGTGGAATGCCCTCCTACCAGATGTCAAGGAAATAAACAACCACCTGACTTTTAGAAGACATCTGAAGGCAGCCCTGTTTAGGGAAGTTTTTAATGTTTGATGTTTTATTGTGTTTTTAATATCTTGTTGGAAGCCACCCAGAGTGTCTGAGAAGGCCCGTCCAGATGGGTGGGGTATAAGTAATAAATTATTATATTAAGGCATCCATCTGCAACTAAGATGGCAGTGGAGATGCATGAGAGGAAAATATGCTGGAAAAGCACTATATTTGCCCCAAAATGAGTACCGTATTTTTCACACCATAGGACACACTTTTTCCCTCCTCCCGGGCTCCCTTTGAAGCGGCAATGTGGGAGGGGAGCAGCTTACACTCGTGTAAGCAGCTCCTCTCCCACTTTCCTGCTTCAAAGCAACTACGGAGGAGGGAAGGAAGGGGACCATGGATCCTCTGCTTGCGAATGCAGCGGATTCCTCCTCCCGGGCTCCCTTTGAAGCAGCAAAGTGGGAGGGGAGCAGCTTACACTTGTGTAAGCAGCTCCTCTCCTACTTTCCTGCTTTAAAGCAATCACGGAGGAGGGAAGGAAAGGGACCATGGATCCTCCACTGCTTGCGGCTGCAGCGGATTCCCTCCTCCTGGGCTCCCTTTGTTTTTTTTTTTTAAATAATATTTATTAAAATTTTCAAAAATACAGAAAGTAAGAAGTAACATACATTCAGAACCTTATTTTCATATATCCACTTTCTGGGACTCCCCCCTTCCCCCACCCCTACCATATTCCTTTTTCATGTTGTTGGCTCCACAAGCTCTCGGTTCTAATTAAAAACTTAATTTGTTTAGACCATTATTCGAGTTTCAAATTTCTAGATTCCTCATCAATACCCTTAATAGAAAAACAAAAAATTTCTTTCCCAGAGCCCACCCCATTTTTATTCCACAATTTCCCTTTTTTTATTAATAAAAACACCCCACATAATAGAAATATCAGAAATAAGAGATGAAAGATATAATAGATGAAACAACGCCAGTTCAAAAAAAAAAAAAGAAGTTGACAGGCCTTTGGAGTTTAGTTCTCCCCCCCTGTCCCCGGTTTAATTTCCCCCTGGCCACCAAACCATGTTATCCGCCTGGAATTCTTACAATCCATAAATCGCCTATTTCCCCCAACTCCTTGCTGACTCTTTTTTTTTTTTTTTTTTCCTTTCATAATTATTTTTAAACACTTAACTTCAGATCTTTAATAAAGCTCCCCCCATTGTTCTTTCCAAATTGTAGTCCAGTTTCCTCTTGTTCCGCTGACAAAACGTTCTAATTCAGAAGCTTCATAAGTCTGCAGGGATTATTATTATTCAGGAACAAAAACTTGCGTTCAGTCCCTTCCTTTCTTCAATAGAAAATTCTATTATCACCTTTAGCTGAACACCCTGTAGACAAAATATTATTTCCGTTTTGTAGCTTTCCCAGAAGATAACCAGTTCTGTAAAATTCCAATGGTATTTTTCCACTTACAACCATCTTTGTAATGTCCCGAAACTCCTCTAG
Source organism: Podarcis pityusensis (assembly GCF_964106645.2). Lineage (NCBI taxonomy): Eukaryota > Metazoa > Chordata > Lepidosauria > Squamata > Lacertidae > Podarcis > Podarcis pityusensis. Next base: position 16,015,213 of record NC_138035.1, read on the forward strand.
GGGGATTGTTGTAACTTTGTTTTCTCTAGTCCAAAAGTCCGATTGTTATCCATGTTTTCGCCATTTTGTATCCAAGTTTTAACAAGTTATAGCAAATTGTAACAAATTTAGCCAGCAAAGTTCTCATAATAAAATCCTCTCTGCTTTCCGACTTTGACAGCTACTTTGACAGCTGTCAAAATCTCCGACTCTTTTCACCAGGCTCTCTCTTCAATCATCCCGGTTCCCAGGGGGGGGGGGGGTTACGTTTCTTCTCCCTCAGTTCGTCCTCCAGCACAGTTCTTATAATTCCCCATCGTGGAATTCTTAGTTTTTATCAGCAATACAAATCTTTTTGGACCTTGGTTTCCCCGTCCTTGTCTTGGAAGGTTTACAGTAGGGGGGGGGACTGACTTCCTTTTTGGATCCCCCCCCGCTCGTGTCCAATTCAAAAAGAAATTCCTTTTTTCCTCCTTTTAAACCCAGCTTCCAAATTACTCACGGGTTGTTGTTAAAAAGTCCGAATTTTCAATGGAAGAAGTCAGCGCTCTCCGCCGGATGGCATGCGGCTGCGCTCGGCAGGGATAGCAGAGGACTCAAAGCACCACGCTTCTCCCCGGCACCCGATCCGTAGCCTTTAAAAAGGCTCCTTCACGAGTCGGGAGGGCGCTGGCGGTGCCAGCCGAGTCTCCATGTCCACGGCCCTCGTGGCCGTGGTTTTTAAGGGTCCCCGCATCGCCGGTGCGGTAGGACCCAGCCCCTGCCGAGCAGGCTCCCTCCGGAGCTCGGAGGGAGTCCGCCATTCGGCGATGGCGCCAACCCGGAAGTCCTCCTGGGCTCCCTTTGAAGCAGCAAAGTGGGAGGGGAGCAGCTTACACTCATGTAAGCAGCTCCTCTCCCACTTTCCTGCTTCAAAGTGGAGGGAATCCACTGCAGTTGCGAGCAGAGGATCCATGGCTCTGCTTCCTTCCCTGGAAGCAGGGTGCGGGGGTGCAGGGGGAAAGACGGCAGGAAATAGATGCCGGGCAGGAAGACACAACCACACTTTGACCACTGAAAGTCCACCCCAGCCTCCCCAGATTTCCACTGAGACGGCCAGGCTAATCTCGATGGCCATAAGTCAGGCTCAGCATTATTAACTGGACTTAGATAAGCCATGGTTCCCCTTCCTACCCTCCTCTGAGGCTCAATTTAAAGCAGCAAAGTGGACAGGAGCCGCCCGCTTTGCTGCTTTAAATAGTTTAGTGCAACATTTGATTCAGAATATTTTTTTCCGTATTTTCCTCCTCTAAAAACTAGGTGCGCCCTATGGTCAGGTGCGCCCTATGGAGCGAAAAATATATTGTATTGTATTGACCTTACAATATGCCAATGTGGAAAAGTTATCAGTATTGGAGGAGTGCCAGTTCTCTGACAGTTGGTTTATAGTGTTTTATGAATAAAACCCTACATTTAATTTGAGCTGGCTTTGCTCAATACGGGAATATGAGAAGTAACCATCAGCTGGATGTACTATAGGAACCTCACTACTTTAAATATTGGGTGGCCGACCACATTGCAATTCAATTTCAAACCTGCTAGATCAAGGATGGAGGACCTAAGAACCTCCAGAGGTTGTTACACTCCAAGTCCCATCATCATGTTGGCTGGGGATGATGGTCAGGGATGGATGGGAGCTGTAGTCCAACAACATTTGGGGTGGGCACAGATTTCCCATCCCTGTCCTAATTACTATATTCATTTTTAGAACATAAGAAGAGCCCTGTTGGATCTGGCCAAAAGTAGGGTTGCCATACATCCAGAATTTCCCAGACATACCCAGAATACTGTAGTTGGAAGCAGTGTCCATGCAGAAATTGGCAAAAAATGTCCATGGCAAGCCATGTTGGCAGTGTCGTTTTTGCTGATTCTCCTAAAAAGATAGCTCAAAATAGCTCAAGAACGGCAAAATAGCTCAACAACTTTTGTGTCTGGATTTTCTCTTTTTTAAATATGGCAACCCTACTGTGGTGTTGGCCTGTTCTTTTGGAAATGTCTGTACAGAGGGAGAGAAAGGGTTAATAAGTAGACCAATAGAAAAGCCAGAGGCGGAGTCTACCTGTTTTTAAAAGGCTTAGCCAGAGGTTTAAGCAGTTGGGGAAAGAGCAGTTGGAAGAGAGATGGAAATAGAGAGACAGTCAGTGCAGTTGGTTCTTGTGTGAGGGGAGGTAGAAGAGTTAGAGACAGGATAAAATAAGGCTAAGAGGGTAAAGGGTAACAGCGTTTCGAATGCATTTAAAGTTTATTTATGTTTGCAATAAACTACAATCTTCGTTGTTCACTTGAGAACCCGGCTGAGACTAAGTGATTTACCAGGGAGAACCTGGTTGGTGGCAGCGGATTAGTGGTGTACGGGTCAATAGTCCGTGAGCTGACCAGGGGCTCCATACGAACGTCACACCTACCAAAAGTCCATTGGGTCCAGTATCCTGTTCTCACAATGATCAACGAGGTGCCTATCGGAAGCCTGAAAGCAGGACCTCATCACAAAAGCACTTTCACCACTTGTGCTTCTCAGTAACTGGTATTCAGAAACATATTCCTTCAGTAGCAGAGGTAGAACACAGATACAGATAGCCTTACCCCCAATGAATTCGTCTAATCCTCGGTGAAAGCTATCCAAACTGGGAATGAATTACACCATATAACCGTGTGAAGAAGTACTTCCTCTTGTTTGTTCCAAATCTCCAAATTTTCAGCTTCATTGGGTGTCTTGAATTCCCTGTGTTATGAGAGTGGGAGTCCCACAGGTTCCTCAGCTATGTTTGCAGAGTTCAAGAGAAAAGGGTGCTCTGCTGACAGGAGCTTCCAATTTAAAATTCAACTCAGGGGAAACAAGGGAGGTAAAGGAAGAAGGAAGTGCCCAGCTGCGATCCAAAGGGTCTCCCAATCTCCTCCTCCTTTGTCTTCCCCGTTCATATTTAGTAAACCAAGATGCATGACCTCACATCCCATCATCATTTTATGAGGTTTCCTGACCAGCCAATGTAGTGGAATAGGCCCAGGCAGGTAAACAAACAACACAATAATGCCATGTCACATATTTTACCATAGCTAAACATTACTGTGCCAACGAAGGTCCATATAGTTAAAGCTATGGTCTTCCCAGTAGTGATGTATGGAAGTGAGAGCTGGACCATAAAGAAGGCTGATCGCTGAAGAATGGATGCTTTTGAATTATGGTGCTGGAGGAGACTCTTGAGAGTCCCATGGACTGCAAGAAGATCAAACCTATCCATTCTTAAGGAAATCAGCCCCGAGTGCTCACTGGAAGGACAGATCCGGAAGCTGAGGTTCCAATACTTTGGCCACCTCATGAGAAGAGAAGACTCCCTGGAAAAGACCCTGATGTTGGGAAAGATGGAGGGCACAATGAGAAGGGGACGGCAGAGGACAAGATAGTTGGACAGTGTTCTTGAAGCTACCAGCATGAGTTTGACCAAACTGAGGGAGGCAGTGGAAGACAGGAGTGCCTGGCGTGCTCTGGTCCATAGGGTCACGAAGAGTCGGACACGACTAAACGACCAAACAACAACAACAACAACAAACATTACTGGGGGGAAAGCAGACAAACTGCTGTTGCCCAATTTGTGTGTGTGTGTGTGACTCAAAGTGTTTTTGTCTTCTGGATTTAGAAACGGTTGTTTCAAATTGACTGCCCCCCGCCCCCACCTCACCAACATCACAAACTAGAGAGTTCCTTCCCCTACTCTTTTATATCACCTGATCAAGCTATTTGCATGCCTAAACTGAATTATTTCCATCTCATATATTTCCTGCATTTTATGTCCTGCGGAGAGGGATTAATAAGCAAAACTAACGGTGACTTTTATAATGCCAGAAACAAGCCATGATACCACTAATTTCACCCCGGTTATCTCCGTAATTGTTATTTTTGGTTGTAAATAAGGCTACTTGATAATGTAATGTGTCCAGAGTTACTAATTTCCCTCTGCAGATGATACAACATGTTCTGTTCCACTTATTATTTATATCCCTGCTGTGAAAGCTGCATTCTGCCTAATTGTTTCCCTTGTTTCTCAAATAACCTGATACAAAATAGCCTCGCTAAAATGGTTGCACGCCACTTGGAGAACATGATGTCCTGATATAATAGCATGGATTTATTGTGTCATTACTTAGGGGGTGATTGCTTTCCAACCAACTGAAAATGACAATGTTATTGCTCAAAATTGCATGAGTTGAAGAAGAAGAAGATTTTTGTGGTTCAAATCAGCCCAAAGCAAGGAAAACATTATGGGGCCATAATGGCAACATTAAATGTTTAATGGGAAATATTATGATCCTCACCAATTTGGTCTTTTCCCATATGATCTTCCTAGAATTCAAGATCTGTGCTCTGTGCGCTCTCTCTTGCTCTCTGTGTATTCTCCAGGTACTTTCCTATTCAAAGGTTAGGCAGGTGACACCTGGGCAGGGCCTTTACTAAGGTGGCACCCTGAATCTTTGAGATCCTTCCCAGATATGTTTGCTTAAACCTTAAAACAATCACTCCACTCTTTTTGACTGCAAACACCTTACTTTTCTTGTTCCCCTGCTGTGTCGGTGGGAAGCTTTTCTCACCGATTGCCTCCTGCCTTTAGTTGTCTGTGCTTTAATTCAGGGTGGCTAACCTCTTTGGATCAGAGGGCCATATCACAATGTTCCAGTTGCTTATGGGAGCCACATGCCAGTGGTAAGCATGGACAAAAAGTGGGTGTGGTCACCCCACAGCTGGCATCAACATGCACACTCCCTGGCCCCACCCACCACTGGTATGTGGCCCCCCAGGATGTTGTGGGGATAAAATGAGGAATTGCATAGGCCACCTTGAACTTTTTGGAGGAAAGGTGGAGGTTACAAATGCAATAAATAAAATAGCTCCTCCCCACTCCAGGCCTGCAGGTTAGCTGGATTAATTCAAAGGAGCCAAATCCAGCCTAAGGAAAAGTTACCAATTACTTCTGGTGTCTTTGAAAAGGGAACCTCTTCAGCCTCTGGCAAGCCTTTCCTCACAGCTGGCAGTCAAAGGGAAAAGGAAGTGCTGGAGATGAAAGGACTATCCTACACCTGTGTTTAGCTGAAGATTCTCATTCCCTCCTAAGACAATCAATATGGCGGCCTGGAGCTTTTCAGCCATGGATGAATGTGCTTGCAAGGGCAATGACAACAGCATAAGATGGAGGAGCAGGGGATGGAGAGTGAAGAGACTTGGCTTCTGTGCATTGGCCAGTCTAGTTGCCAGTTACTGATGCATTTAATGTCAATCCTTGGTTGGAGAGCTCTCCACTCCGGCCAAAGTTTGGAGACAAGTCCAAATGCCCAATAAACCTTATACACACTTCTGTCCTGAATGAGCTGAAGTCTCAGCTCCTCCTGCGATTCCCCCACTCCTGAAAATGTGGTAGTTGCTCTCCAGTTGTAAAAATAAAGCACTTACTGATGGCTTGCTGTATTCCAGTATTTTTACTCCCTTGACTAATTGCTAGTTGCCTGCTTGGTAGAAAGCAGAAAGTCATTCTGTGACACAGAGGACTCAAGTTGAAACTAAAAAAAGGCAGCTGTGAGTCAGGGACCAAGTAGCAATTTGTGTCAAGGAAATTTCCAGCACATGAATAACAGCAGCAGCAAAGAAAAAGAGACAAATTCGGCAAGGGTAAACGTTCCACGTCCTACACACCCATTGTGTGGAGTCTTGTATTATCTTAAGTAATTGCTCTTCTGAGTGGTTGCAGAAGAAGTCTGAGCAAAATAACATTTTCTCTTAGAGCGATTTCAGGGACTAGAATGCCAAAGGGCACATTAGCATCCAATGTGTGTGATGGGAAACCCTGGGGATTCTCAGGTGCTTAGTAATATTCCCCCAGTGACAAGAGGAAGGCTTGTGGGACAGGCATCCCTAAGGGACCTTTTGGGGGTTCAGGAGTCTTTGGACTCAGCTACGTGGGTGGTGCTGTGAGTTAAACCACAGAGCCTAGGACTTGCCGACCAGAAGGTCAGCGGATCGAATCCCCACGATGGGGTGAGCTCCCGTTGCTCGGTCCCAGCTCCTGCCCACCTAGCAGTTCGAAAACACACCAGTGCAAGTAGATAAATAGATTTACCTAGCTTAGTCATGCTGGCCACATGACCCGGAAGCTGTACACCGGCTCCCTCGGCCAGTAAAGCGAGATGAGCGCCGCAACCCCAGAGTCGGTCATGACTGGACCTAATGGTCAGGGGTCCCTTTACCTTTACATTAGTAAAGAAATAGCGTTATAACACTGTGACACCAGATGGTGCTGTGGAGTTCCACCTTTTGTCAATGTGATTTCCCACTTTGAGGTTTACAACATGTTTTCCTGAAACACCTTTTTGATGTGTCTAGATCCAGCCTTACCATCCCCAAGGATGCTTCTGTATAAGGGGCACATTGACCATCATGGGTAAGTACCATACAGCTTCCACCAACTGGAAAGAATTTGCAAGCAAGCTATAAAAGCCAGGAGGGAGGATCCTTTGGCCCTCCAGATGTTGACTGATGATTTAATTTCTGTAATGCTCAATATATTTAAAATATCTCAAAGTATTACAAAAATACACAGTCACATTGTCAGGGACTTGGCAGAGGAGGAATGGTGGAGACCACCTCTCCCCATCCTGACCCTTCCAGGGAGGAGGGAGAGGAAGACAGCATAGATTTACAACAGGGGTTTGCAGGAGGTCACAGCTCAGAGACAGATGAAGGGGAAAGTTGGGAAATCATGGGAGAGGAGCAGCAGCAGCTGGCTGACACAGTTTCCTTAGAAAGCATTCCAGACCCTCCATCTCCCAGAACTCGGCGAGCCTCAAAAGTAGGAGAGCAAAGAGCTCAAAGACAGAGGGCACCCATAGAGGAGGTGATGATGATGATGAATGAGAAAGTGGGAGAGATGGGTGGAGATTCACTTGGGACAACACCATTATCCAAGAGGCTGGGTTCTATCGCCTCTCTCTGTAAAGACTGAAATAAAAAAAAGACGGTAAGAAATTTTCCTTGTCTCTATACTTTCCTGGGCAACCAGCTGGGAGCCACTGACAGCATCGTGATGCACATATAAAACTGCTACATTAATGCAGGTTTACTAATATATATAACTCAATTCATTTTCCTTCTGACACACCCTCCCTCTCAGCCTCTGAGTTCTCACCACGGTCCAAGAAGAAGAAGAAGAAGGGTTTGGATTTGAAATCCCAAAGGAGTCTCAAAGCGGCTAACATTCTCCTTTCCCTTCCTCCCCCACAACAAACACTCTGTGAGGTGAGTGGGGCTGAGAGACTTCAAAGAAGTGTGACTAGCCCAAGGTCACCCAGCAGCTGCATGTGGAGGAGCAGAGACGTGAACCGGGTTCACCAGATTACAAGTCTACCTCTCTTAACCACTACACCACCTATGAAAGTCTCACGATGAGAACAGTTCTTGGAAACAGCAGGTCTCTCACTTAAGACTTGCTCTTTATGGGGAGGCCCAAGGTGGATGGTGCTTCCTCTGGCTGCCTAAAACTGTGTCTCATTCAGGTGCACTCTCCTCACCCAGTTCCAGGTGCAGCAGGTCTGTGGAGTTTCCCAGCGGGTCCAGAGGATGGGGAAAGAGTCTCCCTCTACTCACAGCTGTTTTTGCACTGTCTGTCCTCTTCTCCTCCTCCTCCTCCAGCTGCTCACTGACTTACAACCCGCATTTTCCTTGGCCATTTGACATGTTTGGTTTAATTGTACAAAGAAAAAATCCAGCACACACTCGAATCCTTCCCATAAAATGTTGCCAGTCTGGAGGCAACCTATAGGTGTATTCCTTAATGGGCAATTCACCAGCAAGGGACCCACACTTTGCAGGAGTGAGTGTGAGAAGCAGACAGTTCTGCAGTTTAGAAAATGCAGAATGAGACTTGAAAGTTTGGAGCTAGGTAGAGAGGAAGCATCATGACTGGAGGTGCCATCTTTGGAGATTCGATGCAAGGTTAGTAACCATGCTACCTGCCCAAGGTGTGTATTTGCACCCACTGTGCCCTCCTTGTGTGCTGGTAACTAAATGCAGCAGAAACAGAACCCTGTAGAATTCTCCCTCTATTTCTCACAACTGGAAGAAGCAGAGGACACTGTGGCTAGTTACCTGGCAACCCACAAGAAAACATGTGCCCAGTCAGTTCAAAGGATGGTTCGTGTAAATGCACATAATAGGGTGCACCGAGAATGGCGTATTTGCACTCGGTCATTCAAACTTTCAGGAGGAAAAAGACACCTATTATGTTGCCTCCCAGGGAAGCTGTGTTTTATTTATTAAGTACAAATAAATGAATTATATTCCACTTATTATAGCAAAACCACTGCGAGTGGCTCTCAAGCTCCATAAAACAGTAAAAACAACATAAATCCTGTAATATATAGCCACCTATTAAATAAAAGAACAAAACTTCCTACTCTCTAAAACCTTAGCAGCAAAAAGCCTGCCCAAAAGGAGAGTTGAGTTGGCAGGCTTGCCTTGGAAGCAGCTTTAGCTACAAGGATGGGGAATCTGTGGCCCTTCAGATCTTCTCATTGTGCTCCAACACACACACACACATATATATCATATATATGATGTTCCAGATTGACATATACGCAGTGGATGTGAGATTAACCTGTAATGCAAAAGGTTGTCCAAGTCTGTTTTGATGCCATGTGGATACAAGACTTAACATGTGTACATGCATTTGTTCTGGAAGGCAACACTTTATGGTTGGCAATTGTTTTAAAAGTTAGAAAGAAAGAAAGAAAGAAAGAAAGAAAGAAAGAAAGAAAGAAAGAAAGCAAGCAAACAGAACAATCAGATTGGCAATGATTGTTGTGTCACAGGACCCATCTGTACTATACATTTAAAGCAGTATCATACCACTTTAAACACTCATGGCTTTCTCAAAAAAAATATGGGGACTGTCAGGGAACTGCCATCAGTGCCGGAGGGAGAAAGCAAAATCCAGGGGGATTCCGGAGAGCGTCCCGGGAGTGGGAGAGGCAGCCCATCTTCTGGGGAAGAGAATCAGCGTAGCACCAGTGGAGAAGGGGGGCAGATGGGGGAAGCGGTGAGGCGGTCCCATGACGCCTTGCCGGGGACCAGCGGGGAGAGTAGAGGTCCTCCGCTGCCTACGCCCTCCTTGCGCAGAAGGCTTTCGCGCAGAGAGAGTAGGAGGAGACTAGGCGTCAAAGAGCTTCTTTGCTGGAAGAAGTTTAAGAAACGCCCACTGACGGATTCTGCCAGCGATTGAGACAGCCACTGGTGAGTGGCTGTCCGGACAGAAAAGGTTCACTCAGGCAACCCAGCCAGGTGTTTGCACCGGCTTACGCACGAGCAACCCCTAGAACCATTACAGGGACTGTAGTTTGTTAAGGTTGCTGAGAGTTGAAAGGGACCCCTATATCCATCTCAGAGGCACAGTTCCTGGAGCGGTCTAACAATCAATCCCTCTTCATATAAAACTCTGTGATGGGGGATGGGGGCCTCCTAACAACTCTCACCCCCCCCCCCGTTGCTCGGTCCCAGTTCCTGCCAACCTAGCAGTTCGAAAGCACATCAAAGTGCAAGTAGATAAATAGGTCCCACTCCGGCGGGAAGGTAAACAGCGTTTCTGTGTGCTGCTCTGGTTTGCCAGAAGCGGCTTAGTCATGCTGCCCACATGACCTGGAAAAACTGTCTATGGACAAATGTTGGCTCCCTTGGCCAGTAAAGCGAGATGAACGCCACCCCAGAGTCGTTCGCGACTGGACTTAACTGTCAGTGGTCCTTTACCTTTTTTAACATCTCTCAGCAGCCTTAACAAACTACAATTCACAGAATTCTTTGGGGGAAGCCATGACTATGTAAAGTTGTACGCTACTGCTTTAAATGTATAATGTGGATGTGATCTCAGTGACTTACTGTCTCACTTCAAAAGGCAGCTGCTCTGTACAGTTCCTCCTTAGAACAACACTTGCAGCTTGAAATGAGTCAGGCTAATTTTATGGAAGAATGGTGGCTGGCAGTTCCAATTTAAAGGAAGAGTCGTTACAGTAGCATAAAAAGGCTGAGGAGATATAACACAATACATTTCAGTGGAATGAATGAAGAGTAAATTATTTATCCTCTTTATTTTGAATGAGCAACAGGAAAGAAGGGCTTTTGTTAGTTAGTTGTTGACTGCCCCAGTCATTATGTGGTCTTATAAAACACAAAGTAACTCTGTGTTTATGAAAAATGACTGATGCAAAATGATGAACCATCTCACACCAAATATATTTGCATTGTGCTTGTGCCATTTTTCCCCGTTTTTCAATGAACAGGAAACATGCCCTTAACTTGCAGACCCAACAATTAAAATTGCCCCTCACCAATTAATCTCACTAATTAAAATGAGCCCATTATTTGTTAGTCTACCAATTAGAGCAATTAAAGTTCAGAGCCCCTGTTCTCAATGACCAATGGGTCAGGTAAATGGCCTGACTGAATTCTTGATTGCTTCTTTTTTGCATGAAGATATATTGTAACATGCCATTCCAATTTCTGCGAGACTCCAGGGATTCCTGAGCTTACTTAGGTTCAGTTTCCTTGTAATGAAGGTCAGGATTATTTACACAGATATGCAACCTGAGCATAGGATGGAGGGGCTCATGGCATTAATAGCCCCATAGATCTTGCTTGTCTTTTAGGTTTTCAGAGGTGCCCCAAAGTCCAGTACAGGGCAAAAATGTCCCTGTGTCTCCAGTTTCCAGTCTTTTTCCAGCTCAACCCACATACAGCTCTGGCTACTGTTCTCTTCTGTGACAACGAGACAAGGGCGTGGGGTAACCTTCCCACCCCAGTTTTTTCTATGGTACAGAGCAATTTCTTTGGTTATGCTCAATCATGGTACAGGACTTGACTAGCCAGCCAAAGCCATCTGCTTGACAAAGGAACTGGTTTATCAAGCTTCCTTTATCCTCAGAGAGACAGCACTACAAGCTTTTTTGGAAGGGGCACAGGGTATCATCCAGACTGACCCCCCAACTCCAAACAGTACTAACAGGAAATGAAATGCTAAAGAATCACATCGCTTCTTCAAGCAAAACCCTGGTCCTTTCCACACTTACCTTTATACAGGCATAGCTGCTGTTCGATCTGACACTTTTAATGGTGAAATTGCACCTTTGGTCAAATGTCGCTGTTACAGTCGTACCTTGGAAGTTGGACGAAATCTGTTCCGGAAGTCCGTTTGACTACCAAAACATTCAAAAACCAACTTGCAGCTTCTGATTGGCTGCAAGAAGCTCCTGCAGCCAATCAGAAGCCATGGAAACCCCGTCAGACGTTCGGGTTCCAAAAAAAGTTCGCAAACCAGAACAATCACTTCTGGGTTTGTGGCATTCGGGTCAAAACGTCCTAGTTCTAGAGTGTTTGACAACCAATGTACGACTGTATTAGTGACTGAATGCAGGGTTTTCATTACCACACTAATAGTGGCTTATGCCCACGTTGAGAAAAGTTCTGTGGCTGTCATCACATCCCTTACATACTCCCATGTTCCACCAGTCAGCAAATGTTGGTGTTATAATGATCTTCAGGATCTCTTCCAACTCTTCAATTCTATGATTCTATGAGCGTAGAATTGGGGTTGCCCTTTCACATTTTTTTTTTTAATCAATGCCTAATGTTCTTGAATTCTAATCTTGTGGAGGTAGAGGAAATTCAAAGAGAATTCAGGTGTCTGCCTGAGCTATAGCAAACCTGGCTATTGTGATGATATTTTTCCTGCAGCTGATGATTGTTGTCTCAAACAGTACTTTAGCTCAGTACCATCTTCTCCACCTGCCAATTCGTTGTTGTATACCACACCCACTGATGTGAATGAAATTTAGTGCAACATGCTGGCAAATTGGTCAGAGAGCCCCAATTCACAGGTATTCCAGTGTGAAAGAAATATTAGACAGTAGGACGGAAGCACCAGCATTGTGGAGGAAAACTAATGCAATATTCCTCCTGTCTGAATGTACCCCTAGTGTACAGTCGATGGGTTCATACAGACTTCGTTTTGCGCCATGTTTCTAGACACAGGCCTGGTCTTTAAAGCTCCTTGTCCCAGTGGTATGTCTGCCTGCCTGTCTGTCTCTATCTCTCTGTGTGTATTTTGGTTACAGCACCTTTTCCTGGGAAACCCCACAAACAGAAATAGGATTTCCTGGGAAACCCCACAAACAGAAATAGGATTTTCTTTTACTCTGATTTAGTGGCAAAATGTGGGTTTTCCTGGGGAAAGTGCCAGGAAAAAAATATTTTAAAAATGCTTGGATATGGAGGACGTCTAAATAAGCCCCTAGTTAGTATTTTAGACACGTTCTGCAAGGAAGTTCTTGTGTGGAAGCCACAAAATGCAGTTAGGCTGCCCAAGAGCCTGCGAGTTAGTGGAATGGGAATTGAGGGAGTTTATTTTGCGACAAAGAAGAGCTCATTTGCATAAGATCTCACAATCCAGTAGAGAAAAACAAACTTTAGGAAATTGCCATGGAAATGAAGTTAGCTCAGAATTACCTTTTGCAGCCGCCGCTCACAGTATAGAATTATTATAAAGCCTATTATATTTTCCATTTCAGCAGGTATTTGGTGATGAAAGTATAAAGATTAGGTTTGTGATTATCAAAAATCTAAGGATTTTATTCCTACACCCCACCCCTCTTTCTAGCTACAGATGTAAGAATAAATAAAACCGGAATCTGCAATGTTAACAAGAAGGTACACTGGGTGAGCTGGCAGCAGGAACAACACCTTTCACCTTTAGGGTATTGAATAAATGTTGTACCATATTAGTAGTGGCAAGACAGCAATCCCACCTGTTCTTTATTTGGCTGACCTTTGCGAAACAAACAGCTGCTCTTAAGTGATTTGCTGAACACATATATTGTCTTTCTCTGATCACAATACCACACCGTAATTTGCACTAACCATCACATCTGTGCTCTGCCCCCCGCCCCCGCCCTCTCTCCAGATCAGCAATAGAGGACTAAAATGAAACGTTGACTCTATCATTTCGTTGTCTACATGGCACTCTGGCCAATGTTAATATAGCCTTTAAAAAGTATACTGTCGCTTCCTTTTTTAAAAAGCGAAAGAACAAGCTACCTACCCCTAATTCAAAATACTCTAAAAAGGAAGTCTTTAAAATGGAGGTTGCAAATACCACCCGTTCTGAAAGAACGTGAGGTTTTTTGGTTTGTTTTTGTTTTTGTTTTGTTTTAGGAAAATGTGTTTTTTCTGCTTCCATGAATAATAAGGTTATTGATGAGTACCAGCCATGATTGCAGACCCTCCAAGTGTCCCTATTTTCCAGGGACACCCCTGATTTAGAGAAGCTGTCCCAGTTTCTGATTTGATCCCGGAATGTCCCACTTTTCCTTAGGATGTCCCTATTTTCATTGGAGAAATGTTGGAGGGTATGGAGTTATCCGACCCCTGAGCCGTCTGAAGGCATTCCTGTATAGGGAAGGGGTTTTTTTTAAGTGTTTAATGTTTTATTATGTTTTTATATGTATTGGAAGCTGCCGAGAGTGGCTGGGGCAACCCAGTCAGATGTGTGGGGTATAAATAGTAAAATTATCAATATGGAATGGGACATCCCTATGTTCATCAGAGAAACGTTGGAGGGTATGTGATGGTAAACATAAGTTGCAACATGCTTCTGAATACCAGTTGTTGAGAATTGGAGAAGGGGACACCACTGCTGCACTCTGTTCGTGCTTGCAGGCTTTGCACAGTCCTCTGATGGACCTGTGAGGAGAGGAACAAGGACTAGATGGGCCTTTGGTCTGTATCCAAAAGGGCATACCCTTCAACATTTCTCCGATGAAAATAGGGATGTCCTATTCTATCATCCTCATCTTCATCTTCATCATTTTATTATTTATATGTTACCCATTAAACATTTAAAAACTTTCCTATACAGGGCAGCCTTCAGATGCCTTCTAAAGGTTGTCTAGTTACTTATCTCCTTGGTTCAGGGGTCACATAATTCCATACCTTCTAACATTTCTTTGATAAAAATAGGGACATTTTAAAGAAAAGTGGGACATTCTGGAATCAAATCAGAAACCGGGATGACTTCTCTAAATCTGGGACTGTCCCTGGAAAATAGGGTCACTTGGAGGGTCTGACAGGGATCTTTGTATCTTCTGTCAAAATGTTTCATTTCAGAAGAATCCTGCTTGCTTTGCCTCAATAGTTTGCGCAAGATTCAGAGGCAACTCAAATGTCTTCAGACGAGACTTAAAACCCCAGATGGTCAAGACTTCAAGTGATCCTTCCCTGATCTTCTATGTGTACAGTGGTACCCCAGGTTAGGAACTTAATTCGTTCTGGAGGTCCGTTCTTAAGCTGAAACTGTTCCTACCAGAGGTACCACTTTAGCTAATGGGGCCTCCCGCTGCCGTCGCGCCACGCAGTTTCTGTCCCCCTCCTGAAGCAAAGTTCTTAACCTGAGGTACTATTTCTGGGTTAGCGGAGTCTGTAACCTGAAGCGTCTGTAACCTGAAGCATCTGTAACCTGAGGTACCACTGTACAGCGGAACCTCGGTTTCGAACGTAATCTGTTCCAGAAGTCCATTATACTTCCAAAACGTTCAAAACCTGAAAATCAAAGGGCTGTCAGAAAAATGAATGGTGAAAATGGAAAAACGCGCTGCAGAAGCCGTTCAACTTCTGAGGCGCGTTCAAAAACAGAACCATTCACTTCCGGATTTTTGGTGTTCGGCTTCCGAAATGTTCGGCAGCCAAGACATTCAAAAAACGAGGTTCCACTGTATCTGTCTCTTCCACATGCACCTCTCTTCATCCAGATACATTTCAACCAGGCAAAAGAACTGAAGGAAGATGTGGAGCAGGATAAATGAAGGGCGTGGCCTATGGAGGAGGTTTGGCTTGTGGAGAAACCTAAGAGCCTGATGCAAAGGCCTGAATGGCCACAATTTGCTCAGAGGCCTGGGGTTCCCCACCCCTGACTTTCAGAGGCACCATGAAAGTTTTAACTGCTCCAGATCAGTGGCTCTACCTTTCTGTTGTCAGCAGAGGAGAATCTCAACAAATTGGGATTCTTTGCCCTTCTTTCCCAAAGTGTAACCAAAGCAACCCCTGAGCTTTGCAGCTCTCTGAGACAACATGGATAATTCACAGTGTAATTACGGTGCAGCTCTAACCCAGTGTACTGAAGTCACATGGGGAACTTCACTCACTGAGTGGGGCAGAAAAAAATATGTTGATTGGTCTCTCTGATTTGGAAATGCCACTTCAAAATAAATTGTGTTGTTAGACACTCTGAACTCAGCGCAATGAGCACTGTGGGAGGCATTACATTTCCCCAATCGGACAAAATGATGGATTTCAGATGTCTTAATTAGGTCTGGCTCTCTAAACTATTCTGCCCTGGAGACAAACAGATTTTTTCCCCCAGACCTTGCGGTAGCAAACAGTTAGCAAAAGGCTTCTTTGATTTAAAGTGGCTCTCCTGGTTCTTGCACAGCTTCGTAGGGCCAAACTAGGCTATACGTACTTTAAATGTATGAATAGATTTAATTGGGCTGCTGTTTTCTCCGCTCTTCTGCAAAGGGATTGGGGGTGGAGAAGTATTTGGAGAAGGGTGAACCCCACTCTGCTGTATCCATGCAGTTATCACCCCCATCTGCCTGAAAAGGAAGAAAAGCAGCATTGTCACCAGTAATAACAGTTTATCTCCCTAGGTGAAACGCAGCTCACTTTGTGTGATTTCCATTGAAATTTCCCAGGACCTAGGAATGGCTGCCTCCTGTGATGAGTCTCTGAACTGCAGCAGGCAGATCTTGAGTGAAGTGCCCTGAGACCCTGGACTGACTCTGTCTACGTAGGTTGGCTGTTGGACCTTCCTGGAACCTGCTGAGTCTTACTGAAGCAACCAAGTTTTCCTGAGCTCTGGTGAGTTCTGATATCCTTGATTGTTGTTTAGGCCTGAATTTATGCTTTGCTCCTGCCTTCTGGCTAGTCTTTTGGGTCCAACTTGCTCTTCAGTCCTGGCTCCTGCAGAGGTGGATTTAGGGCAGCGTGACCAGTTCCGCCACATGGGGCACTGAGCCTAGGGGGCGCCGCAGGGCATCACAACTATGAGGTAGTGAATTGAGCAGAACGGAAGGTGAGAGGGTGGGGGGGCCGCCAAATGTTTGCCTTGCACAGGGTGCTGCTGAAATTTGAAAGACCAAAGTCACTCCTGATTTGTTCCAAGGCTCCTGGCTCATGCTTGAATTCTCCCTATGGCCCAGCCTGACAGAATGAGTCTAATTCCATCCATATGATGGCTTGGGACTTAAGGGATTGCCCTGCCCCATTCAGGTCTATATGTCCTCTTCAAACTGCAGAACTTGCACTTTTACAATTTCCATGAATTTGTGTATTTTTGTGCCCTTTGGAACTCCCTGCCTATAGACATTAGACAGGCACCCTTGTTATACTGCTGAATGCTTTTGTTTTGGGCATATAATTTAGCTACCTACTTTTTCTTTTAATAGTGCCACTGATTTTTATTTGCTTTTCAATGATGACAGCTTCATATATTTTTGGCTTTTTTTAAAAAAATGCTTTGTGGATTTTGGCTGCGTTTTATCCACAGCTTTATTTGTACACCTCTTTAGAGAGCTCATGGATTAAATGGTCGCTAAGACTAAATAAATAAATGGTTTCCCCTCACATCTACAGGGAAGACAAAACCAGCTCAGCACCTCTGATGTAGAGAGACCTACCATGGGTACATGACATTGTCCTTCATATACAGTGGTACCTCGGGTTAAGTACTTAATTTGTTCAGGAAGTCCGTACTTAACCTGAAATTGTTCTTAACCTGAAGCACCACTTTAGCTAATGGGGCCTCCTGCTGCTGCCGCGCCGCCGGAGCATGATTTCTGTTCTCATCCTGAAGCAAAGTTCTTAACCTGAAGCACTATTTCTGGGTTAGCGGAGTCTGTAACCTGAAGCGTATGTAACCTGAAGCGTATGTAACCCGAGGTAACACTGTATATCTTGCATCCCTTGTACTGATGGGCTTTCCCCCAGGAGGCTATATCAACAGGTATTGCATAGAACACCTTAACAATCCATCTTCCTGCTCCTCCCATAACAAAATGTATTGTACTGAATGCAGCTATAGGCCCACTCAGGCGCTTCTGTCTGCAGAATGGCACCGTTACAAATTCCATCTAATGCCCGTTCCACATTTATAAGAAATCAATCTTTTACTGTGGAAGCATCCACACTTTGGAACTCTTTACCATTTGGCATCGGGCAGGTGCCTTCACTGTACTCTTCTCGGCACCTGCTTAAAACAATTTTGTTTAGGAAAACCCACCGAGACGTGGAGGATGTTTTCAGTGTAGCGCGGTTGGGCTGGATCTAGACACATAAAAAAAAGTTTCAGGAAAACACGTTGTAAACCTCAAAGTGGGAAATCTCACTGGCGAAAGACGGAACTCCACAGCGCCGTCTGGTGTCACAGTGTTATAACGCATGTAAAGCACTTTTTCTTTACTAATGTAGCTGAGTCCCAGGTTAGCGCTTAGTGCTGATAACACGAAACACAAATTTGATTCCCATATAGAACAGTTGCATATTTCAGGCGATTGGACTAGAAGATGCCTCGGGGTTCCTTTCCAACTCTATAATTCTCTGATTCTAATGCTGATGTGTGTTTTAGTTTGTTTTTAGCTTATGGCTGATTTTAATTTTAATTGAAAGTTTTAAATAGGTGCTTTCGGCTAGGTTTTTTTAAAAAACAAAACAAAACCTGATTTTCTTGCACTATTCTTTTTGTAAACGGCTTTGAGGTTTCCCCCCCTCTTACAATCCAGTGGTATATAAATTGTATGAAAAAAATAAATGGTAGTCAGACATTTAATACCATTTATGGTTTCAGCTGCAGAGTGTTCTTTACGTGTGTCTTCTGAAAGAAAACAAGAAGGGAGGGGGAACACAACAACTCCACCCTGCTGTTTCAGGACAGCTATTTTCAGACCCCATTTCTCTGTGCGCTGCCGCACACCTTGAGAAGCAATCAACTGCAAAGGAGCAATTTTTGGACAGAAAATGAATCTGACAGGTTCGTTCAATACACCATCCACACCGTTATAAGCGTTGCCAACATTTAACCTGAGGTCGTACTGCATCAAGATAAAGCATATAAAACGTTGCCTGTACAAATGATCAACCGCTCGAGAACAGGAGGACAGGAGATTGATTATAAGGTACACCCAAGGGCCGTCCTGTTAATAGAAAACTGTTTTGGACTCAGGACTAGATGCAAAGAAGGTGAGCAGCACATGAGCAAACACTGGGCGATGAACTGCATCCTTCGTTTAAGTGGAAAGAAACTAGAGGGCATGCTTTGGATCCTTGCGTTCGGCAAATTATGAGCGAAATGGAGATGATTTGGGGAAGTTTCTCCTGTTTCCTCATTGGATCCTGCTGGTAACAAGGCATTTCCAGGTGGATCAGAGACGGCCTAAGTTTCTGAGTGGCACTGTGGCTTTGAGTCCACACACACACAAAAAGCATGACTGTTTTTCCTCCAATAAGAAATGAAACCAAGAGCAGATCCACACTAAACATTTGAAGTGTATTCAGTGTGTCTTTAAAGCACATGACTCCCAGCCCCAAGGAATTCTGGGAACTGTAGTTTCCCTTTCACAGAGCTAGCCTTTCCAGCACTCTTTACAAACTACACTTCCCAGGATTCCTTGGGGGAAGCTTTAAATATTTTTGGATCTGCCCCATATCGACTGGGGGAATTCCCAGAGTTGGAGAAGAGATGAGAGGTGGGAGATGTGGGGGGGAATCTTTCATTTTGATCTTCAGGTCTAGCTTTTAATCACTGAATTATTTTCCTGGGGCATTCCAATCAAAGAAAGAGAAGTGTTGAAATAAAGAAGAGTTGTTCTTCACAGGAGTTGTCATCCTTCTCCAAGAGAATGTGAGGGCAGGATATAAGCAGTCACCTTAAGCCATTTTAAAACAAAATAAGAGGGTTTTTTTCACAAGGTAGTACATCCAGGAAGTGGGGAAGGTAAAGAGAGAAAACTGAATATTCTGGTGGGTTTTTTTCTTTTTGTTTCGGTAACAAAGCTAAGATCACCTAGCATTATAGTTCCTG
The DNA here is from genome assembly GCF_964106645.2 of Podarcis pityusensis. Taxonomy (NCBI): domain Eukaryota; kingdom Metazoa; phylum Chordata; class Lepidosauria; order Squamata; family Lacertidae; genus Podarcis; species Podarcis pityusensis. Next base: position 16,034,385 of record NC_138035.1, read on the forward strand.
GATCTATTTCTCAGAACTTCAGCAGGTTTCATACCCACGGGCCCCTCTTGATTGCCTCTAAAAATCTAAGGAAGGGCATATGATTGCAATTTTTTTACCCTTAAATGGGGATGTCTGCCCTTGCGGGAGAACTGCTGTACCTGTTTTTCCTGAAATTTAGCAGGTACCACCCTCTCACATGGGGCAGTCATGATTCTGTGTGTGAAATCTGCACCCATTTCTGGCAGAAAAATAAAAAAAAGTTGGAGATAAAAAAAGTTTTCTTTTTTTAAAAAAATGACTTTAAAGGTTCCCTGCAGAACAACCTCTGAAAGTATCCGCCTAAAATTTGACAGAGTTGGCTCAATCCACTCTGGAGCAGCTCATTTGCTTGAAAAGAAAAGAAAAAGTTATAGATACTTTTATATTTCTTACTATAGTCAATGGGGGTGAAACAGCTTCAGATTCAACAGCTCAGATTTAGACCCAAATAACTCAAATCAGAACAAAACACACACAGAGTGGATCCAATACAAATCAGGCTGCTTCCAAACACTATGACATGTGGCTGGTTTCTCACTATGGCTTGTTTATATGCCATAAGTCTCTCAGGCTGCCATAGACTTCTTTTTTCATAGCAGTGAATCACAAAGTCCTTTCTTGCACTGGCTGCAAGTATGAAACATTGATTTATGCAAAGTGAGTGTGGAGCAAATTCTGAACTGAAGGGACTAGTGGTTTTGACAAACTTAAGTGGGTTCTTTCCTACTGTAGTATCTGAATTGTTCAGATTAGTGTATATTGTAATTTGAGACATCTTCAGATACTGTATCGCCCTGGGGATTCCAATTATTGAACTGCAATACTTGTTTTGATGAATTGGTTCCTGTTTGCTTTATTTATATGCTACTGTGCTTGATATTATAGAGTTTGCAATGCTTGTGTTTTTTTAATGCTTGCTGTGATTGTTGTGAGCCAGTTTGAGCTCAACGTTCGTTGTTGGGAAAGTGGAATACAAATATGAAATCAAAGCAAGTCAAACTTTTACAAGTGACATATAAACTTGGGTTGCCAGCTGGTTTTGGACTATAATTCCCATCATCCATGACCACTGGTCCTGCTAACTAAGGATGATGGGAGTTATAGTTCAACAGCAGCTTGAGACCCAAATTTGGGAAACTCCAGACTAAGACTTCATTCAAAATACTTGCTCAAATCTTCTTTGTTGAAATTGCAATTAATGCAGTCTGCAAGGATTTGTGCTCATACTAATCTGAAAGTCAGTATGGCGGTATATCCTGTGTTGATGATCCAGTACTGTACAAGGGACATGGTGGGATTGTTTTTTTAATGCAACGTTATCAACACTGGCCAGTCAACAACCTTTTCCTATGTGCTTTAGCAGTGCAATTCCCAAACTACACTGGCCCATTTACTTGCTTATAACTGAAGGCACTCAAGCTGTCAACAGACTATCATTTTGATGAGCGTTGAAAGTGGTTTCAGGGTAGCAATTTTAGAAAACTTGCATTGGGGTGAGTTTGGAATATTTCACTCAATCATTCATTTGAATCCTGGTCTTCAGACAATGGGCTCCCTGAGCAGCTAATGAGGATTTAAAGAACAAAAACAATGATGAAAGTATCAATAGATCAATAGATTTTATTGCATTAGCCGTGTGGCCATAGCATGATATACATTGAAATAACAACATGAAATGGGGGTGGGGAGGTAAAGGTATATATCTTCCTGGGCGAATACTTAAAGAAAGAGGGGGGGAAAGGGGGGGGGTTACTAAAGTGACAGGGGATTTAAAACATTGAGCGACAGATAGTACAGAAACAAACAAACAAAAAAAAAACTGCTGAAGCTGGAGGAGGACCGTTAAAGGGTCCTTCAGCTCCTCAGATTTATCCTAACTCCATTATCCTTGTACAATAAGACTACTTGGAACTTCGTTCGATTGTGCAGCGTATCGACTGCAGCTGTGGTGTTAAGGAAGAAGTTAGTGCCGCTTTCCTCTTCATCACACTGAGCAGGAAGTTAGCTGTCATCTCGGTAATCCAACAATCAGAATCCTGCAAAAGGAGGGACACTATCCAAGGCTGGATTGGGAGATGAAGCTTATTCACGAGGGGAGTTAAAAAACAATGATGAAAGTAAATAAAATAAATATTAATAGAACAGCAATCCAGTATCTAACCAGAAATCTAAATCTAAAAATCTAAAACTTAAAAAACAACAACACTAAAATGAGTGGGCAATTCAAAATGTTGGTGCTGACCTTTAAAGCCCTAAATGGCCTTGGCCCAGTATATCTGAAGGAGTGTCTCCACCCCCATCATTCTGCCCAGACACTGAGATCCAGCGCCGATGACCTTCTGGAGGTTCCCTCACTGCGAGAAGCAAAGTTACAGGGAACCAGGCAGAGGGCCTTCTTGGTAGTGGCGCCCTCTCTGTGAAATGCCCTCCCATCAGATGTCAAAGAAATAAACAACCAACTGACGTTTAGAAGACATCTGAAGGCAGCCCTCTTTAGGGAAGTGTTTAATGACTGACTTTTTAATGTATTTTTAATCTTTTGTTGGAAACCGCCGAGTGGCTGGGGAAACCCAGCCAGATGGGCGGGGTATAAATAAATCATCATCATCATCATCATCATCATCATCATCTAATCATAGAGTTGGTCTTGTAGACCATCTGTTCCAATCTGCCAATGCCAGGCCCCTATTTAAAGTGAGGTCTTAACATACATCTCTGAATAACCAGTTTCATTTGTCCACCTGCTCCTACTGTCAAGTAGTTTTTCCTATTATTATTTTTAGACATTGCTTAATTTTCATAAGACATTCATGACAACCTCATACAATACACAATTATACAAAATAACTTTAACGTGGTCTGGAACCCAACCTTGTGAGGATTGGTTGAGGGTGTTGGGTATGTTTAACCCGGAGAAGACAAGACTGAGAGGTGATATGACAGCCATCTTCAAATATCTGAAGGGAAGTCACAAGAAGTAGGGAGCAAGCTTGTTTTCTGCTGCTCCAGAGGGTAGGCCCAAACCAATAGGTTCAAATTAGGAGAAAGAAGATTCTGACCAAACATTTGGAAGAACTTGCAGATGGTAAGAGATGTTTGACATTGGAGCGGACTAACTCAGAAGGTGACAGACTCTCATTTACTGGAGGTTTTTACACAGAGGTTGGATGTCCATTTTTATGGGATTCTTTAGCCGTGATTCCTACATTGGGCTGGATTAGATGACCCTTAGTGTCCCTTCCAAATCTACAGTTCTATAATTGTGTAACCATAACTATAAGAATAGAGTGCACAACAACTTACTACAGCACCATTTTTTGTGATAATTTCTCCTAATATACACATGTTTTTATGCGATTTTGCCCAATATATACATTTTTGGCAATGAAATATCCCTAATTACAATACATTTTTAAATGCTGTTTTCACCAACAATGTGCATTTTTATGCACCCTTTTTACCCTAGTATATGCATTTTTGTGCATGCTACTTGGCTGGAGAAATGTACTGCTAAATTTGGAGAAGTGTGGCTTTCGAAGGATCCCTGTGTTTCAGTTCACATATTGTTTTGGAAATTGCAAACCAGGCAGGTTAACCTTTCCATGAAAACTGAATTGAATTTCTTCCCCTTTCCTAGAGACAGCATGGCTCCTTTTCATGGCCTGCCAAGTCCTGGTACATTTTAATCTTCTATTATTTTCTGCCTTGTGTTTTTCTTCTGAGATAGGGAAGGTAGAATATAAAATAAAGAGGGAACGAAATAAAATTTAGAGCAGCCAAGATTTCAGAGCGGCACTGTCTGAGGAGCTGGACATCCAGAACTGCTAAACACCGAGGGTACAAGATGTTAAAAAGATATTTATGTTAGCTCATTAGAAAGATGGAAACCATTTGGATAATTTGAGGGCGGCTGTAATTCTAGTTCATTTTTTAGCTGTGGCCTTTTTAAAAAGGAGAAGCTTGCAGCATCAGTGGTCTCAGATCAGCAGCTTGGGTTTATGAACCTGAAATCATTAAAACCTCTGAAAGTCAGGAATCTTGGACTGCATTCTTAGCAATTAGAAGTAAATTTAGTTCCATGATAGAAAGCATGCAAACATCATATGGTGCTGATGATTTTAAACACAGACTGGGTGAAGGGACTACCAGTGGCTTCACAGCCAGAGCTCCCAGAGGCATGATTTGTAAAGGAGATGAAGATTGCAATGCTACACACATTTATTTGGGAGTAAGTCCCATTAAGGGACATGGGTGGTGCTGTGGGTTAAATCACAGCAAGCCTAGGACTTGCTGATCAGAAGGTTGGCGGTTCGTATCCCGGTGACGGGGTGAGCTCCCGTTGCTCAGTCCCTGCTCCTGCCAACCTAGCAGTTCAAAAGCACGTCAAAGTGCAAGTAGATAAATAGGTACCGCTCCGGCGGGAAGGTAAACAGCGTTTCCATGCGCTGCTCTGGTTCACCAGAAGTGGCTTAGTCATGCTGGCCACATGACCCGGAAGCTGTACGCTGGCTCCCTCGGCCAATAAAGTGAGATGAGCGCCACAACCCCAGAGTCGGCCACGACTGGACCTAATGGTCAGGGGTCCCTTTACCTTTTTAAGTCCCATTAAAACCAATCGGACTTATTTCAGTTGTTGAGGTTTTTTTCTCTTTTCTTTTCTTGGAGCTATTTTAAAGGAAATTCTCCAGTATCTAGACTTCTGACATTAGTTGCCATATGTCCAGATTTTCCTGGACATTTAAGCGATTTCCACCCAGACACTCTGCTTCTGACTGCGGTATTCCGGCTGTGACTGAATACTGACCTAGCAATGGTCAGACTTGGTGTAAGTCATGTTCCTATGACTGTTAGGCTACAATCTCAAATTCACTTTATAGGAGTAAGTTTCATATGCAAGGTTGTGCAGGGCTTTTTTAAATTTTAAGCTGGAACTCACCAGAACTCAGTTCTGGCACCTCTCAGGTGGGCACCATTGCCATTATAAGAGAACAAGGGGGGGGGGGGTTCGTGCTGAGTTCCAGCACCTCTTTTTCTAGAAAAATAGCACTGGTTGCGAGTAACCTGTGACCCTTCAGAGGTTACTGGACCACAGCTCCCATTGTCCTTGGCTACTGGCCATACAGGCAAGGGCTGCTGGGAACTGGTCTAGTAACACCTGGAGGGCCACAGGTTATCCACCTTTGAGTTAGAGTAACATCTAAGTAAACTTGAATAGCTCTGCACTATTCACCTCTGTGTTTTGCATTTTCCAAATTTGGAATGCACATCAAAGAAGATTGATTAATGGGGATTGGGATGAGGCCAGATGAGAAGCTACTTGGCCAAATCTATACTAAGGGAAAGGCAGAACATTAAAATAATAGTTGCTATTTCATGTCATCTATAAGAGACTAATGCTATTGCATGTCAGCCACCCAGTACTATCAGATGCTAAACCTCCTTGCATTTCATCTGTCAAATACAGTCAAGTTTTCCATATCACTGCATGTTTGTCATATCTTGAAAAGCTTATGCATATTCACCGTCTCAAGCGACACCGAAGGGAAATCGATCTGGATTATAACCATTCTCCTTTGTTATGTGTAAAAATATCCTAATCCGTCCTGACACTTGCACAAAAGAAGCACCTGCTCCTTCTGTAGCAAGTGCTGAAGCAGCTACAAAGGGCCTCAATTAAGCAGAGATGATGATGGTTGTGGGCACATCTCTCTCCCTCTCTCTCAGCAATCTCACTGAAGTGAGAAAGGATTAAAGTGAATAAAGTTGAGCAAGGGGTCATTTGTGTGTTTGGAGGGGGGAGTATAGTTTTAATTAGAATGACATAAAGTACTAAGTCACGCCAATTAGCCATCTGTGCAATCAGCAGCTCATTTCCTGGCCTGTCATCTAACATTCCTTCATTCCAGTGCCTTCCGAAGATGGGACTTTCAGAGGGAAAATTTACAGACCATGATAAGTCAGCACACGTTGGATTTGTCCTGTCACGACCTAAATTCACCCTAATTTGGGGCAAGAGAAAGATATTTATTGCCATGGTATGTGTGTGTGTGTTCTTTGCCATTTCAGCAACTCTAATAAAATACAGCTTAATTTCAGGTATCTTTCACTGGAAGGAAGGATTTTATTTTCAGCCCATCTGTGCTGAAAGAGAAACCTGCATTTTACATTCCTCCTCCTCCTCCTCTTTCTCTTCCTCTTCTTCTTCTCTCTCTCTTTTATATATATAAAAAATCACACAGTTTTAATGTGCAAATCATACCCTCCAACATTTCTCTGATGAAAATAGGGACATCCCATTCCATTCCAAATTTTACTATTTATACTGCACACATCTGGCTGGGTTGCCCCAGCCACCCTGGGCAGCTTCCAACACCTATAAAATCACAAACAAACATTAAACATTTAAAAAAACCTTCCCTATACAGGATTGCCTTCAGACGGGTTAGGGGTCAGGGTTCGGATAGCTCAGGGGTCAGGGGTCAGATAACTCCCTCCAACATTTATCCAATGGAAATAGGGACATCGTAAGGAAAAGTGGGACATTCCGGGATCAAACCAGAAACCGGGATGGCTTCTCTAAATCAGAGACGTCCTTGGAAAATAGGGACACTTGGAGGGTCTGGCAAATTGGAATATAAGAGCATAAGAAGAGTTTGCTTCATCAGGCCCCTGGCCCATCAAATCCAGTATCCTGTTCCCCCAATGGCCAGCCAGATGCTTGAAGGAAGCCTGCAAACTGGAATTGAACTCAACAGAGTTCACTCTTCTGCTTTATCATAGAATCATAGAACTGTAGAGTTGGATGGACTACAAGGGTCATCTAGTCTTGCTGGAAATTGCTTAAATGTCCAGGAAAATCTGGACGTATGGCAACCGATATCAGAAGTCTAGATTTCAGAGAATTTCCTTTAAAGGAATCTTTTTGCCCAATGTGGGGCTTGACTCCACAACCCTGAGATTAAGAGTCTCATGCTCTACTAACTGAGCTATCCCACTTGTGGTTTCCTGCGGTGATTATTCAGAAGCAGGTAAAAGGTAAAAAAGGTAAAGGACCCCTGGACAGTTAAGTTCAGTCAAAGGCGACTATGGGGTGCGGCGCTCATCTCACTTTCAGGTCGAGGGAGCCGGCGTTTGTCCACAGACAGCTTTCTGGGTCATACGGCCAGCATGACTAAACCACTTCTGGCGCAACGGGACACCGTGACGGAAACCAGAGCGCATGTAAATGCCATTTACATTCCCACCGCAGCGATACCTATTTATCTACTCGCACTGGCGTGCTTTCAAACTGCTAGGTTGGCAGGAGAGGGACAGAGCAACAGGAGCTCACCCTGTCGTGAGGATTCGAACCGCCGACCTTCCGATTGGCAAGTCCAAGAGGCTCAGTGGTTTAGACCACAACGCCACCCGCATCCCTTATTCAGAAGCACACCGCCTCCAAGCATTGAGGCAGAGCATAGCCATCAGGCTAGTAGCCTCGGAAAGCCTTTACCGCCGTGAATTTGTCTAATCCCCTTTTAAAGCCAAGTTGGTGGCTCTCAGTGCCTCTTGGGGAAACTCATTCCATAGTTAAACTGTGCTGTGTGAATAAGTTCTTCATTTTGTCTGTCCCGAATCCTACAACATACAGCTTCCTTGGATGTCCACAAGAGATGGAGAGAGAAACTTTTCTCTGTCCCTTTGCTCCATGCCATATGTACCGTATTTTTCGCACTATAGGACACACTTTTCCCCCTCCAAAAATTAAGGGGAAATGTGTGTGCGTCCTATGGAGTGAATGCAGACTCCTTAGCTTCAGCGATAGCAACGTGAAGCCTCCGAAGCGCAGAGGGAGCGCTCCCTCCGCACTCCGGAGGCTTCGTGTTGCTTTCGCTGAAGCCTGGAGAGCGAGAGGGGTCAGGTTCCTTTCGCTGAAGCTAGGAGAGTCTTGCTCTCCCGGCTTCAGCAAAAGGAACCCGAAGCCTCCGGAGCACAGCGGGAATTTGCAAGACTCTCCTGGCGTCAGCAGAGAGGGAGAGCTGCGCAGTGCCCCTTCAGCCAAGCGGGAGGAGAAATGGAAGGGGCTCTGTTTCTCCTGCCGCTTCGTTGAAGGGGCACTGAGGAGAGGGGAGAGAATTTTTTTTTCTTGTTCCCCCCCTCTAAAACAAGGTGCGTCCTATGGTCCGGTGCATCCTATAGAGCGAAAAATACGGTAGTTTTATACACTTTCGCCTCTTTCTTGCTTTTTCTCTAAAAAGCCCCCAAATGCTGCAAAGCTTCTCAAACAGTAGTTGCTCCATATCTAGGCATTGCCTTTTCCTGTTCTCTCAGTGTTGTGACACAGTTCATGACCAAAAAAAAAGAAAAAAAAAAAAAAAAAGAATACCGGAAAGCATTTTAAAAAGTCTATTATTTTTTTAGAGAGAAAATACATTTAAAAAATATGGGTGACAGCCAACCTGCATCATACTCCAAGTAGATTCCATAGGACTCCATTGAATATCAACCTGTGTGTTTTCCAGAGAAAATAAGCATGTATATTTAAATATGAATTTTCATGCAGTTCCTTTGTAATGCAGAGATTGATTTTGGGAAAGAACAGAAAAGACTTTTGGATAAACACCCCAGAAAGATATTCGTATGAGAAGCAGGTTGATTTATCCACCTCTCAAAGCTGCATCTAGACTTTGCCAAATGTCAGGAACTACTTTTCCAATGAAATGCAGTTCAGGGTCAAACTGGTTGTTTTAAGACAAATGATATAAGCTATTTTAAGTGTCCAAAGCTCTGGAATAAGGGAAGGAGTCCCCCCACCCCATGAATCCTTGAATGAATGCATAACAAGATATTGTATGGATGAGTCTGCTTTTATCTTTCTGGTTCAGTACTGAATGCCTTCCCCCTGCCCTCCTGCCTACTTCTTCAAACATAAGAATTCCTTTCTGTGTATTTTATTGCAGCAGTATCAGCAGATAATGTCAGCCGAATAGATGTTAAGCATGGCCTTTGTGCTCCTGTACACATGTTCCCTCCAGGTACGAGCTGGCTGCTGGTGGAACTGAACGGAAAGAAACCCTTGCTAGATCTGACAAGTAATGTTTGGAAGCAAAAGATGAAAGGAGGAAAAAAACCGCAAGGAATTTAAGCAAGTCCTTCTCCCTGCACTAACCATACACCATACAGCCATTCATTTATCTCCACTGCCATGCAGACTGTTTTTGATTTATGTAACACACACACACACACACACACACACAATGCTGAGCGTTGTCTGTGTTGAAGTTGCACAGTTACAGGTCTCAATGTTTCCAACGGACACCGGTTCTGCTGCTAGCCTGGTGAACAAATCACTTCCCCTCTTGTTGTTGTTGATTAGTCATTTAGTTGTGTCCGACCCTTCGTGACCCCATGGACCAGAGCACGCCAGGCACTCCTGTCTTCCACTGCCTCCCGCAGTTTGGTCAAACTCATGCTGGTAGCTTCGAGAACACTGTCCAACCATCTCGTCCTCTGTCATCCCCTTCTCCTTGTGTCCTCCATCTTTCCCAACATCAGGGTCTTTTCCAGGGAGTCTTCTCTTCTCATGAGGTGGCCAAAGTACTGGAGCCTCAGCTTCAGGATCTGTCCTTCCAGTGAGCACTCAGGGCTGATTTCCTTCAGAATGGAGAGATTTGATCTTCTTGCAATCCATGGGACTCTCAAGAGTCTCCTCCAGCACCATAATTCAAAAGCATCAATTCTTCGGCGATCAGCCTTCTTTATGGTCCAGCTCTCACTTCCATACATCACTACTGGGAAAACCATAGCTTTTACTATACGGACCTTTGTTGGCAAGGTGATGTCTCTACTTTTTAAGATGCTGTCTAGGTTTGCTTCCCCTCTTAGAATCCCAGAATTGTAGAGCTGGAACGTACCCAATGGTCATCTAGACCAACCCCCTGCAATGCAGGAATCTCAGCATAGAATCTTAGCAAACTGATCGCTCACTGCATTGAATCAACATTACCTAGTTGTAGTAGCGCCGCTTCCTTCCCCAGTGGTGGACTTGGAGCTCTCTGTGCAATGTGAAAATGTGCCCCCCCCGCTGCCTCCCATGGTCCATTCTACAGCATTGTTTTGGCACCCCCTGCAGTACGGCCCCCAGTACAACCACACTGGTCATGCTCCCCTGAAACTGCCTCTGCCTTCCCTCTTTCTACTCCTTCCCACCTACAGATCCAGCTGCTCTCTAGGTGTGGTACAGAAACAGCTATTTTGCTTTAACTTCAGAGCAGCCGAACTATTCAGAAACATTCTCTAGCATTCTGGTGAGCAGCAATGCAGTCACACCAGGGAGGGTTGTGTACTTGCAGCACCCATCCTTACAGGTCGTGGCTTAAGCTTCCTGTGCTTAAAGATTTTTTTGCTTTAAAAGAAAGAAATATTTTGCATTGTATTTTGCTGCGTTAAATTGCTGTGAAATCCCCTGGAATCAATGACGAAGGATGGTATAAAAATTCGTTAAATGGCCAAATTATTTTAAGAGCAAGCTGGCAAAACCATTTCTTCAAATCCACGTGTTCCGTGCTTAAATATAAGGCTTCATTAGACTTTCTACAGCTATACAAGGGTTGAATAAAATGATCCAAACTTGGTTATGACTTCTTGCATATATATAGAGAGAGAGAGAGAGAGAGAGTTAAGAACTCCAACTTCACTGTACTACACCAATACGTATGCTGCACCACTGACTATATTTTCTTAATTCGAGGGAAACTTTAGAGCAGCACCATTTTTCCTTTCAAATTATTTGCAAGCAACATTTCATTTCCTTAATGCTCGGATTATTACTTAGTTACACAACTTGATGTATTTCTGCAAATTACGGAGGAAACATCCCTACAGCTCACACGGTGTGAATTCATTAACATTAAGTCAAAATGAATATTATGCAAATGGAAACTGTGCTATTCATTTCTCATTTGCAGCAGCTGCGACTGGTGCCCCCGCTTCCCTCTTACAGGACTTCCCAAATAAAAAGGGGGGGGGGATTGTTGCTAACGTGGAGAACTCAACGTCGTCTGCTTCATTCATTTGGGATGCGGCGCTTGCTTCATCATGCAGGAATTCATTTAGAAATGACGAGGTAGCTCCTTGGTTGGTTGAAATCATACGTCTAATCAATCTACTATTGTGGCATATTACAGCCCTAATGTTATGAGGGCAACACACTGAACGCATAGAGGAAGCAGAGATAGTTGATATATGTGAGCCAATAATGGGAAAAATCTCATTCCAGAGTTATACACACACACACACACACACACACACACACACACACACAGAGCCTACTTCGTCTACTTGTGGTTTTCTCAGCAACTGGTATTCAGAGACTTGCTGCCTCAAATACTGTTCAATATGAAATTTGTTCTGTCCAGTTTCTGTAACAGTTTTTTTTTTTAAGTCTTATTTTTAATATAATAATGGTGGCCTAAGGGACGCGGGTGGCACTGTGGGTTAAACCACAGAGCCCAGGACTTGCTGATCAGAAGGTCATCGGTTCGAATCCCCGCGATGGGGTGAGCTTCTGCTGCCCGGTCCCTGCTCCTGCAAACCTAGCAGTTCGAAAGCACCTCAAAGTGCAAGTAGATAAATAGGTACCACTCCGGCGGGAAGGTAAATGGCATTTCTGTGCGCTGCTCTGGTTCACCCGGAAGCTGTACGCCGGCTCCCTCGGCCAATAAAGCGAGATGAGAGCCGCAACCCCAGAGTCGGTCACGACTGCACCTAATGGTCAGGGTTCCCTTTACCTTTACCTTTAAGAAATATCAATTAAAGGGCGATATTCCGCCCCCCTCTGTACAACATCCCTGGGAGGGACACTACATCAGATCACTCACTGGCAGGGCTGTTCACCCATGAGGCAACTGCCTGAGGCAGAGGGATCTACAGGGGCAGCAGATCCCACCTCCTTGATTCTGGTGTAGATCTTCATTCACCCTTCCTTTCCTGGCAGGGAGGGGACGCCATTTTGTAGTTCACCTCAGGTGCCGAAATGTCTTGGGCCAGCCCTGAAAAATGTCTTGGGGCACTTGCAACCTTAAGCTGGCAGAAGTTTGGTGCTTAGCTGCTTGGACTTTGTAAACAAACAAAGAAAAAAGAGAAAGATTCTAAAACTCAGCCCCTCAGACCACACTATGACATTTATTGAAGTGAAGAGTCTGAAGAGAACTATCTCCTGATCTTCACATCAGTCCTGGAGATGTTGAGGGAGTGAGTTCCCTTCAGAATCGGGACCAAACTAATTCCTCGAGCATCCCGCCGAAGACATCCCAGGGCAGCAGGACAACTTCCAGGCTCTTTCCCTCAGATAGAACAATCCAGAATATTATGTTGCACCAGCATCAACACTTGATGTATGCTCAATGCTTTGTGGGGAACAGCTCTGGGTATTTGAGTTTGTCTGCTCAGGCAGAGCAGGTGCAAACTTTACTCACCTGCCAGCCCATCACCTTGGTTTTAAGGTAGCTCATCGGTACCAGAAGGGGAAATGCTCCCATCCATTGAGAAATTGCCTTTTCAGTTGTGTTCTGGAAATCTGCTTCCGAGAAATGCCTGAAAGAGTCCGGGAGTGGAAGCATTTGTTTCTGCTGAGGCGTATTGGTAGCTGACTTCAGCAGTACGTTTTGTTCTTTGAAGCCCGTTGTTCACCAAGACTGCGTCTCCGAGGAGGGAAGCGGGGTCAGTGAAGGTCAGGGGCAGTCTTTCAAGGGAGCCTTCAAGAGGGAACCTGCTGCTTCAGTGCGCAGAACCTGAAAGGATACTTGAAAGTAAAGAGTTTCTCACTAAGTGGAAATGTACCTGCTGTGCATCTTCGGAAAGTTTGTAGCAAGCTCAGGGTGGGAGAACTCACAATGAGCCTTATTAAGGCATTGGATTCTGGGATAGGGCTGAATGTGTAGAGAGTTGGGAGCGGGAGCATAGACCCAGGTGTGTCTCCCACATCCATGCATTCCTTGGCATGCAAAGTGTAGGCTCCAGTGCTCTGGAAAAATGGATTGTACAGCTGCCACATACAGGAATGTAGCACATGAGTCCTTTGGGTGCCATAGATATTCATAGCTGAGATTTTCTTAAGGAGAGTCCTGTTGAATCAGACCAAAGGCCATCTAGTCCACAATTCTGTTCTTGTTGTGGCCAACTAGATGACTCTGGGAACCCTGTAAGCAGAACTGGAACACAACAATGTTACATATAGTAACTTCATTGACTGAAATTGTAAATGTTTGTATGCACTACTGTGTGTTTACATTTCATCAGTTGGTACGGTAACTGAATTCCAGAGAGTTCTCTAGTAATTCACATATGATTGGCTAACGTTGGTCACATAGGAAGTATCTGGTGAAAGAGAGACTCCATTTTTTTATGTGAAGTAAGGTGACTGTGTTTTAGAATCCACCGTGAACACTGCTAAGTCAAATAGAGCGTTGGGGTGTTTCTTCTCTGCATGAAAGAAAGAGAGCAAAGCTGCGGGAGAAAGGAAAAATGGAAATCTTTCATAGGAGCTGCAAGGCATGGCCTAATTGAGATACAGAAGGCTGGGTGCTGAGCTCTGGAAATGCAGGAAAATACAGTAGTTGGGAAGTTAGAAGAAGAGTCTGTATGCCCATGTTTGGAGAAGCATGTGACTGTAAATATAATATTTTAATTCATCTATAACTACAAGTTTCTGCAAGAAAAGTTTTTGAATGTTAAAATCTGGACATTGGTTTAATTTCCAAAGAAGGGTGTCAGTCATATACCGTGGTACCTCGGGTTAAGTACTTAATTCGTTCCGGAGGTCCGTACTTAACCTGAAACTGTTCTTAACCTGAAGCACCACTTTAGCTAATGGGGCCTCCTGCTGCCGCCGCGCCGCCGGAGCAAGATTTCTGTTCCCATCCTGAAGCAAAGTTCTTAACCTGAAGCAATATTTCTGGGTTATCGGAATCTGTAACCTGAAGTGTATGTAACCTGAAGTGTATGTAACCCAAGGTACCACTGTATATGATTTGAGCTTTTTAGCTGTAATTTTGCTACCCTTCCTTCAACAAGCAACACTCTCCTCACCTCCAGTTCCCAGCCACTAATATTTTCTCTATCCACTTCCTACACACTATGCATAATATTATGCACCTCTATCAAGTATTTATACTCCTCTGACTCACCATTCCTCTAAACTAAAAAGCCCCTAGTCATTCAACCCTTCCCCATACGGGAGTTGCTTGTATGCAGGACCGCCCCCCCTTGCTTTGGTGCTTATGAACACCAAAGGTGTGTTCAATTTGATCTTGCAAGCTGCCACCTTTGCCCACAGCCCAGAAACTTACTTTGGAGCAGGAGAAAGTGATGATGAAGGTGGTGGCAGCAGATGCTCCAGACACAGGGAGAACTTCCAGAATCCACAGTAGAAAATGGAAACTCCGCAGAGGTTCCCACCAAGGAACCTGGGACATGAAGTATTTCTTTAATGTATTTATCAGTTCATTTGTTAATTCTGTGCCCCCATCTTTCCTTGGTTCTCAAAGCTGTTTGCAGCAATTATACAGATATGATAAAAAATACAATAAAAGAGAGAACAACTACCACTGAATTTAACGGGGCTAACCTCTGCATAGATGTGTGTAATATTGTGCCATAAAATACCAAAGCAATAAAATACAAAAGTAGAAACAAACAAAAATATGGGGCAGGTAAAAGAATAAAATCAATTTTAAGAGTCCCAGTGTAAACCAAGAAGCACACATTTCCGTGTCAGCTTAGAGGCCTCAATAAATAAAATATCTTAGCCTGCCACAGGACAGTAAGTTGATATGGGTTTAAGCAGGTCTTCCTTGGCTAGGAGCAGTTTATTGCTGTATTTTAGTTGGTTGGTTGTATCGTATCAGTAGCTAAAGTGGTGCCCTCCAGAATGGTTGCACTCCAATTTCCACCACCCCTTGTTGGCTGGGGATGATGGGACTCAGAGTCCAACAGTATCTGGGGAGCACCAAATTGGATGCCCATGTTTTATTGCAAACTACCCTGAAACAATGATGGGATGCAGGTGGCGCTGTGGGTAAAACCTCAGTGCCTAGGACTTGCTGATCGTAAGGTTGGCGGTTTGAATCCCCGTGACGGGGTGAGCTCCCGTCGTTCGGTCCCAGCTCCTGCCCACCTAGCAGTTCAAAAGCACCCCTAAGTGCAAGTAGATAAATAGGGACTGCTTTATAGCGGGAAGGTAAACGGCGTTTCCGTGTGCGGCGCTGGTGCTGGCTCGCCAGATGCAGCTTGTCATGCTGGCCACGTGACCCAGAAGTGTCTTCGGACAGCGCTGGCTCCCGGCCTCTTGAGCGAGATGAGCGCGCAACCCTAGAGTCGGTCACGACTGGCCCTGACGGGCAGGGGTACCTTTACCTTTTTACCCTGAAACAAATGCTTAAGGGTGGGAAACAATATTTAAAATAAATGAGTGAGTGAATGTATGAATGCAGTTTCCAGAGTTGGTTGGAGAAAGGACTGGCTCTGCCAATCTCAGCAATGGTGTTAATTTTTTTTTTTTTAAGTCAGCGGTGCATGCCCCAAATTAAATTGTTTGTTCTGCTCTTGCCAATTTCTGCAGATGAGAATAACAGCATTTAAAGGGATTCGGGTTGGAATGATTGGCCTTGCTATATCCTGCACATTTCTAGGTGCTGTAAAACAATTTCATACAGCCATTCCTGCTGCGTCCCTGTACGGTGTTAACACCTATCTCTCTGAAAGTCTCAAAATACATTTCCTGACCAAGCAGAAACCTTCCTGTCAATTACACTCAGCGCCTCCATACAGATAACATTCCTTTCACTGAGCAACTGTGTCCATGAGCTGATAAAACTCCTTCTGTAACACGTCCATATCCACATCCAGCAAAAAAAAATAGAATAAAACTGTCCCGAAGATGAACTTCCATTTTCAAGCCGAACTGAAATGTGACGGTTAATACCTGTTATTGATACTCGTGAATGGTTTATTGGGATATAGTCTTCTGCTGCTTCTATCGACTGAAGAAAGGGCATGGGGGCATTAAGGACGTGCTGCGGGCGAATAGAATTTTGCAACATGAATCTGGCAACCCAAACCTACAGATTGGCTCAAATTATTGCAATTCCAGCAGGGTCTCACACAACCACGTCTAAATTGCGGTCTAAGTCCTTGGAAATGGGTCAATGCTGGCTGACCGCTAGAAAACGCCTAATCCCTCTTCTCCCACTGTATCTTGCTGGTATTCAGTTGCACTGTATTCCATTGTTTCTGTCATTACTCAAAAAGGAGAATGGGGAGAGAGGGATTTGACTCCTGTGACTTTCCGCTATTACCTTCTAGCTACTTACAGAAGCCTAACTTCTGATTGGATCCTGGAATGTCCCATTTTGGCTCCCACAAGAGTGTGCTCCCCAATTTATTTATTTTTTGGGGGTTCACTATTGTGCAAGTCATGTGACTCAGGTGGGAGTGCATTTCTGAAAGATGTGAATCCCAATTTCCCCCTGTGACATGTTGGAAGGTATCATTATCTTTTGTAGGCGACATGGGGTGAGATGCTTCTGTTGTTTCCGGCATTGCAGGTTGTGCTCAAGGGTTGCAACTGTTTTGGACCAGAGGGCACGTTCCAAATTTTGAAGAAGTGCTGTGGGTGCCAGTCCCAAAATGGTGGATGGCACACCACAAAATGGCTGCCAGGCTCATGGCAGAGCACAAAATTAGAGAACACTAACACATGGCTTCCCCGCCCCTGACAAACTCATGCTTGCTGTGGGAAGTCACTATGTCCTTAGGTCCTAATTATGGAGGTCACATAATATTGACTCAGCCCTACCACAGGTTGCAGCTGAAGCCTCTGTCAGGATGCTGCCAGCAACTTGCGGCTGATTGCCCAAGAAAGTATAAAGGCAAGGAAAAGTTTCTTGCAGTCCTTTTTTGGTTTTAATCTTTACAGAGAGAGGCTATAGAACCCAGCCTCTTGGATAATGGCGTCCCGAGTGAATTTCCACCCCAGTCTCTCCCACTTCCTCATTCATCATCATCATCACTTCCTGTATGGGTGCTGCTAAGTGACCTCTGTCTTTGAACTCTTTGCTCTCCTACTTTTGAGGCTCGCTGAATTCTGAGAGATGGAGGGTCTGGAATGCTTTCTAAAGACAACATGTCAGCCAGGTGTTACTCTGGCTCTCCCATGATTTTCCAACTTTCCCCGTCATCTGCCTCTGAAGTGTGACCTCCCTCAACCCCCTGTTGTAAATCTAAATCAGGCTTCCTCAACCTCGGCCCTCCAGATGTTTTTGGCCTACAACTCCCATGATCCCTAGCTAGCAGGACCAGTGGTCAGGGATGATGGGAATTGTAGTCTCAAAACATCTGGAGGGCCGAGATTGAGGAAGCCTGATTTAAACTGTCTTCCTCCTCCCCCTCCCTGGAAGGGTCAGGAGGGGGAGGCTGTCTCCACCATTCATCCTCTGCTCAGTTCCTGACAGCCTTATAACAAGAAGAAGCATTCTCCAGTACCAAGAAAAATATACAAGGTTGCCCCATCACACTCAATGCCTCTCTCACATACACACTCAATGCCTCTCTCACAGAGACCACAGACAAACATGCCTCTCTCTGTGTGTCTCTGTCTCTCTCTCTCTCTCTCTCTCTCTCTCTCTCTCTCTCTCTCTCTCTCTCTCACACACACACACACACACACACAAACTACACAGCCACACATATATCTCTCCCTCTCTCGCACAGGCTATACACACAAACACATTTCTCCCTTCTCTCTCTCTCCTATATGCCACATACTGTCCCTCCCTCACAGACCACACATACATGCACAGCTCTCCCCTTTCTATCAGACATCTTTCCCTCTCTCTCTGCCCAAACACATCTTTCTCAGCCACACATTCACAAACACAGGGCATATTGCCCCCTGTCCCAACACACGCACACACAAACACATTCAATAAAGCTGTTTGGTCGGTGAAGGAAATGCCTACCATTTTAATCTCCTCCAATCCACCCCTCCCCTGAAAAAAAGCATAATAAAAATATTTAAGGAGCCCTTGGAAAGTCCAGGAATGGGGGGTCGGGCTCCTCTACGCCCCATGCCAAATAATTTGAACTCCAGTTCCTATAGGTCATGGAGGTATTATAGAGAACATGATTGTGTGGAGCTTTATCTAAGAATGGGACTTAAGTCCATTGATAACTGTGGGTCTACTCTGATTATGGCTAATGTTGGATGTTCACTATCTGGGTCTTTGGACCTTACTGAATTTTCAGAACTTTGGTCCACCTAGTTCAGTGTTGTCTACACTGGCCGGCAGAAGCTCTCTTGGGTTTCAGACAGGAAGTGCTTCCCAGCCATACCTGGAGATGCCAGGGATTGAACCCTTAACGTTGTGACTCTTCATTAATTGCCTTGGCATTATCTGTTAATAATATACCCCTCATTCTTTTCTCCTTTACATTTATTTATCTCATTATACTCCCTGCCGCATTTCATCCCATTCACTTCCCAGCTTCCCCCCTGCTGTGCCCATTGCGTAGGCACAGAGCGATTCCGACACGAGCTCTTCGGATTTGGCAGCTTCGTTACAGTCTTGACAATGACATATCCAGAGGATTACTTTATGAGTCCCTCCCCACCCCCCACTCTCTGCAGACCAGGAAAACTATAGATATATGTATATATATATATTTCCTGCTTCCATATGTGGATTTGGATTAGCTACACAAATGACTTTATCTCACAAGCAGCATATGCCGTTCGGCTTTGCAGTTTATAGAGGTGTACATTGCTGTTACAAATGGAGGGTGGTCTGTGAACAGGAGAGATACTTTTACTTATTATATTGGGATTTAGACCTGACTTAAATGTGATGGAATTGGGCAAGCATAATTTATCTGGCGCAGCACTGAATGGGCCCAGTGACTCATTTAAGTAGGTCCCTAAGCTGCTACACATAAAATACTAGCACTACTAGAGAGGGAAAGAGCCCTGCAGGATGGGACCAGAGCCCTGTCTAATCCAGTATCCTGTTTTCCCCAGTGCACAGGAACCCAGGCAGATCCTTAATGCTGAGTCCGACCATCACTCCATTTAGCTTGGCATTGTCTACACTGATTGGCCGTGGCTCTCCAGGGTATCAGCCAAGGGACTTTCCCAGCCCTATCTGGCGATGCAGGGAATGAACCCAGGGCCTTCTGCATGCAAAGCATTCATTCATTTTTATTTATTTTATTAAAGTATTTATAGATCATCTTCTCAAAAAGTACAGTGGTACCTTGGGTTACAGATGCTTCAGGTTACAGACACTTCAGGTTACAGACTCTGCTAACCCAGAAATAGTACCTTGGGTTAAGAACTTTTCTTTAGGATGAGAACAGAAATCGCACGGTGGCAGAGCAGCGGCCCGATTAGCTAAAGTGGTACCTCAGGTGAAGAACAGTTTCAGGTTAAGAACGGACCTCCAGAACGAATTAAGTTCTTAACCCAAGGTACCACTGTACATAGAAACATCAAAAAGAACCATTAAAATCTTGTTTTTAAGTTGTATTCATTCAACTTGTTTTTATTATTGCTTGTTAGCCGCCCTGAGCCCGGCCTTGGTGGGGGAGGGCAGGGTATAAATAAAATTTATTATTATTATTATTATTATTATTATTATTATTATTAAAGCAACGCAGAACAATTATTAAAATGACTACTCATGAACATTTTAAACAACTGCATATGCCATCCAGGAAGAAGAAGAAGAAGAAGAAGAAGAAGAAGAAGAAGAGGAAGAAGAAGAAGAAGTTGTTGTTCAAGTAATGCCTGAAAGTCAAAAGAGATGAATTTTAAAACAGAAATGGGGAACCTCAGGCCAAAGAACCAAATGTGTCTTTTTTTCCTAAAGGTTTTTTTTTTTATTATAAAGTTTTCCAAAATTTCACACATACATTTCAATACATAATACAAACTTTTTAAAAAAAACAAACACAAAAACTTCCCACCCCCTTTTCCAAATGCATCCCTGCAGGTCTCTCTGCTGCCTGGCCCTCTGAATTTTCCCCAGGACACTCCCTCTCCCCAGACCATGCCCCTCATGTGCCTTTGCTTCATACCCTGGATGTCTTTGATTGTTTGTCTGGATGAACGATGGGAAGGTTTGTGTTTCTCTGTGTGTAAAACCTAGCCTCCTGTACAGAGGTGAAATTCACATTTGTTGATCCACCCTCTGACTCTGCCCACCAGTCACACATGGCCCTCAGAATGTTACTCAGAAGGGAATGTGGCCCTTGGGTGGAAAAATGTTGCCCACTACTGGTTTTTTTTTTAAATTCCTGAGTTCTATTTGTTTTTATTTGCAGTGGGGCTTTGGCGGGTGTTGTTGTTCAGTCGTTTAGTCGTGTCCGACTCTTCATGACCCCATGGACCAGAGCACGCCAGGCACTCCTGTCTTCTACTGCCTCCCGCAGTCTGGTCAAACTCATACTGGTAGCTTCGAGAACACTGTCCAACCATCTCATCCTCTGTCATCCCCTTCTCCTTGTGTCCTCCATCTTTCCCAACATCAGGGTCTTTTCCAGGGAGCCTTCTCTTCTCTTGAGGTGGCCAAAGTACTGGAGCCTCAGCTTAAGGATCTGTCCTTCCAGTGAGCACTCAGGGCTGATTTCCTTCAGAATGGAGAGATTTGATCTTCTTGCAGTCCATGGAACTCTCAAGAGTCTCCTCCAGCACCATAATTCAAAAGCATCAATTCTTCGGCGATCAGCCTTCTTTATGGTCCAGCTCTCACTTCCATACATCACTACTGGGAAAACCAGAGCTTTTACTATACGGACCTTTGTTGGCAAGGTGATGTCTCTACTTTTTAAGATGCTGTCTAGGTTTGTCATTGCTTTTCTCCCAAGAAGCAGGCGTTTTTTAATTTCGTAGCTGTTTTCACCATCTGCAGTGATCATGGAGCCCAAGAAAGTAAAATCTCTCACTGCCTCCATTTCTTCCCCTTCTATTTGCCAGGAGGTAGTGGGGGTAGTGCCCTATAATAGCAGACAGGATGAAGGACTAGGGTAGAGCCATTGTCAGCCTGGGGTATATACTGCATATCTCTCTCGTAAGCATATCACATCAGAGAGGGAAACATCTTTGGACGCAGGAGCCTGGAAGGGTCAAAAGATGAGCGCTAAATCTTGTCCGATGAGTGACTGACTCAGCATATTATTCCCTAAGATTGGGCCATTAAGGGAGCTAAATTTAAATTATTATTTTTTTCCACAAGAATTTGATGGTTTCTTGCCAGGCAATAGCTGCAGAATAAATTGCAGTTTTATGACCCCCATCACAGCAATAAATCACAGAATTGCGATTGTCTCAAATGGGCAGCAACCCACTTGATTATTTCCGGAACTTACGAAAAAGAAACCCCAACAAAGGTGTGGAAGGGAGCGTGAGAAGTCTGTCAAATATCCACAGAGTGTATTGGATCATTTTATGAGTTATTTACTGGCAATGATTTATGTAGCAGGCAGTTCCTGAATCAGGGTTCCTGCCTGTCTTTGTGAAATAGTGCTCTGATCCAGTGGTAGCTGCGGGGAGCAAGTCACAAACATGGCAACTGGTGGTTCAGAGATGGGCATCGCTATTCATAGCAAAGGACTCATCCAGCCAGTTCGATACAGATTGGAATTTATTGTCCTAGCCCCAGGTTTTGGGGGTCCTCTGGGAATGGGGCACTCTTAAAGGGCACACTGTGGTTGTCTGTGACAGTTGCATATATTTGTTTCTCTGATTATTTTGGCAGTCTTTGGGAAGGTGCACATTATGGAGAGCTCCCAGCATATATAAATCCAGTATAATAATGTATGTGTGCTGGGAGCTTCCTGTCAAGTGCAGCTTCCTAAAGTATTTCAAATAAATGTGTACACATACCTGTTGCGTAATTCCAGGGTTGTATACACCTTTTCTGTGTTGGCTTTTCCATATACATGCATAAGTAGGTATCGGGGAGAAGTTCAATTCAGTTTGCATTTAAAAGCAAACCTACCTAATTTGTACCTCCTGGAACAAAATGGGAAGCAAACATTGCTATCCTTTGAAATTTTCACTTTTCTGAATTTTGCAATGGAGCTGAGTAATAAATATTAGTGTTAAATATGCATTTAAAATAACATACATTAGTGAAACATTATATTTGACACATTATATTTGGGGAAATTCATGGGCAAAAAAATCATATATTTGTGAAAATTGCATGTGTATAATAGAAGAAATTCCTTTAAAACTCTGATGAATTTTCATGAGGCCTTTAAAAAACTGTTGTGGAAATAATAATAGTAATAGTGATAGTAGTAGTAGTAATAATAATAATAATAATAATAATAATAATAATAATAATAACAACAACAACAATAGATAATAATTTATTATTCATACCCAGCCCATCTGGCTGGGTTTCCCCAGTCACACTGGACGGCTCCCAACATGTGGAGAAATGAATTTATTACTGGAATAAAACAAAAACTGAGGAAAAATGGAAATGGACAGAGTTGTCCAGCCTCCTGTGTCACCTTCCACGCTCTTCTGGAGGGTCTCTCAACTCTTTAAAGTTGATTATCAGTGGGTGCTAGTGGCAGCAAAGAGAGGAGGAATCTGTTTCACAGGCACAGGGTTGGAGAATCTCAGTCTTTGGGATCAAATGTGGTCCTCCAGCCCTTTCTATATGGCCTTCAGGGCTCTCCCCTAAGCCACAACCCATCCCCCCACTAGAACTATTCCACACACCCCTTGGATGCTTTTGCCTGGTCAGAATGTGTCATTGAACTGTGATGATGCCTCTTGCTTGGATATATAGGGAGGTGTGCATGTCTGCATGTGACTTTTGCATGGTTGAAATGTAGCCCGCTACACATATGTTGCTCTGGCCATTTCTGCCTTTGGCCCCACCCACCATAGGAATATGGCCCTCAGAAGTTTCCCTTGAGAGAATGTGTTGAGTTCAAGGGGGGCAATTGGATTCCACTCCTTGTGTATCTCTTGAGAGTTTCTCTATCCTTCTCTGCTCCAACAGCACGGGTGTTGAATGCACTGTTTGACACTCATCTTTGCTCTGCTGCGATGTTCCCATCATGCCGTGTTATGTGGCTCTGTCAGAAATGCCATGCGAAATTGCTTCAGGGAAGGAAGCAGAGGGTTGCAGGTGGAAAACAAGCGACGTTGCAAGGCTAGGGCGGTCACCTTCACCTCCCTGGAGACCCGCCAGAGCGAAAATAAAACTTCATTTACTCATAAATGGGTGAAGAGTCGACGCTGGAAAGAGACAGGAAGTAAAAGCTGGAACGTAAAGTAATTGACGTTTTGCTTTACAAGGTGTATGGATTTCAGAAATGTCCTTATGTCTTTGGACTGTCTCTGTTTCCTAATGTTAGCTTTTCTGTGGGCCTTGGGGCGTTTTGTATTACATTTGCTCTTAAAAGTCTTGGCACTCTAATCAGAGGTCTAAGGAAATCACAGAAGAGCTTGCATGGAATGAACTGAAACAAAACCTTTGTTGCTTTGACCAAAAATACAAGGCACAGAGAACTTACATCAGGGGTGTGAGGGAAGAAAAAACAGCCTGAGGGCCACATTCCTTTGCAGGGAACCTTTGGGGGGCCAGAGGTGGGTGGAGCCAGAGGCAAAAGTGAGCGCATCACTGGATTTATTGATTTCATTATTTCATTATTATTTATTTATTGAGAGGCAGTGTGGTGTAGTGGTTACATTATCAAACTAGGACCTGGGAGGCCAGGGTTCAAATTCCCTCTTGGCCACGGGGTGACACTGGGCCAGTCACCACCACTCAGCCTAATGTACCTCACAGAGTTGTTGTGGGGGGAAAGGTCCTTAGAGGAACAGATAGGATGGCAATGCAACAAAGCAACAAATAAAAACCTCTGGTGTCACAATGACAACAGGTGATTGAACAGATGGACAGTTGTGCCCACCTTTCAGAGTTGGCCTATGTGGGTGGGCCCCAAAAGTCCACTCCCTGTGCTATATTAATATATATGTTAAATTTATGGATTTAACTGATGGATTATTTGTAATCTTATTGTTAATGGGAATTGACGCTGGCTCTTTTCCCCCTGTTATGGTTGCAACAAGCAAGCAAACAAACAAATACAACAGCACAGGGAGTGTGTGAGATGGAAATAGCACATGTGGGGTCACTGAGGGCAGGGCTCGCATGCACACACCCACTGGCCCCGCCCCACTTTCAAACCACATGCTAAATCTGGGCACGAAGTTAATGTATCTGGAATAGTTCACAATAAACATCAGTCAGTGGAGCTAATGAATTCTTTTCGGGGTTCTTTCCTGCTGACCCAGCAACGGAGAGGGGAACTGTCCTATGTACTTGTACTTATTGTTGGCATGCAGAGGGCTGGGAGGCCAGCTGGCTAGCCCTGGCTGGGCCATCTCCTTCCAGCCGTCCCGCTGCGAAGATCATCACCTCTGCTCCGACGTAAATCAGCGACCTGAGCTTCACAGCCAGGGCACACTATTAGCAGAGCGAGCTGCACACACAGAATAGGCGTGAGGCTTGTGGAAGCATACTACAGATTTATTAATCATAAATTAGGACAAAGAAACAGTGCTGGAATGTAAACAGATGTGACACACAACAATTCCACATGTCTGCTCCTTAAGGTGGAATGGAAATGTCAACACTTATTACATGTGTATTCTGCCCCCAATTTCTCCCAAGGGAGCTCAGGTCATGAGTACACAGATGCCCATCCAAGAAGTACTGAGCTTTTCTTGGCTTACAGGCATTTAAGCTGAGGCAGGTTGGCCCTATGCCGTGGATTCCTGCATGGAGCAAAGGGGTTGAACTAGAGGCTCTCTAGGATATCTCTCACTTTTAAGTGTATATATATATATATATATATATATATATATATATTACTGCTGTCCAGGATGCCAGCCACTTCCACCATCCCATAACCCCCACCCCAGTTCTATAGTTCATATCTGTTGGCCTGCATTTGACCACCATCCCCTCCCAAGTGTTCCCCACTCTAAAGATTTATCATACGTTTGAAAAACCTAGAATTTCCCCCATGCCTACTGATATTTTTATTTATTTTTAATAGACTTCATATACCACTTAAATATCAAAATCTCTTAAGTGGCTTGCATATTATATCACCTTCCTTTGGGTTGGTGGTGGCATTTTGGGAACATGAGGGATGTCACTCTCAGCCTAGACAGTGGAAACAGAATGAAAGATATTGCCTTCAGATATCGATATTCAGTCTAAGACCATAAGAACATTTATTTAATATAAAATGGTTTGTTTGTTTTTTAAACTCCTCAAAGTGGTTTAGAAAAATAACATAATGAGAACCTTGGTAGAGCAGGCTAATGGTTCATCTATCCCAGCATCCTGTTTTCACAATGGAAAAGCAGAAAGAATCATAGAATTGTAGAGCTGGAAGAGATCCTGGGGATCATCTCGTCTAACCCCTTCAACGCAGGGATATGCAGCTGTCCCATATGGGGATCGAACCTGCAACCTTTGCGTTATCAGAACCATGCTATAACCAGGTGAGCTATCCAGGCTGTGGAAGCCTGTCAGTCCTGAATACAAGAACAGTCTCCCCTCCGTTGCTTTTTCAGCAACTGGTATTCCAGTAGGGGAGGTTGGCCATTGTCATTATAAAACCGATAGCCTTTTCCTATGCTAACTAATCTAACAAGATCCTAATCTAGCTATGCATTTGCCTGACCACTTTCTTTAATAATAAAAAAGTGCTTTACGCTATTGACGTTCAGCAATACAGAGATGCCCTCAAAGAAGGAATTATGGCAGAACAGTTAAGTTTGTGTGCAGTTTGTTGGGGAGATGAGCCGACAGAGACCGATTTCGCAGCAGCTGTGTTGAACAATAATCCATACCTTAACCCTATTGCAGATTCCTCTGGCACTGGCTATAAATGTTGTACCTATGTTGGAATAAGACGCTCTCCAATATCTAACTCCCTGGGGTTTGAAAAGACCTTTGGTATTGCCTGCTACCAACTCCAGGGCTATTAATATCCCCCATTATTATTATTAGTGACACAGACCAGTGTCAGTTGCCATAAAGGGGTGATCAATAATTCATTTGAAGGTACCACAAAATGTCACCCTTCGCAGCAAAACCCCTGCTTGTAACTTAATAATTGTCATTTAAAGAAATTCCTTCCGACAAAATAAAACCCAATTGTTATCAGGAATGCAAAAGGAATAAACATTTCAGAAGCCACCTGTAGGGGTGTGTGAGATTTTCCGACATTTCCACTGATATTTCTTCCTTCCCGAATCATGGCATTGAATGCTTGGGATACTTTTAAGCTAAAAGTGGATATGTAGTTTCTAAGTGATTGTTGAGAATCATTGTTCCCCATTGCATGGGCAATTGGTTTAATTGTGCATCGTTCCCCATTCAAAAGCACAGACCTGAGCAGTATAATGTTGATCTGAAATCGTCATATGCACAATTGAGTTAATCGCACATTTGTTCCCCGTTCAAAAGCACAGACCTAAGGAGTGTAATGAGGATCTGAGTAATTGCTGCTGCTTTCCTCATCTCATGTATCCTCCATTCATACTGTGTGGAACTGTATTTCCTTGTTTTGGACAATAGCCTGCACATATTTTCTCACGGGGAAACAAATTTTTACAGACTTCCTTCTCTGCCACTCCAGGAAAGTTAGTAAAGGTAAAGGTAAAGGGATCCCTGACCATTAGGTCCAGTCGCGGGCGACTCTGGGGTTGTGGTGCTCATCTCGCTTTACTGACCGAGGGAGCCGGCGTACAGCTTCTGGGTCATGTGGCCAGCATGACTAAGCCACTTCTGGCGAACCAGAGCAGTGCACGGAAACGCCATTTACCTTCCTGCCGGAGCAGTACCTATTTATCTACTTGCACTTTGACGTGCTTTTGAGCTGCTAGGTTGGCAGGAGCTGGGACCAAGCAACAAGAGCTCACCCCGTCGCGGGGATTCGAACCGCCGACCTTCTGATCGGCAAGCCCTAGGCTCAGTGGTTTAGACCACAGTGCCGCCCGCATCCCTAGGGAAGTTAGTAGGAATGCACAAAATGGAGGTTGGCAATGCTGGATTGAAGAGGGAATTCAGGAGTGATTATATCAACCTACTGGAGAGTAAAGGTAATTTGAAAGAGACCCCTAGCTCCGGCAAAATGAGTTAGACATGAAAGCCTCATCATTGCCTTTTTGTGACAGATCAGCATAGAGCAGCAGCTCTCCAACATTCTCCCCACCCCCATGGACCACTTGAAAATTGCTGAGGGTCCTGGCAGGTCACTTAATGGTTTTTCTGCCTGTTGTGTCAAGTGTAACCCCATCGACTTAAAATTGTAATAAATAAAATACAATAAAATAAATGAAGGAAACAATACAAATTCAGTTAATATTATGGACATGGCAACTTTCATCTTCACAAATCTACAAACACACTGTGGGTCACATGAATGAAGCACATGGACCACTGGTGGTCCATGGACCATAGTTAGGGAACTCCTGGCACAGAGAGGAAATGATCAAGCAGAGGCTAGACACTTCTTTCCCTTCTAAAAATAAAAATGCTAGTGGTTTCAATGATAAAACTGCTTTGCATGATAGTTTGAATTTCAGATTATTGAAGGTTCCATGTCAACTGGCTGAATATCTTTCTGGTAAAGATAGTCAGTGTGCTTCACATGTAAGCACCAGTGTGTTCAACAGAACTTGCTCTCAGGAAACTGCATAGCAGTTATGCTGATCCTAATAAATTGGGTATTTAGACTCTTCTTGGCAATGTTGCTAGCGAGGCTGTCATGATGAGCTCCTGCACTTCAAAATTCACCACTGATGCTTGTTTTCTGGTGGCCGCTCTGCCTACCTTCTCTCTCTCTCTCTCTCTCTCTCTCTCTCTCTCTCTCTCTCTCTTTCTCTCTCCCCTCTCCATAGACTGGACAGATTCCAGTGCATGAGTCACTAGGAGAGTGCTGACTTGCTGGCCAGCCTTAGATGCCAAGAGTCACTGAGGAAAAGGACACTGTAGAAGATTTGTGTGTTTCATTGGCTTCAAGGCTGGAATGTGTGTGGATGTTTTCCTTTGGCAAGGTGACAAGAAAGAACAGGGGTATAGGTTGATACCTCAAATTGTTATTTATGTGTGATGCACAATTAGACCTCTGTGGGTCTCTGTGTGAGGCCTTGCTTGGGATTGGCCCAGAAGCAACAGCTGGTACAGAATGCTACAGCCAGGTTGTTAAGTGGCTCACCTGGATGTGTGCACTTTACACCTGTGTTGAGGGAACTGCACGGGCTGGGGTGGCTTGTCTTGTTTTGCCACCTGAGGTGAAATGGGAAAGTGCTGGCTTGCCCTGCCACCCACAAGAGGGGGCGTTCTGCAAGGTCTTGCTGCCCATCTTCTCTGCCCCAGGAGCAGAAAAGATGAGTAGCAAAGTTGCTCCCTGGAACACTCCCATCTCACTGAACTTCCCATGGGGGATGTTCCACAAGGCCTTATTCAGCCTAGAGGCGTGGAAGACTGGTGGGGAAGGCTAGTGGCAGTGCTGCTCACCCTTCCTGCCAAAACTCGACAAGAGAATGACATTCTGGCAGCAGCAGCAGCAAAAGAAGAAGAGTTTGGATTTGATATCCTGCTTTATCACTAGCCGAAGGAGTCTCAAAGCGGCTAACATTCTCCTTTCCCTTCCTCCCCCACAACAAACACTCTGTGAGGTGAGTGAGGCTGAGAGACTTCAGAGAAGTGTGACTAGCCTAAGGTCATCCAGCAGCTGCATGTGGAGGAGCGGAGACGTGAACCCGGTTCACCAGATTATGAGACTACCGCTCTTAACCACTACACCACACTGGCTCTCTGCAGTGTGGGCAGGTTGGCTGCTGCCTCTTGTGCTTCAGCTACTTGCGGTGGCTGCTTCACCCTGCCTCATGCATGGGTTGGCTCTGTGATCAGCTTTTCGGTCATTTCTGATGGTTGATGACCCAATATTTCTTTCATTGAATGGGATACCTGCTTTTCAGTACTACGACACCTGTCCCTTAATGTACTATCACACTGACTCATGATTTGCGTGCAACATTTTGTCTCCTTTTGAAAGATTTAGGGGAGGTCTAAGGCAACCTGACCCTTTAAAAAGTCAAATACCGGCAGATTTGGCATAAAATACTCTTTTGCAATTTCTCAGAGCAAAGGAAATATACAAGATGAAAGGTCATCCCCAGAATGGAGATGTATGATTTTGAGCTAAAATGTCAGATGATGTTTCTTGCTCTTTCCTAAGTCCTCATTTTTCCCTTGGATTTCTTTTTTAACTCTGTTATTTTGGCAATGAAGCTCCACCAAGGAATAATGATGATGACTTCATGAAAAGATCAGCAGTGAGCATTGGGGCAATTTTTGTACAGCACCAACGTAGCACCATTTTCATAGGGGCAAAATGGCTTAGATTTGGGTTGCAACACAGGTAAGATGATCCAATGTTTGGGACATAGGCTAAGACCTATTGGATCATTTCCACTATAAGAACACAAGGGCTGTAAGAACCCATTTTTGTTGCCTCTTGTTCAAGTAGAAGTGTATTGGGGGTTTGGTTGCAAGAGTAGAGTAACTGCTAAATGGGTGTTTGATGAGAGATACTTTCCTGCATTCCAATACAGCAGCAAACAGCCTTCAAAAAGTCAGCATTCCTGTGATGGTCTGGTCAACTGCCAGAGAAGGCAGCAAGGCAGGTCCAGAGTTTCAGCACCACAGACAGCTCCAAGTGAGCAACTTGCTCTAAGAAAGGTGGGCAAACCAACTGAGCCTTTAAAAGCCTCTGCTCTACGTATCCCCAGACTCCATCCCTTTGCGGACAACTTCTGTATTCTTAATAGGCCAACCTACTCCATTCCTACTCCATTCTGAAGCCTCCTCCCTAGAGAGGTACTGTGGGAAAACTTTGGTTTCTCAGGCTCAGGAAAAGGTGGACACAAAGGTCCTGGCTTCAGCCCTACAGGCCTGGGAAGGTTTTCTGGGGGATCCTGTCTTCCAGCCTCATTGGACTCTTGGGCCCCATCTGCACTATACATTTAAAGCAGTGTCATGACACTTTAAATAGTCAAGGCTTTCCCCAAAGAATCCTGGGAGCTCTGGTTTGTTAATGGGGCTGATAGAAAGCCCCCATGTTTCCCTCACAGAGCTGCGATTCCCAGAATGGTTCAACAGTCAAGCCTTCTCCCAGGGTATTCTGGGATATGTAGCTCTGTGGGAATGGCTGCTGCCAGGTGGCAGTTGTAGGAATGAAAAGCAGATGAAGCTGGTCTCTCAACATTGCTGATGGAGTGGCCCTGCCTTTCCTATCTCTCTGTTTTGCCGTCTAGTGGAATGGCTGTTGCCAATTGAAGGAGCAATGTTGTGGTTCATCGTGACTGTGAAAGTTCTACATGTGACATTTATTTAACAAAATTCATATGCCACCGAGTGGTTTGCAAAAAGTACATAAAACATTAAAATGTTCGGTAAAATGCATATAAAAACAGGTATTTAAAAACATTAAGAGGATTATTAAAATGGATGATAGCTTTAAAACGAGACATAGCAAATGCAATTTCTGCATGTCTGGATAGGCTTACCTAAATAAAAACGTTTTAAGCAGGCACCAAAAAGAATACAATGAAGGTCTCTGTCTGCTGTCACTAGGCAGGGAGTTCCAAAGTGTTGCTGTTGCTGCTATGCAATATAATTTGCACCAAATAATTTCTCCTCTTACTTGTCGTCATACTGAGATTTTATACACATAAAATGTTAATGTTTTCTTTTTAAAATAACCTTTTGCACGTCTGAAAAATAAAAAAGCTGAAAATACAGACATAAGAATAGCATCTCATAGACATATGAATTCAGCTGTCACTTCAATTATCTCTAAATCTAGCCTGCTCTTTCTAGGCAATGAACAGACCAGATACAAAAATCTGTTTGTTTTCACAGGGCTACAACAGAGAAGAAAGGTTAATTTGAAATAATTGAACAGCCCTATTTATGGATGCATGCAATTAGTTATAAATTAGAGAAGATACCAAATAACTGGGCATTTGCAGCTGGTATGAATTCTGCACCTGTTCCATGGGAATTGAGTATTTTTAAATACACACACTCTTTTCTTTCTTACACACAAAAGGTATAATTGTGGAGGGGGTGTTTGATGACAGCCATGGAGAAGATTGTCGGAGGAGGAATCAATTGCTATTTGACAGTGTGAATAGAGAGGTTTCTTAAAGCCTCTGAATAGGGGTTCAACGCCTTTCTATGGCACAGGTGAGGTCAGGTAATGTGTGAACATTGTTTATTAATCTGTTTATCCCCTTAGGAGAATTTGGGGAGAATCTAATTTTATTTGCATTTTCATGTGAACCTATAAAATTCACACTTCCCAAACCAGTAAACAAGTGCAGCTCCTCCTCCTCCTCTTCTTCTTCTTCTTCTTCTTCTTCTTCTAAAAAAATTCATTTCTTCACATTTTGCAATACAGTTTTCACACTAAAGAATGCATAATAGAGTTTGCATATTGGTGCAAGGTGAGACACAAACATGCGCCTGTTAGTGGAAATAACACACACAAAATGCATTCCAAAGGGGAAAGGAAAATTGCTTGCAATAATACATATACCAGGGGCGTCCCTGGTCCCCAATATTAATCTTGTATCTATGTATTTCTAAACAATGTTTAAGTGTCCACTGTTCTTTGCAGAGGAGGAGGAAAGGGGGAGAATCAAAACAGGTGAGGGTCACATAACTTTTCTTTCAGGAGAGAAGCAACAGCAGGGATCCCTTATAAAGTAAAGTAAGATGCTTTTCAGTTGAGTCTGGTGCTAACTATTTGCAAATCTGCAATGATTAAGTGTCCACAGCAAGGGAGGAAGATGGGGAGAAAAGCAGGGCAACTTGGCCATGCCCCCATGACCTCCTGGCAGCTCCTCCAGATCCACTGGGCACCAGCTACCGCTGCTAATGATCCCAGTCCTCATGAATACAGATTTTTTGCCACTTCTGTAATTAATGACTGAAACTTAGCTTTTAAGCAAAACCCAATTCCAATTCACCTCTTGATTGTTCGAGAATGGGATTAACCAGGCTAAAAAATTGCCATCAATAAGGTCACTGGCAAATATATGAGTGCCAATTACAGGCTGGGGAACTTGCACATTTACAATTTGCATTTTGTGTTCCTGTTTACTTGGACTGCTGATCTGTGAAGGAGAGAGATAATCACACAAAATGTACTACAATACAGATTGGGTGTTTTTTCTTCAAGGAGTCTCAAAAACAAGCAAAGAAAACCTTCCAATATGTTTGTCAAGAGGGAGGCACTTTTAAAATGGGTATATAGAGAATACTGAGCTGTAGTGATATGCTGAATTCTTGCACTGTGAACAAGTTCAAGTTTCGAAGGATGCAGAGGTTTCATGAAAGAAAGGAAAGAAACTATGTCCCATTCATTCTTGCAGCCATTGTTCCTCTGATACGCTGCTGTTTCAGAACCACTATTTTTATCAACTTGAAAGGTTTTCTTTATTGTGTGGTTCCAGCCAGGGAAAATGTACTGAATGTGATGATGTCACAGAGCCTCTTAGGCAATCAGATTTGGTGACTGGGCAATGTCACAGTGAGGACAAAAAAAGCTGCATTGCCCACATTCTCCTTTCATTCCTGTTTTCTCTCTGTGGATGAAGCAGTAGCACTGGCATCCTTAGAAAGTCATGCTTGACAGATGGGCAAGGGCATTGACGATACTCTAAAGGCAGAGGATAGATTGCATTGCTTAAGGGTAAAGCAGCCAACTACATGAACAAGTTGTTGCCTGCCTAAGCATTAGCTCCTGCTATCCCACGTGTTTCTCTGTAAGGCAGGGGTCGTTGGACTCCAACTCCCATCAGCCTCAACAATCATGGCCAATGGTCAGAGATGGTGGGAGTGTCATTCTGCAACATCTGGAGGGCCATAGGTTTCCTGCCACTGATGTACAGTGGTACCTCAGGTTACAGACGCTTCAGGTTACAGACTCCGCTAACCCAGAAATAGTACCTTGGGTTAAGAACTTTGCTTCAGGATGAGAACAGAAATCATGCAGCAGCGGCACAGCGGCAGTGGGAGGCCCCATTAGCTAAAGTGGTGCTTCAGGTTAAGAACAGTTTCAGGTTAAGAACGGACCTCCGAAACAAATTAAGTTCTTAACCCAACGTACCACTGTATAGGAGTGGAGGACTGTGGCTCATTCATGTCTAACAACTGAGACCATGATATCCGTTATTAGTATTTTTAATTTCTATCACTACTGATGAAACTTATAACAAAATTGGGAAGTCACAGAATGGACCCTTTCATAAAGCTAAGCGTGAAAAGGCAGATATTGAAGTTGAGTCAAAGTAACATTCTTGTAAGCCAAAAGACACAGTCAACACTGCTACCATTTTGGACGGGGGAAACAAAACTATCTGCTGGTAAGAAAGTTATGGCTATTCCTGGATCGGGACAGCTTGTCCTCAGTTGTCCATGCACTGGTAACCTCATGGCTGGATTATTGCAACGTGCTCAATATGGCGCTACCCTTGATGTTGTGCACAGTGTAGTGGTTAAGTTGCTTGTGGAGTCAAATCACCCTCAGTATATGATAACTTGCTTGCAGAATTTGCATCGGCTACCAATATGCAACCAGAGTTCAAGGTTTCGGGTGCTAATATATAAAGTCCTATACAGCTCAGGACCAGATTATCTGAGAGACTGTCTTATCCCCTTTATGCAGGAGAGATTCTCCATGTTCCAAAGAAACCAGAAGCTTCTTTCATGGCAGCTTGGAACAGCCCCTGTGTCATAGCTGTCACCTTTTCCCTTTTCTTGCGAGGAATCCTATTTGGAATAAGGGAATTTCCCTTAACAAAGGGGAAATGTTGACAGCTATGCCCTGTGCTCATTCCAAAAAGCTTTCCCAGCTGGATGAATATGTCTCTGCCATGGATGCTCACTTTGTGTCAATTTTAAATTAACCTTCTCTTACTTTGCTTGCGGTTTTTAACTGCGCCCCTTTTTAAAGCCGCTTTTATTATATTTTGCACATTGCCTTTGGGACATATGTAGAAGGCAATTAATAAATGGCAATAATAATAACAGCAGCTGTAATAATAATAGAAGAGGAGGAGGATAATTTCAAGGGTGAATTTGTCTCTGGGTGTCTGCTAAACTTTTTTTACAAAGCTGTTTTTATTATATTTTGCACATCACCTTGGGACATGGGTGGAAGGCAATTAAGAAATGGCAGCAGCAACAACAACAATAAAGAGGATATTTATTCTAAGGGTCATTTGCATTTGGATATCTCCTTAACAGTATCTAGAAGCCTCTCTGTGTTGTGGCTGAAGGGCTGGCAAACAGCTGAAGAAAGATCTTGCCGGGGTACAATTATAGTCTACTCTACAGCAACTGAGAGCGGAACTGCAGGTCAGTGCTCTGTGTGTGTGTGTGTGTGTGTGTGTGTGTGCGCGCGTGCGCATGTGCGTGCACTATGCTGAAGGAGCAAAGCAAGTGGCTGAGAGAACATTATTGACCTTGTTTCCCCGCTAATGAGACGTGCAGGGATTCTGCAAGTGCAGGCATTTAAACAGCCCCACGATGGATGACTCCTTCCAAAAAGCAAAAATAAATATCTCCTGCTTCATGGCAATGGGCTGCCAAAGCGACGCCGCACAACTGTCCTGCAGTACAGTCAGCTGCCATCCTTGCTGGGGTTGTCTTAGGTCTGCAATTAAAAAAGGAGACTTTGGAAACGGTGCCGTTGTCAGCCCCCGCCACACAGAGCACTGCTCAGAGAGTCCCTGTTATTAGCAGCCAATGAAGATAACAAGCTTATTCTAGAGCCTCCATCACTTCAGTACAGTTTGGCACAAATGCAGTCTAGTCAGCACTACCTACTGCTGTGTGCCTGGTACATATAGCTGCAGGGCTACCTTCTAGCAGCAGAGAGAGGGACTCCGGGGAATTGTTCCTGGGGTAGAAGAAACTGAGTCATACTTTCCTCTCTCCTTGTACTGAGCCTAGCAGTGAAGTATACTCTGACGGTGCTTGAAGATGCAAGACAGTCTATGATATTTATCTTCCTGACATATATATTCTGCCTTCCTTCCATCATGGGACCTTAAAGGTAAAGGTACCCCTGCCCGTACGGGCCAGTCGTGACCGACTCTGGGGTTGCGCGCCCATCTCGCTTAAGAGGCCGGGGGCCAGCGCTGTCCGAAGACACTTCCAGGTCACATGGCCAGCGTGACGAAGCTGCTCTGGCGAGCCAGCACCAGCACAGCACACGGAAACGCCATTTACCTTCCCGCTATAAAGCGGTACCTATTTATCTACTTGCACTTAAGAGTGCTTTCGAACTGCTAGGTGGGCAGGAGCTGGGACCGAACGACGGGAGCTCACCCCGCCACGGGGATTCGAACCGCCGACCATACGATCGGCAAGTCCTAGGCGCTGAGGTTTTACCCACAGCGCCACCTGCGTCATGGGACCTTAGGTAGTGAAAATGCTGTTCCCAGGCAGTCACCCATCTGGGCACAGCCAGGCAGTGGCCTCGTAGGAGCCCAGGGGAGGTTGCTTTGTACTACTGGTCCATCTAGCTCAGGACTGTCAACACAGCAGCTGGCCGCAGCTCTCATGGGTTGTTGTTTTTCAGGGCCTATCTAGAGACACCAGGAATTGAACCAGGAACCTGCTGTATACAAATATGTGCTCTACCACCCATCTACAACCTGTCCCCCAGTATTCTTTTAGATCATGGGTAGGCAAACTAAGGCCCGGGGGCCGGATCCAGCCCGATCGCCTTCTAAATCCAGCCCACGTACGGTCCGGGGATCATCATGTTTTTACATGAGTAGATTGTGTGCTTTTATTTAAAATGCATCTCTGGGTTATTTGTGGGGCATAGGAATTCGTTCATCTTTCCCCCCAAAATATAGTTTGCCCCCTCCCATAAGGTCTGAGGGACAGTGGACCAGCCCCCTGCTGAAAAAGTTTGCTGACCCCTGCTTTAGATCCTATATTTGGGTGCATCCAACTAAGTTATAAATTCTAAGCTGCCCAGAGTAGCTGGGACAACCCAGCCAGAGGGGCAAGGTATATTTTTAATTTAATTTTTTAAAAACCCATCATCCTTATCAGAATAGGCCACCTAAAATGAATGAACTTCTCTATTAAGTTCACCAGGTCTACTCTTAGTAGGACTAGCATTGGATGAAACCCATGATCAGGGGTTCCACAATAGGAATTCCTAATATCACGATTTCTGGCACACTTGCCTTTAAGGTGAAAGGAAGGAAGCGTCGTGGACCAGGGTTCAACCCACCCAGGTGCAGCTTCTCACTTTCTGCATCCTATGTCAACTACAAGCCTGACAGACTGAACTGGATGCTAGACTAGATGTACCATTGGCCGGATCCAGCAGGCTCATCTTATGCTCTTACGCTCATCTCTCAATTTTTAAGGTGGGTCTTGGGGCTGCAGCAGAACTTCCAGCAACCTTATTCCTCCTCCAGGAACAGCATTAGCTCATCTCAGCCTTTATGAGCCTGGTTCCCTCCAGACATTTTGGACAACAACTCTCATCAGCCCCAGGACTTTGGGGTTCACATTTCTCTGGATATTGCAATGCACTTCTCCAGTCAACTGATGTATACATAAACAAACATACTGGGGCAAAGGGTGTATTAAAATGCATACAGTAGTGAAAAATGATGCAGACAAAAATGCATTATTTTGGGGAAATTGCTTGGCAAAATTGTGTATATCTGGGGGAAATTGCATTCAAATGCTGCTAATCTTTTTTTTTTTTTTTTTTAAGAACTGCGGAGGAAATGTGAATAACTGAATTTAGGATCTGAAAAATGAGAAGCTGAGAGAAATCAAAATTGACAAATTTGCCCATCCCTACCTCCAAATTAGGGACACGGGTGGCGCTGTGGGTTAAACCACAGAGCCTAGGATTTGCCGATCAGAAGGTCGGCGGTTCAAATCCCCACCATGGGGTGAGCTCCCGTTGCTCGGTCCCAGCTCCTGCCAACCTAACAGTTCGAAAGCATGTCAAAGTGCAAGTAGATAAATAGGTACTGCTCCAGCAGGAAGGTAAACGGCATTTCCGTGCACTGCTCTGGTTCACCAGAAGCGGCTTAGTCATGCTGGCCACATGACCCGGAAGCTGTACGCTGGCTCCCTCGGCCAGTAAAGTGAGATGAGCGCCGCAACCCCAGAGTCGGCCACGACTGGACCTAATGGTCAGGGGTCCCTTTACCTTTACCTTTACCTCCAAAGTACAATTTCATTTACTATGTCTGTAGCCCAGCAGAATTATATAATTCCCTCCCAGCTACACACACCTTTATTCCCCTCTAGAACTGGGTGATGAAACAGTACAAAATCCTGAATGCACAAGGGATGTTTTCCCAGACTCTGTTCTCTCCGCTTCCTTTCCTAAGACAGAAAGTTATTCAAGTGGGCACTTAACATCTCATCAAGTTTTCATCACATTTAACATTCAGGAATCATGATGGGCAGAGGAGGAAAGGAACCGTGTTCAGAGCTAGGAAGGAGACAGAAATAACACCTTTATCTCCTTTGGCAGTCATCACAGCACATAGCGCTCTAAACAACACATCTTGGAAGGGAAAATGTGAACAGGCCACATAAGACGGGTGGACTGGATGGGCCTACTGAGACGGGGAGCAGGTGGGGCGAGATGGGCAGAGGAGAACAGATCCTTGCTGGATGAGACCAAAGGTCTGAACCACTTCAAAATGCTCCCCATGTAAGAACATAAAAATTGCTCACTTGGATCAAGCCAAGGGCCTATCTGGCCCACAGTGGCAGATCTTGGAGTCTCAAATTTCAGCAATGCCCTGTGCGACAACAAAATTTGGTGCTCCTATCTCCCATTTTATGGGACGTGGGTGGCGCTGTGGGTTAAACCACAGAGCCTAGGACTTGCCGATCAGAAGTCGGCGGTTCGAATCCCCGCAATGGGGTAAGCTCCCTTTGCTCGGTCCCTGCTCCTGCCAACCTAGCAGTTCGAAAGCACATCAAAGTGCAAGTAGATAAATAGGCGGGAAGGTAAATGGTGTTTCCATGCGCTGCTCTGGTTCGCCATAAGCGGCTTAGTCATGCTGGCCACATGACCTGGAAGCTGTATGCTGGCTCCCTTGGCCAATAAAGCGAGATGAGCGCCGCAACCCCAGAGTTGGCCACGACTGGACCTAATGGTCAGGGGTCCCATTACCTTTTTATCTCCTATTTTACTTAATAGTTACAGCACCCCCTGCAGTACCTCCAAGGCTCTTTGCCCAGTACAACCAAACCAGCCCCACTCCCCTAATCCTTCTCTCTAGCCTAGCCCTGTTCTCACATTAGCCAACCAGTTGATTATGGGGAGCCCACAAGCAGAACCTGAGAGCAACATCACTCTGCACTTCTGATTCCCAGAGCATGGTATTCAGAGGAAAAGGGCCCCTGAAACAAAATGTAGGAGACAGCCATTGTGGCTAATAACCATTTATAGCCTTATCTTCCAAGCATTTGCCATTCAAGTCAGGCACAATCACTATGCACTGTTCCAGAGTTCTACAACGCGCCGTGTGAAGAAGAAGCATTTTGTCTGTCCTGAATCTTTCAACATTCAGCTGCACTGGATGCCTGCAAGTTCAAGTATCAAGAAATGGGGAGAAAAGCTTCCCTATAGCCACTTTCTTCAAACCAAGCAAAATTTCACATACCTCTATCATGTTTCCTGGGTGTGTGTGTGTGTTGGTCGAAGTTGTTGAACTTTTGGGCTTTTCCCTGATTTTTTTCCCAGAATTTTAAAATAAAAATAGCCCAACTTGTCATATGTCTGGGTTTCCCCAGAAATGTTGCCAATCCAAAAATCTGCCCAGAACGATTCCCGGATGTATGGAAGCCCTATCTTATTCACCTTTTTATCTGAGCTAAAGTACTGGAACATTTGGTCAGACTGCAAAGGGACCCATGTGTGTGTGAATTGTTAGTTGAAACTTGTGTGGATTGTAAAGGACCATTTTCTAGTGAGGAATCTGTGAGGACTAGGGAAGGGTTGTTTTTTTTTGTGAACTGCCCTAGATCAACCAAAGAAGGGTGATATACAAAATAAATAAATAAATAAATAAATAAATAAATAAATAATTTATACACTTAGGATGCCCTGTGTGACACCCCCAGCAGCAAGATCAGCACATTTTCATTAGCAGCCCAGCCCACATGATCAGCCATTTTGTTCACCTCATAATGCCCTGGTTGGAGCATGGTCCTAGAGCATTGTGGGAGAAAAAATGGCTGCTGCTATGAAGTCATCATCTTCTTGTGGTGGCAGCTATTCCCCCCCCCCCCTTCTCACAATGCCTGGAATGATATTGTATCCAGGGCATTTTGAAGTTAAGAAAGCGGCAATGCATAGGCCCCGAACATGTTTGTTGGGCTTCCGACAAGCCATCGTTGCTCTTGCTGCTACAATCACAGTCAGCATCAAAGGAAAGAAAACAAATCTGTTCCTGTGCCTCTCTGGATTATAGTCATTAACATTACCATCTTTTATATCTAATGCTTTCCCCCACCATGTAAACAGTCAACATAACCCACAAAATACTTCCTGGGTTTGATTATATTGAGCGATGCGATGGAGGATGTCTTCAATTAAATCATGGGTGCTATAAGCAGCTGTAAGCAAAGATAATAAGAATGAAAAATTAAGAGCTGCCTCTTAGATAATGTCTAGTTGTATCCCTGAGTGGAGAAAATGAATGAGTCACATTGTAATATGCTAACCAGCGCTGCATTCGAGCTCCATCAAGAGGAGGCAAAACGAGACAGGAGCAACACTGAATTTCTGTAGCCTGAGCCGACCTAGCAAGGATGCACCATGTCTTTTTTCATTCCTGTCATCATAAGCAATTGCTAGCATTGCACTTGTTTTCAGATGCAATGTGCCGTTAGATGCATAAATCTCTGGACACTAATTGTATGTCACTGAGCCTCCTCAAATCTAGACAGTGGCCTCCCATCCCAGACCACATTCACCCCATACATTTAAAGCACTATGGAGCCACTTTAAATGGTCAGAGCTTCCCCCAAAGAATTCTGGGAGTGGTAGTTTGTTAAGGGTTCTGAGAGTTGTTAGGGGACCCTGTTTTCCCCTCACAGATTTTGTGATTGTGAGCTCTTTTAAATGGTTTTTAATATTGTCTTTTAATATTGTAACTCACTCTGGGACCTTAGGGTGTAGAGTGAGTAAGTAGCAATAGTAATAATAGTAATAGGTTATTTTTTAAAAAAGGTAAAGGACACCTGGACGGTTAAGTCCAGTCAAAGGTGACTATGAGGTTGTGATGCTCATCTTGCTTTCAGGCCGAGGGAGCCAACGTTTGTCCACAGACAGCTTTCTGGGTCATGTGGCCAGCATGACGAAACCACTTCTGGTGCAACAGAACAGCATGACAGAAACCAGAGCGCATGGAAATGCCGTTTACGCGGGTGGGATGCAGGTGGTGCTGTGTTCTAAACCACTGAGCCTCTTGGGCTTGTCAATCAGAAGGTTGGTGGTTCGAATCCCTGTGATGGGGTGAGCTCCTGTTGCTCTGTCCCAGCTCCTGCCAACCTAGCAGTTTGAAAGCATACCAGTGCAAGTAGATAAATAGGTACTGCTGTGGCGGCAAGGTAAATAATAGTAATAACAATTATCAGTTACTGGGAATGCCAAGTGTGGAGAGTGCTTTTGCACTCAGGTCCTGTTTTCAGGCTTTTCATTGGCATCTGAGCAGCTCTTCTTATGTTCTTATCAATCTGTCTCTCTGCCTTGGATCTTCAACTCTATCCCCTTCAGCATCCAAAATGGCATCCTGTTCATTTGAACAGCTGTGCCCATTCTCCTTTGATGCCTTTTATGCATAGAGCTATGTCTCCAAGAACACCCCTTCCCACCCAACAAGGGACCTTTAAGATTTTGCTGGACCACAGTTCCGAGAAGACCTAGGGCATAGACATTGATCAGGAGTGATGGGAGTTGTAGTCTAACAACATACAGCTGGCGACATGAATGCTGAATTTTCAGGTTTGCTTGGTGCAGAGATGGTGACTCACAGCTGAGATGGCTCAGTCAGTAGAGCATGAGACTCTTAATCTCAGGGTTGTGGGTTTGAGCCCCATGATGGGCAAAAGATTTCTGTACTGCAGAGGGTTGGACTAGATGACCCTCGTGGTCCCTTCCAACTGTATGATTCTATGAGCAACCTCAAGAAGAATTAGGGCAGGGGTCATAGCTCAAACGCAGAGCAATTGCTTTGCATACAGAAGGTGCCAGGTTCAACCCCCAGCATCCATAGGCTGGAGGGACACTTCTGAATCCTTGGAGAGCTGCTGCCAGTCAGTGTAGACAGTACTGAGTTAGATGGACCCCATTGGTCTGACTTGCTACAAGGCAGATTTCTATGTTCGTTGGATAGATCAGAGGTGTAAATATGGACTCTTCTTCTTTCCAAAGCCCATACTCTGTCTAGCATACTACACTGAGAAGTCAAGACAAACAGGATCAAGCTGTAACCATCAGATTAAACCTGTCTCAAACAGAAAGGGCAAATTTAACAGAGTGCAGTCAGCAGGCCTGATGTTGTATAAAGCAACTATAAAACTTGCTTCCTCCAGCCAGTTAAGTGTGGTTTATTGCCACTTTATATCAATCATGTGGCTCAAAGCAGACAAATGGATCAAGCCCGAGGTCTTTGTGACAATGGATGTGACACTCGTAGAGCAATCTAATGGTTTGCTTTCCCAGTCATTCCCCCCCTCCTACTAAAGTCATTGTAAAAAGGAACCTCAGCATCAATCAAGCACTGAATTCCTTCAGAATGAAGGACAATCCTCACAACTAGTTCACAAGCCATGCACATCCTGCTAACCTTGTGGATGCACTTACCTGGGAACAGGGGCCAATACTCTGCTCCACTGTGAGGACCATCATAAAAAAGCTCTGTCTGGGAATAAGCCCCATTGAGCTAACAGGTCTTTCTTTTGAGTAGACATTTTGTGTTGTGTTATAGGCAAGTGATGTGAAATCACTACCATGTAAATGGTAATCCATACAGGATGAAAACCAGTAGCCCATGAGCCAATCTTAACCAACAGATGTTCCAAGTTGGCCTGAAAGACCATTTCCCCAGATGAACAGTTCTCACATGTGAGATCATCTGATAGGTGGAAGGACAGGGCTTAAATCTTTCATTGACTACACAGATCTGTTCTGGTCCTCAGGAAGGGGTTTGCATTACAATTTCCTTCTAAAACAGAGGGTGGACTCTGCCTTAGCAGAGCCTTGCAAGGCGCCTTTGAAATCCTGCACCTTGTGATGTCAGGTGATTGACAGATGGTCAGCCCCACCACCTGTCAAATTTGGCCTGTGATGCCAATCCTAATAAGAATCTGGCCCATGGAGCCAAAATGGTTTCCCACCCCTGTCTAGAAACTTTTGTTCAACTGCTGGAAACATATTGAGGCAGTAATAAAAATGCCGCCTTATTCCTCAATCAAGGGTGGAACTTGTAATGATTTCACTGAATCAACAAACCGTGACATTTTCTCCTAATTATATTTATTTCATCATTAGTTCTGCATTTCCTGCTCTTAACACATTTTCGATCTCTTTGAGGAGTGAAAGCATTGTTCATTTTCTCCCAGTTCCTACTTAAGATTCTTTTTTATTCCAGCAGACAGTGTAACTCAATTCTGATTTTATAGAATTTTGTATTAACTGATTTTTATCGTTATTGGGTTGAGTTGCTTTTACAGCGCTTAGAGACCATTATATTTAAGCAGTATATAAGTTGTCAAAATAAATAAATGAAATCTCTTGTAATGTATCTTGAGTTTATTAGGAGTCAATCATCGCTATTCAGGTGTCTGTGAAGTTATATGATCTGATTTCTCATCCTTAAAAAATCAGATTATTGCCCCTGATAGTAAAATGAGAATTAACTATAGATCTCCTGAGTCTATTTCTCCCTAAGCTACCTAATAGAATTACCTTGAGGTCAAATGAAAGAAGATAGTCATTTAATAATTTGGCAAATTACGGGCTATCAGTTCAATTTTGCGACAACATCCTAAAATATGTCTAGAACAGCATGCAAATATGTCTAGAACAGAATGAATTATTTCTATTTCCCTTTTGTGTCATGGTAGCCTCCACCCTGGGGTAGGGAACCTTTGGCCCTCCAGATGTTGCTAAACTACATCTCCCATCATCCCTGGTACAGCAACATCTGGAGGGCCAAAGGTTCCCCATTCTTGGTATCAAAATCCTTTGCCAACCTTCTTCCTTCCAGATGTTTTGTACTTGTTTGTCATCCAAGACATCTGTTAAGTGTCAGGTAGAGGGGGGAATGGTCTAGTAAGATGCTTCAGGGACATCTCTGCTCCGAAGAGTTTGTTTTACTGCTATAAAATGGGAACCTATTACAAATTGGAGATTTTCAGCACTTACGCAAAGGAAGAGTGTGGCAGACATCCCCTTTTGTGCTTCTACAAAGGAGTGGCTGTTTCTGACATATGAATCGGCTGTTTGTTTGCCTCTTTCCTTGTCTGGAAAGCACCATTAGTTGAAAGCAGAAACCATGAAGTTACCAGCCCCCTCCCCATTTCTTAGCAATATTATAGATGCACTCAGCTGAGCTTGGCTGCATCCACTTCAAGGAACCACCGAGCTTTCTTTAGAGGCTTTCTTTGTGGTTTCATAAGCTGAGCATGTTTACAAAGTGCAGCGCACACAGACGCACGCCCAGTTCCTACACCCCCTGCAGGGAAATTTCAAATGATGAAGGGGAGAGATTGATAGCACTTCAGTCTGGAAGAGGAGGAGGAAAGCAGCTCACGGCTTGACAACCTCAGCTTCAAAAGCCAGAGTAGAATGACTCTCGCTTATTAAACACATTCCATAATATCAAGGTGTGCTTCCTAACTGAGACCAGCTTGCAATTTGAACAACTTCTCAGTTGGTGTGAAATTGCCACCGATCGACCAGTTGCAGCGGTTATCAGTTCATTTCGAGGCCCAATTCACTTAGACCCCAAACACCTGGAAGGGTA
Source organism: Podarcis pityusensis (assembly GCF_964106645.2). NCBI lineage: Eukaryota > Metazoa > Chordata > Lepidosauria > Squamata > Lacertidae > Podarcis > Podarcis pityusensis. The sequence continues at coordinate 16,078,603 of NC_138035.1, forward strand.
CCTCTTCCCTACAGACCCTCTCAGGTTTAGGGGTCAGCAGAGGGGACTCCCTTGGTAGTTCACCTGCCCTCAGAAGCTTCTGAGTAAGGATATTCTTTATGGCAACACCCAAATTGTGGAACTTCCATCTCCACAAAGGTTTATCTGGCCCCTTCGCGATACATTTTTCAGGAAACACTGACTACAGTATGTATTTTATCTGGGCCTTTAACACTTCATATATGTACATTTTCTGGACCTTCTTCTTCTTCTGACTGTAAATTGTTTTAAACTGCTTCTAAAGTTGCATTTTAAATTGTTGTGTGCTTGGACGTTAGGGCAAAGGGTGGATAAGACATCTAATAAAACAACAACACCAACAGCAACACAGCTGTTTCTTCAGCTGCAACTGTAGATCTAAGGAACCTGCGGCTCTCTAGATGCTGTTGGACTACAGCTGCCATCATCCTTGACAATTGGCTATGGTAGCTGGGGGTTGATGGGAGCTGGAGTTGAGAAGCCTCTGGAGATGGAACTGTCGTATTTGGACTAACTAAGAGTATCGGAGCAGGATGAAATAAGAACACCATTTTCTGAAATTCAGAAGACGAGAAGTATTCAGAATTGTTCAATTTGGTATTGGATCATTGGCTTTTTTAAATGAATTATAATTTTGTATTGTATTAATGTGGCTTTTATTGGATTGTTATAAATGAAAATTAATAAAAAAAAGTAATAAAAAAGCTCTGGAGAGAGGCAGATTCCCTAAGGCACCAGGTAGCCAGGTGGCAATGCCCAGGTGCCTTTCTCTCAATAATAACAATAACAATAATAATGTATTTATACCCTGCCCATCTGGCTGGGTTTCCCCAGCCACTCTGGGAGGCTTCCAACAAAATATTAAAATACAATAATCTATTAAACATTAAAAGCTTCCCTAAACGGGCCTGCCTTCAGATTTCTTCTAAAAGTCTGGTAGTTGTTCTCTTTGACATCTGGTGGGAGGGTGTTCCACAGGGCAGGTGCCGCTACCAAGAAGGCCCCCTGCTGGTTCCCTGTAACTTGGCTTCTCGCAGTGAGGGAACCACCAGAAGGCCCTTGGCACTGGACCTCAGTGTCTGGGCAGAATGATGGGGGTTGGCATGTTCCACTTCCTTCTTCATCATTTATTTATTTATTGCCCACCCTTCAGCCTAATGCCCTGGAGTGTGTCACAAAATTAAAACACAACATAAAAACAGTTCAAAGCAAACTGACAATCATAAAAATACAGGGGGTCTGAAAAAATATACCCAAGCAGTGGCAGAAGCCAGGGTAAAGAAGAGTGTCTTCAGCATCATCTGTAAGCTCTATAATGAAAGTGTCAGATGCAGCTCTGTGAGGATCGAGTTCCACGGCTCTGGGGCCAACACAGAGAATGCCCTCTCTTGAGAGGGCTCCCTCTGCCAATCTCAGATTACGTGTGCAGGAAGGAAAAGGAACGGGTAAACTAACTAAGGGGAGGGTTTTTCAAATCAATCTATTTTGAAAGCAGTATGCTGAGGGTGAACATGAACAGATTCCGGATTGGGAGAAACGGCAATTTTGTGCTTAAAAATGGGTTAATGCTTAAGCCTCTTTAGTGCCTGTCGCCATGTTCCCAGCGAAGTGCTCCGCTTTGTGCAAATGCCACACACAGTTTGTGTCAACGTTCTAACAAATCCTATCGCTGTCACGCGTCTAATGAATTAAGCAAAGATCAGTCTGCCAGCCTCTCTTCCAAGCTTTGCTTAAGATGTCCTGTAAATTGTCGCTGTTGCAGAGACACTAGCTAAGGAGGTGTCCACAGGCTGAGCAGAGAGGAATGTGCCCTCAGGGTGAAAAATGTAGCCATTATTTTAAAAGTTGCATTGATGCTTTCAAATGCGCAGAATTTGTGCAAATTGGTACTCTTCCCCCCCCTCTGCTTTTGGCAATGCGTAAGTGGCTGCCCTGTGCCAAAAAATGGTATTTCCCTGCTGATTTTTGCAAAGAAAATAAAAAGCTTCAGTTAATGCATGCCATACCTTTCCGCCATGCCATACCCACCCAGCGGTGAATAGATGACTGTAATTAAGAGAGGTGCATACAAAGTTTGGGATTTAGCTTTGCTTTATGGGCAAGATAAAGAACGAGCTGTTGCTAGAGATCTGGTAAGAGGGTTTTATGATTATTATTACTTCCACCAGGCATGAAACTAAATGCACACTTGCACACAGGTTCAGCGCATGTGTCCTTTTCCATCACACCAGGCTAACAGATGGAGCCCTTTTAACCTCGGCATTTCAGCCAGCAGAACATCTGCAAATGGAACTGACTCTCCGGACATGAAATGTTAATAAAGGAAGTGCAGCAGAGTGTACATTTCGGCAATTGGCAGTGCCAGCAGAAAGCGCGCTGATGGAAAGGCAGCTGTTTCCATTCTGAAAAGAGAGGATGGCGGAGGGCTTGTTGCTGATCTTTGGCACCACCTACTGGCCAACCTACTCCAAAACGCAGATGGAGGAAACCACCTTGAGGATTTGATGCTTTCAAGATCCCCGTGCTTTCAAATGTTAGACTGTCTAATCCTAAAGCATAGGGTAGGTTAGAAAAGTTTAGATCTTTATTAAAAAGGAATTAATTCTAAAATGCTGGCTTCGTAGAGAAACGAATACCTGTGTGTGTCTAAATAATATACATTAATAGCACTGTCCACATTTTTTAAACCCCATTATTATATTTTTAGTGTAGAAGGGTCACCAGGCCCTGCCTGTCCCACTGCCATCTGGGTCTCATACACAGAGAGAAGCAGGCTGAAGCACCCACAGCCCTCCTTTTTTCTCCCTTAACTCTCAGCTGTCCTCAACACACAAGGGATATTCACACATTAGGTCCAACAAGTGAACAATCTTTGTACCTGTCTTAGTCATGCTGGTCACATGACCTGGAAGCTGTACGCCGGCTCCCTTGGCCAATAAAGCGAGATGAGCACCACAACCCCAGAGTCGGTCACGACTGGACCTAATGGTCAGGGGTCCCTTTACCTTTTCATGCAAATAGATGAGCTATACTCTCATTAGTGGTGGAGAATTTGATCCATTGTGAGTTCCAAAGCAGTACACAAACCCAAACACAACTGTCGTTTGAAATTCACACTTACCTGAATTTTCTGATGCAGTTCCCCAGCCAAATAATGTTTACCAAGAAAGGCATATATCGGGAGAAATGATAAAATTGAGAAATTGATAAAAATGATAACATACAAAACTAGATTATATTGCCTGAAAAAATGTGTATGTTAGTCAAAACAGAGTAGAAAAATGTGCTAGGAGAAATTTTCATGAGGCTTTTAAAAATATATATATATATATATGCAAAAACTGCTGCAAAAGGTGGTGAACTTAATTTAAGATTGGAAAAAAGGAGAAACTGAGAGAACAGAAAGTGACAGTTCCTTTCATCCCTAACGCTTATTCACATCCTATTCAATGAGTGTGCTGTTTGTATACTTCCGTACATAGTAACTGAGCTGTACTTTAGTGTGTGAATATCCCTTGTTTGTTGAGGACAGCTGAGAGTTAAGGGAGAAAAAGTAAAGGTTTACACTCTTTCATGCAAACACTTGTCCATGTGTAGAGACAGCTTGTGCCTGTGTTCAGTGTAATGTGTGAAGAAGTTCACACTGCCTCCCTCTTCCTCTCTAGTGCAAAAAAACTTCAGTGTAAGCAGAGGGGATGCTTTGAGTAGGGAAATTCACAAGACCCTGGCCTGAAAGGAAGCATTCTGAACTCTCAGCTCAGTTACTTGAACAGCTCCTGTGACATCCAAGAAAAGGTACATTCATTTGACCCCTTCCAACTACACAATTCTATGATTTCCAACTATACAACCAGGTGGTTTTATGAAAGAAGGAACTGATAATCCTGAGGTATCCATCCCACCATAGGAGGGATAGGAAACCCAAGGGCCGCAATCTCTTCTAGGCAGCTTTCTGGAGGCCACATGCCAAGAATGGGCAGGGCAAGAGGAAGATGTGGACAGAATGTAAATTTTACCTTTCGTACAGTAGGATAGTTTCTGTGCACACTCACAAACCCCTCCCTATCTTTCATCCAGATAAGCAAGAGGAGTTATCAAGGTTGAAAGACACACCAGCCAGGCAAAGACATTCTGGGTTGGTGAGGGGGAAGATTTCCAAGATTTCCAAGGGCTGGACAGACCTTGGCTGTACTTGAGGGACGATTCCAACAGATTCCATATGGAAAATGCTTATGTTCCTGTGGAGATGGCAGCACCGAATCAGTGGTGCATGCCCTCCTTGCAAGCACTGTTTATAAAGACCTGAGGAACAAGATTATCACACCTCTTTTATTGATCATTCCAGGTCACCCAACCACTGCCACAGTGTCGTTTCTCCTGGCAGATCAAGAGGAGCAGGTGACTGCAAAGGTTGCAAGGTTTCTAGCTGGGGCAATCAGAATAAGGTCCACTATTTGACTACTGATTCAGGACCCTAAACTGTGTTTTATATAACTGACTTTTTACTTTGTTCTGTGTATATCACAATGTTGTTGGGGGGGGGGGTTGTTGCTATGACTGATGCAAATAAAGTTTCATTCATTTAAGAGGGCTGGATGTCCACATTTTCCACTTGGGGCCTGAGGTTCTCCATCCCTGCTCTACAGGGCATGTAAAGTATCCTTGGTTCATTCCTCCAGATCGCTTTCTCATTTCAGAGGGTGGAATTCATGCAGCCTAAGGTGCTGAACCCACATCCAAGAATTGTAGCCAGAGCCCAAAGTATCGGGGAAAATTCTTCCTTCTGTACATTACAATCTCCACCCCCCACTTTGAGGTTATGCTCTGCTGGCTCATAGAGTATAGCTAGGAATAGACAAATCCGTTTATTTCAGTTTCTCATTTTTCCTGTTTCCCGTTCCCCCCATTTCTACATCATTTTGCTTTTTTAAAAAAAAATAATCACAAAAAATCAGCCTTTCAGATGCACGTTTCTTTTAATTTACCCATTTTTGTATGTACTTTCTCCTAGTATTTTCACTATGCATACCTTTTCCCTAATACATACATTTTTTGTGGAGAAGTACATCTGAAAGTTTAGAAAACTGTGAATTTTGAAGGATAGGCATGTTTTGATTCACAGAATGTTCTGGGAAATGCGAAGTTGGTAAGTTCACATGAAAATGCAAACTAAAGCAAATTTCTCCCAAAGCATGTCCCATGTGATTTTGGAGGGACTTCATACATTTTTTCATTAAGAGACTTCTGTCCACACTTCACCAGAAATGGCCACAGGGTGGGTTGAATAATATACAAGCAAAATGCATAATACACAATAGCATTAAAATAATTTTCACAAATCACGTAAATGCTGCAACATACACCATAAAAACAACATAACCCATTGATCATTAAAAGCTTTGCAGAAAAGGTGGCGTCTGAAAGAGTTGGGCCAAGGTACACCACAATAGGGAGGTCACTCCACAGATGTGGAGCCACCACCAAAAAGGCTTTCTAGGAGTTTCTGCACTACACACTTCATTTAACACAGGTACTACCAGGGAAGTCTCTTCCATCAGTTTTGATACCCAAGCAGGGCGATATAGAAAAATGCATTCTCACAAATATTTGTGGCCCAGGACAATGTGGAAGATGAATGTCAACAAATGGACCCTGGAGATAGTTGCCAGGCACTGCAACTGTTTGAGAATAGGAATCATATGGGATTTGAACCACTGCTTCCATCTACCCCCTGGCCCCTGTAGACCTTATGCCAGGCATAGGCAAACTCAGCCCTCCAGATGTTATGGGACTACAACTCCCATCATCCCTAGCTAACAGGACCAGTGGTCAGGGATGAGGGGAATAGTAGTCTCAAAACATCTGAAGGGCCAATTTGCCTATGCCTGCCTTATGCTAAAGTCAGCTTGGCCCACCCAGAGCAATTCTCTTTGATGCAGAAGAAAATACAAGACAACTAAGATAGAACTAATTTGGATTCTCACCAACTCCATCTCTCTGTGCCAGCAAATGTTTACAATTTCCTTTTAATTATCCTTTCCCTACATTATGTCATGTAAGAATAGTTTACAGTGTACTTTTCACATAAATGACTTTAATGAGGCGATTAGCCTGGAATAAACAAAGTAATATACAGTCCTACAACCTGTCGAGAGATCTGCAGACTGATGGAGAACAAATTTTGCTACGTTGAAAGGGGGGAGAGGGAAATCTGAGCATGTATTCAAGCCAATATTTCCCTTCCAAATACATGAATAAAGAGAGAATGCTACGACCTTATACCATAAGGATTTTCATTACTTAAGGCCATTAGACATTTCAAGATGGCATTGCCAAAGACCAGAAGCCTGAGCGGGATTCCATATCCTTTGGACTGTGGCTATACATTAATCGTAGAAGACATGCTCTTCATGAGGAATGTATTAAGATGAATCACTGGTATCTCCAGGCAGGAGATGAGGGCAGGAGCTCTGCCTATGACCCTAGAGATCTGCTACCAGAGAGAAGAGACCCTTCTCAGCTTGATGAACCAATAGTCTGTCTCAGCATAAGGCAGATTCATGAGTTTGTTAGCTTTACTTGATCAGTCCAGAAGTTGTTGAAGTCCACATCCCATCAGCATGCCCAATGGTCAGGCATGATGGATGAGTTATTGTCCAGCAAGGTCTGGCAGGTACCAGGCTTACCTAGGAAGGCTGTTCTACAAGAGCATTATGCTCCCTCCTATGTCTTCACCCATGAAACTCACACCCATGCCTAAAGCAAGTGAATGGCTTTATCAGAGCTGAAGGGCACATTCCAGTCAGGCATAAACACTCAGAGATGGCTTGGAACAGGATCAGTGAAGGCTGTAGCCTGGGGACAGGGCGTCTGGCCTGGGGACCGTCTCAAAGGCCAGATAGAGATAGTTGGGATGCTTCATTTGACTGCCTGAGATTGAAGTTATTAAGTGTTAAGTCGTGGGTGAACATAGCAGACGACACAGTGATTTTTCAAACAGCTCTTGTTTATTCAGAGGCCAGAACAGAACTGAACTGAAGGGTTCAGCCAGCCTGCTTATATAGAGCTCCAGTGCAACGTAACTGTAACAACTTTCTGTAACTATCCAATCACTGAACGTCACTTTCGATCCCTTATTTGCATATGTGGACCTGAACTATCTACAGTATCCCCTTGCTGGCCCAGGGTGAGAACTTCAGTACATAACATTAAGCCCCCTGCTGTATATCAAATTACAGTTTTATGAGGACCAATAGTCTGGAAAAATAAATTCTATTGGATCAAACACACAACTGCAGTTAAGCCTATGCATGGAAATATAAGGAATGCTGCTGGTGGAGAACTGGAGTCCTACAGCTGAGAGCTCTTTTGATGCTTCCAGTCAAATGGAGGGGCTGTCTGATAAATCCGACCTAAATCTGTGTTTCTGCTTCCGTGACAACAGCATCTTACAGGACAGAAAGGCCCAGTGCTTTAACAACGGCAGTGGTACTTAAAAACACACGGCGTTTTTCAGCCTAGCGTCTTCTCAGATGCTAATTCCTTAAAAATTCCTCTGGAGGGCACTATTACCATAACTATACAATTAGCTGAAAACTGGCTGTAATAAAGATAGCACTAAGTTTCTCGAACTTGGCAGCTGGCAGAGTGTCTTCATCGGAAGAACTCCACGAGCGCAGATGCCGTTTCCCCGTTTCCTTGGCTGCGCATGAAGAAATTATAGCCAGGTGGGAACTGAGAGATGGAATGTAAACAAGCTGTTGTACAAATGTGTTGTGGGCTATCCGTCCCCCCGCCTTCATTTTAAATACACAGCATTGTATGTGATCTCCATCCTCATATCAGTTATTTCAGGTGCAGTAATAAACACCGCTGAATTTTTCTCCATTGGCCACTGTACAGAAGGGAGAAATTTGACTTGGTTCATGTTTTAATGGGAAACTATTTAATCACACTTTCTGAAACAAGATGTGAACTGGAACGCAGCTATTTCTTTGAATTGTAGCATGCAGGTGTCTGACAAAAAAATAGGCACAAAATGCACTGTCAGTGGTGTGATATGTGGATAAAAATGAGTTCGTTAGAAATTTAAGAAAAAATGATTTGCAGAAACAGTGTATATTAAGCAAAATTGCATACAAAAGTGTGTATATTGGGAGGAATGGACTAGATGGGCCATTGGCCTGATGCTGCAGGCTGTTCTTATGTTAAACCCAGGAATATTCAGCTGATTGAACCTGCAACCTTGACATTATCTGCAGCATGCTCTAATCAACTGAGCTATGCAGCTCAATTGGACTTACATAAGATAAAATAAATAAAATAAAATAAAAATAAAAAAAATTCCTTCCAGTAGCACCTTAGAGACCAACTAAGTTAATTATCCAGTAGTGATGTATGGAAGTGAGAGCTGGACCATAAAGAAGGCTGATTGCCGAAGAATGGATGCTTTTGAATTATGGTGCTGGAGGAGACTCTTGAGAGTCCCATGGACTGCAAGAAGATCAAACGTATCCATTCTTAAGGAAATCAGCCCTGAGTGCTCACTGGAAGGACAGATCCTGAAGCTGAGGCTCCAGTACTTTGGCCACCTCATGAGACGAGAAGACTCCCTGGAAAAGACCCTGATGTTGGGAAAGATGGAGGGCACAAGGAGAAGGGGACAACAGAGGACGAGATGGTTGGACAGTGTTCTCGAAGCTACAAACATGAGTCTGACCAACCTGCGGGAGGCAGTGGAAGACAGGAGTGCCTGGCGTGCTCTGGTCCATGGGGTCACGAAGAGTCAGAGACGACTAAACGACTAAAAAATACAATACAAGTTAGTTATTGGTATGAGCTTTCGTGTCTGAAGAAGTGTGCATGCACACGAAAGCTCATACCAATAACTAACTTTGTTTGTCTCTAAGGTGCTACTGGAAGGAATTTTTTAAAATTTAATTTATTTTGTTTTGTTTCGACTATGGCAGACCAACATGGCTACCTACCTGTAACTATACATAAGATGGTAGTTGAAATTTGATATGGCGTAACTGCTCCAATAGCCCATCCCCTATTGAAAGTTCTTGGCATCTGGGAATCTTTGAATTATTATGGTAGATCTGGACCAGGATGCAGAAGGCCACATCCAAGCATCAGCATCTTCCTAGGATATTTAAAGTACGGGCTCTGATCAATATTTTTATTTTATGTATTTCAAGGACTATTTATTACAAATATTTATAGCCCACCTTTCAGGGCACTACTGTCCAAACATGGTGACATAATACAGGGGTTGCTAGCCCACAGTCTGGACAGGGCCTGTCAAGATGTTTGGAGTGGCCCACAGGTTTCTGCCAATAATTCAGAAGCAATTTGGTGGCAAGAAACAAACAAATCTAATCTCTCCCCCCCTCCACCCCCATTTTTGTTTTTACTGTTTGTGGTTGTATTGATTTTTGATGTATTATGTCGGAATACTTCAAAAATCAATAAAACCACCATCTGAAAGCATTAAAACATTACAACAGCAGCACTTAAAACATCACAGTTTCACATATTAAAAGATGCTTGATGATGATCTTTAAAGAAGTCTTCAGGGTCTCTTTAAAAACTTGCACAGTAGGTGCTATATGGTTCTCTCTATGGTTTCATTCTCAGTACAGACTTAACATGGCTTCCTGCAAAGAATTCTGGGAGCACTAGAAAGGTGCTGAGAATTGTCAGGGGATCGCCCTTCCCCCCCACAGAGCTACAATTTCCAGAGATCCCTGGGAATTTATTTAGTTATCAATCAATCAATCAATCAATCAATCAATCATTATTTATAACAAACCTGTGAAGTTGGTTAGGCTGAGATACTGAGTTCTCCAACAACAAAAATAGGCGCAGAAATGCAACGGGATGCAAGTGATGTGTGGATTAAAATGCATGGCGCCTTCATTATACAGTGGTACCTTGGGTTAAGTACTTAATTCATTCCGGAGGTCTGTTCTTAACCTGAAACTGTTCTTAACCTGAAGCACCACTTTAGCTACTGGGGTCTCCCACTGCTGCCGCGCCACCAGAGCACGATTTCTGTTCTCATCCTGAAGCAAAGTTCTTAACCCAAGGTACTATTTCTGGGTTAGCGGAGTCTGTAACCTGAAGCATATGTAACCTGAAGCGTATGTAACCCGAGGTACTGTTAGGATATTTCCGTTCCACCTTAAAAGGGAGCAGGCTTTGTGAGTCACAGAGTCTGCGTATTTCCTGTTCCCAGGAAGTATATGTTTTGTCTATTGCTTTCATTTCTCTCTCTGTGCCTGAGACAGTAAAGCAGGCAGTCATGTTTTCTCTTTGTTCTGACCAACGCTGAATAAAGTTGTAAATATGCTCTCCTGAGTGCGTCTTTCGCTGTACGTATCTGCTGACAGAGCGTGCACGAGCTCTGGAATGTGGCAAGCTATTTCTGGGGCTCCTGTCACTAACTGACTGATACTGCGTTTCTACGAGAGATCAATGGATCGTCCGGAGACGGTGTGGGGGCTTCATGGCACATGTCCCCCTGGCAGTATCCCAACAAGTACCACTGTACACCTTTAGGTGCCAGGCAAAAATATTCCACTTTAACCAGGCCTTTGGTCGATTGACATCTGACGCCCTTTTAAAATGCATAGGGGAGGGCGAGAGTATTGAGTTGTTCCTGTTTTTATTTTTTTTATGTATTTTATGTTTTCATATTGTGATTTTATCTTGTGAACTGCCCTGAAACCTGTGGGTATAGGGCGGTATACAAATTTAATTTAAAATTAATTTAACATTTAAGTTAATTTTTTTTACAAATTTACCGTATTTTTCGCCCCATAGGACGCACCTAGTTTTTTTTTTGGGGGGGGGGAATAAAGATTTTTTTTTTTATTTCCCCCCCAGGTGAGGGGCTGGTGCGGGGGAAGCCCGAGCTTCCCCCAACCCCAGCCCCAAGAACAGCCTGCTATCTGCAAGCCTAGGGAGCCCGGCAGGAAGTTGTGCCGGTCTCCCCAGGCTTGCGTAGAGCTGCACGAAGCCCGGGTGCGCTCTTCAGCGTGCCCCAGGCTTCAGAATGCAGGCAGCTCTGCGCAGCCCTCGGGAGCCCGGCGTGACTTTGCACCGGGCTCCCTAGGGCTGCACAGAGCTGCGCAAAGCCCGAGACTGCAGGCAGCTCTGCGCAACCCTCGTGAGACCGGCGCAAAGTCGAAGTCGCGCCGGTCTCCTGAGGGTTTTGCAGAGCTTCCTGAAGCCTGGAGAGCGAGAGGAGTCGGTGCACACCGACCCCTCTCGCTCTCCAGGCTTCAGCGAAAGCCTGCATTCGCCCCATAGGATGCACACATATTTCCCCTTCATTTTTGGAGGGGAAAAAGTGCGTCCTATAGGGCAAAAAATACGGTAATTATTAATATTAATCACAACAAAAACAACAAGTGAGTGAAAATTGCAAAAAATAATAATAAATGCATTACATTTAATAAAAAAAATGCTTTGGAAAAAAGTGTGTACTGTGGTACCTCGGGTTAAGAATTCATTCCGGAGGTCCGTTCTTAACCTGAAACTGTTCTTAACCTGAGGTACCACTTTAGCTAATGGGGCCTCCACATGATTTCTGTTCTCATCCTGAAGTAAAGTTCTTAACCCAAGGTACTATTTCTGGGTTAGTGGAGTCTGTAACCTGAAGTGTCTGTAACCTGAAGTGTCTGTAACCCGAGGTACCACTGTACTAGGCAAAATTGCATACACAAGTGTGTATATTAGGAGGGATGGACCAGATGGGCCATTGGCCCAATGGGACTCATACCAAAATAAGTATACATAGGACCCAAGGCCACCCAGTGAGCTCCATAGCTGAGCAGGGATTTGAACTCCCTTCTCCCAGGTTCTACTGCCACACTCTAAACCACTACACCACCCTCAGAACCCTTAACAGAATACAGCTTCCAGAATCCTTTGGGGGAAGTCATGACTGTATAAAATAGTAGAATCACAGAACTGGAGAGATGAAAGAGACCCCCAAATGTCAACGCAGGAATCATGGCTAAAGAATCTGTTATGGAGGGCCATCAAATGGTATCATAGTGCTTTTAATATGGGACTGAACAAATGTTCATTTGCTTTGTGTAAGCCGTTCCTCAAACTACAGCCCAGTGCTGTAGTGATAATTCTGAAGTGCAAGGAGCTCAGTATGACAACCCCCCATTGCCAGTCCTCTAAGGAGAGTCCCAAAATGCATTACTGGCCCATGACGATCTGTCTATTTATGTATCACCTACACATGCACCCCGGAAAAAGCATGACATTCGAATTATTAGGCAAGCCTCTGCTAAACAAACTAGGATTGCATCACTACAATGCCATGCATAGTCACATGGGAGTAGACACCATTCAGCACCACGGACAGTACCAAACTAGATGGTTCAATAGTATATTTCATTATTTATTGCATTTATATCTCACCTTTCCTCCAAGGATCTCAAGGTGGTATACATAGTTCTCCTGCTCCCCATTTCATTCTTGCAACAAAACTGTAAGGTAGGTTAGACTGAGATTCAGTGACTGCTCCAAGCTCACCCCCAAACTCCATGGCATAGTGGGGAAACGAATCCTGGTCTCCCAGGTCTTAGCTGAATACTCTAACCACTACACCACACAGCTTCCTCTGCTCCTTAGGCAGCTTCCTCTGCTCCTTAGAGGAGAAGACTTGTAGTTCAGTGGTAGAGCTTCTGTCTTGCATGCAGGAAGTCCCAGTTTTAATATGCGGCATTGCTAGGCAAGACTGGGAGAGACCCCTGCCTGAAACCCTGAAGAGCTGCTGCCAGTCCGTGTAGGCAGTGCTGAGCTGGATGAGTCCTTGGTCTGATTCAGTATAAGGCAGCTTCTTGCATTCCAGTGCACACTATACTATGGGAAGTGGAACACCATCCTTTGGAGGAAATGGGCTGTTAAAAAGGTAGACACTTTCAGAATAATAATAACAAAAGAATTTCCCCGAACTTTTCAAATAGATGTAAGAAGCGAAAAATATCTATATAGAATAGATCAGTTTCTGGATATACCAACCTTGACGGTGTCCTTTTTAAAGTACTCCCCAAGGCAGCTTCTGGTTGTGCAACTCTGTGTTTGAACAGCAGCTTAACTTCCCCTTGAGCCGAGCCAGCTTGGCAGGATGACAGAGGTCAAAAAATTTCACAAGGCTGAACAATCTCCACAATTCATGAAGCAGGACTCCCGGCCTCTCTCCTTTCACCTGTCCTTTCAAGTTTAAATGGAGACTGTCGCAGGTAAGGGCCGTGAAAATCCCAGTCTCCATTAACCCTCGGCCCTCGGAAGACTTGAGAGTGCCTTCTGAAGTTTCTCAGTGGGAAGGAGAACCAAGAAATGCCAGTAAAGCAAAGTCTTCCAAATGCACAATGGCCCAATCGTTGTAGTACAATGCAATCCATTAATTAATCCCCTTTCATTTATGAATTGCTTCCCATGAAAGCAATTCAACAGTAAAAACCCCAATGATAAAAGCACGCAGAGAACAATCCTGTATATAAAATCACGGCAATATCATATAGAAAAGCAGTGAAAATGATTTCCTGCACAGAAAACAGTATCAAATCAAATCAGATACAGATACAAATCTCTGATTTGTTGAGGAATGAAGGACTTCAGTGGGAGTCAAAATGACATCAGAGATGGTACCTGTCTGATGTCTAAGGGGAGGGAGTTTCATAGAGTCAGAACCTCAATTCTAAAGACCCGATTCATACATCATACAGGACAGGCCTCCTATGAGGTGGTATCTGCAGGACACTATCTCCTACGGAGCACAATGATCGGTTTGGCAATCTAACTGTCTCACCAGAGTGGTGCATGCTCTAGTTATCTCCTGCTTGGACTACTGCAATGTGCTCTACGTGGGGCTACCTTTGAAGGTGACTCGGAAACTACAACTAATCCAGAATGCGGCGGCTAGACTGGTGACTGGGGGCGGCCGCCGAGACCATATAACACCGGTCTTGAAAGACCTACATTGGCTTCCAGTACGTTTCCGAGCACAATTCACAGTGCTGGTGTTGACCTTTAAAGCCCTAAACGGCCTCGGCCCAGTATACCTGAAGGAGCATCTCCACCCCCATCGTGCTGCCCGGACGCTGAGGTCTAGCGCTGAGGGCCTTCTGGCAGTTCCCTCATTGTGAGAAACAAAGCTACAGGGAACCAGGCAGAGGGCCTTCTCGGTAGTGGCGCCCGCCCTGTGGAACGCCCTCCCATCAGATGTCAAAGCGATAAATAACTACCTGACATTCAGAAGACATCTTAAGGCAGCCCTGTTCAGGGAAGTTTTTAATCTGTGATATTTTAGTGTATTTTTGGTTTCTATGGAAGCCGCCCAGAGTGGCTGGGGAAACCCAGCCAGATGGGTGGGGTACAAATAATAAATTATTATTATTATTATTATTATTATTATTATTATTATTATTATCTAATGGGTGATATGAACTTTAAGTCCCAAGTTGTATAGGGCTTTGTAGACCAATCCCAGTAGCTTAACCCAGTAGCTAATTGGCAGCCAGTGCAATTCCCTCAGTGATGGTGATAGTCTGTCCTAGTGAATGGTTGAGCCATTGCATTTTGCACTAGCTGTAGCTTTCAGGCCAACCTCAGGGGCAGCCCCACATAGAGTAGGTTGTTTAAAAAAGTAAATAATTTTTGATTTATTACCTGCCCTTCACTGGAAGGCCCCACAGCAGGTCACACCAATTGGGACATGGGTGGCACTGTGGTCTAAACCACTGAGCCTCTTGGGCTTGCTGATCAGAAGGTTGGCAGTTCAAATCCCCGCGATGGAGCTCCTGTTGCTCTGTCCCAGCTCCTGCCAACCTAGCAGTTCAAAAGCATGCCTGTGCAAGTAGATAAATAGGTACCACTGTGGCAGGAAGGTAAACAGCATTTCCATGTGCTCTGGTTTCCGTCATGGTGTTCCATTGTGCCAGAAGTTTAGTCATGCTGGCCACATGACCCAGAAAGCTGTCTGCGGACAAATGCCGGCTCCCTCGGCCTGAAAGTGAGATGAGTGCCACAACCCCATAGTCGCCTTTGACTGGACTTAACCGTCTAGGGGTCCTTTACCTTTTTACCTTTTGGTCACTTAAAATACAGCATTAAAAAACTTTTAAAGCAAATGACAATCACAAGAATAGAATGGGCCCTGATGACTAATTTGATTTTAGCATCTTTCCTCTGCTATCCTTAAAAGTAGGTGTGTTCATTGAGCTGGGGTTCCAGTCTTAAACAGAGAATGATATCTTAAATGTACCTGCCACATTTCACTGTGAGTGCTCCAGGAAAAAGTTGGAATCGAATAGTGTTTTGCATCTTTCATGGCTACTAGCCATGATGGCTATGTTCTGGCACCACATTTGGAGGCAGTGATGCTTCTAAATACTAGTTGCAGGTGGGGAAAGAACAGCTGTGCTAGGGACCTGCTTGTGGGTTTCCCCTGGGCATCTGGTTGGGCACTGTGAGAACAGGGTTCTGGACTTGATGGGCCATTGGTCTCATCCAGCAGGCTCATCTTATCTTCTCACAGTGGTCCTGTGGAGTGGTTCCCCCTTTTCTGCTTTCTTATGTTGAATTTATCAGAACAAATTGTGGAACTGAGGCCTAAATTCAATAAAGCTTTTCCATTAGCAAAATAAAATCACAGTTCTCCACATTCCAACATATATTGTCCAAACCATTAGCAAAGCGATTAAGTGTGTGCGTGTGTGCCCATGCGTGCATGTCTAAAAACCACCCTCCTATTGAAGCTGATAAGATTTCTCCTTTTCCCTTTATGGCTGCAGTCAGAAAAAATACATTTAACCTGAGGCAAAGATAGCTTGACAGATTATGAGAACGCTTTAGTAAAACGAATTCTCTGCATTTATATTTACAAATGATCCAAATAACTCAACATCCAACAATGTCTCTGTGGAAACAGTCAAACAGCTAAATCCTCGACCCATTTAGAACTGAAGTGCTAGGCTCTGAGGATCCCATTTACTTTCTGCAAATGTGCTTCTGCGACAGTGTATGTTGGGGGCAGTTCTCTTTCTATGTATATGTGGGAGAGAAATGTAGACGCATCTGCTGTCCTAGGTGTGCCCTCTGGGCTTTTGCTTTGGACGGGGGTAAGGGACATTCATCTTGAGTGCTGCATTCCCTTCTAGGAGACACATGCCAGTGGTGGGTGGGGCCAGAGGCAAAGTGGGCGGAGCAACACATGCAAATTTTGCCTGAGTACAGTAGCCTAGTTTCTGTACAAAAGCAAAAGGCCCTCTCTGCCCTCTGTCCAGGTATAAGTTCAAGGACACATTGCGGCCAAGCAAAATCACTTAAGAAGTGTGTGCAACAACCACAGGGTCAGTGAGAGGTGTGCCCTGGGAGGAGCAGGTTTCACTGGGGAAGGTCTCAAAAGCCAGAGGGAGAGAGAGGACTGGAGCTTCTCATCACCTCCAAGTCATTGGTTCCCCTCCCCAGTTCTTAAACTTGAAATGGTGCAGATGAACCAAGAGTCAGTAACCCACAAATATGAAGGAGGTTGGGTTTTTTTAATAGCCTTATTTCAATGCTGCCGGGTGAGGATGCTAATTTTATTGCAGAATTTGCTCTCTGGGAGGAAGTACTACTACTACTACTACTAATAATAGTAATAGTAATAGTAATAGTAATAGTAACAGTAATAGTAATAATAATTTATTATTTATACCCCGCCCATCTGGCTGAGTTTCCCCAGCCACTCTGGGCGGCTCCCAATCAAGTATTAAAAACAATACAGCATTAAATATTAAAAACTTTCCTAAACAGGGCTGTCTTCAGATGTCTTTAAAAGATAGGATAGCTACTTATTTCCTTCACATCTGAAGGGAGGGTGTTCCACAGGGGCCACTACTGAGAAGGCCCTCTGTCTGGTTCCCTGTAACCTTACTTCTCGCAATGAGGGAACCGCCAGAAGGCCCTCGGTGCTGGATCTCAGTGTCCGGGCTGAACGATGGGGGTGGAGACGCTCCTTCAGGTATACTGGACCGAGGCCGTTTAGGGCTTTAAAGGTCAGCACCAACACTTTGAACTGTGCTCGGAAACGTACTGGGAGCCAATGGAGATCTCTCAGAACCAGTGTTATGTGGTCCCGGCGGCCACTCCCAGTCACCAATCTAGCTGCCGCATTCTGGATTAATTGCAGTTTCCGGGTCACCTTCAAAGGTAGCCCCACGTAGAGCACGTTGCAGTAGTCCAAGCGGGAGATAACTAGAGCATGCACCACTCTGGTGAGACAGTCCGCGGGAAGGTAGGGTCTTAGCCTGCGTACCAGGTGGAGCTGGTAGACAGCTGCCCTGGACACAGAATTAACCTATGCCTCCATGGACAGCTGTGAGTCCAAAATGACTCCCAGGCTGCACACCTGGTCCTTCAGGGGCACAGTTACCCCATTCAGGACCAGGGAATCCCCCACACCTGCCCGCCCCCTGTCCCCTTTTACTATACCTGTTTTTCCCCTCCCACATGGGACTAACAACAGTGTTTGAGGAAGGGTTTAGGATAAAGGGAAGACTTCCTCCCCCAGCACTGCTTCCTCTATTAAACTAGCTAGTAAAAATAGCACCACTGGAGATCTTGATCACGGACCTCCAACGTTGCTCATGTTCAGCTCTTGCTGTGATGGGGTTTGAGCTCATCCAACCCTTGGGATGAGCTTCCAATATCAGCTGCTGATATGCCACTATTCTTCACAATTGTGTACATGGTGTCTTGTAGCTGTTCTAGTTTCAGCCTTACAGTGTTGGAGGATATAGAGAACATAAAGGAGACACTTACAGTTTTCATAATAGTTATTTATTGAATTTATATACCACCCTATACCTGGAGGTCTCAGGGTGGTTCACGGAATAAAATCAAAATATAAAAGCACAAAATACATAATCAAAATAAAAACAACCCAATAACACCCCCCCACACACATTTTAAAAGGGCATAGGAGGTCAATCAGATCAACCAAAGGCCTTGTTAAAAAGGAACATATTTGCCTGGCGCCTAAAGGTGTATAATGAAGGCACCAGGTGAAATTCCCTGGGGAGAGCATTCCACAGGTGGGGAGCCATTGCAGAGAAGACCCATTCTAGTGTTGCCACCCTCCAAACCTCTCAAGGGGGAGCCACATGAAGAAGGGCCTTAGAAGATGATCTCAGGGTCCAGGTATGTTCATATGGAAAGAGGCGGTCTTTGAGGTATTGCAGTCCTTAGCCATTTAAGGCTTTATAGGTCAAGTTCAGCACTTTGAATTGAGCCCAGAAACCAGTTGGTAGCCAGTGCAGTCAGACCACGATCGGTGTAATATGTTCAAACCGTCTTGCTCCGGTGAGCAACCTGGCTACTGAATTCTGTGCTAGCTGAAGTTTCTGAACCATCTTCAGAGGCAGCCCTATGTATAATGCATTGTGATAATCTAACTTTGAAGTTACCAGAGCATAGACAACAGTAGTTAGGTTATCTCTGTACAGATAGCGGTGTAACTGGGCCACCAGCCAAAGCTGATGGAAGGCACTCTGGGCCACAGATAGTTAAGGCTATCATAAGTGTTCAAAGAAGTTGGGAGTAGAGAATCACCTGAAAGATAGCCCAAAGCAGGTTGTGCATTCGGATCCCGTACTAAGTCTTTAGGTTTTACTTCCAAAACTTTTAGGGATCCTTCCTTCCTTAAATGTAGCTCTCAGGCCTCACCTGCCAGGCAAAGACTGATTGGAAGGGAAAGTATTCCCGGTGGAGGATTGCTTTATTTCCCCATTCTCTTTCACTGTCTTTGTGTCTTTGCTCTCCTCACTCTTTCACATTCCATCTCTATTGCAATTCCGTCAGTTGCTTTCTCTGCCCCATTTTCTCTTGTTCCTCACTAATTCTCGATGCTTCTTCCCTCTCCATTCTGTATGCCTCCATTTCTAATGATCACACCACCTACGACTCTGTTCTGTTCTCTTTCCTTGTTCCTTGCCGCTGCTCCTAAGAGCATAAGAAGAACCAGATGCCTAAGGGAAGCGTACATGAGTGCAATGTAATTTTTAGTTTCACTCTAATAAACAGGAGAGGAAATGCAGGTTGAGTGACAATGGCCAAGGAAGAGTCAGCCTAAGATATTAAACTGTCAGTGGGAATCACCCATTGACATAGCAAATTTCCCACCTAACCAAGCTGGAATACCTTGTAAGTTAGATCTCTGGAATGGAGACAAAGGGATGGATAGGACCCGAGTAACACGACCCAGATCCGGTCCCAAATCCAATGGTTCCACGAGGAGTCAGTCCAACAGGCCATGGCAAGACACGAGGCAGGAAACCAGGCAAGGTCAGGCACAGGATCACAGGCAGGTTCTGGCACACAACAACATTGCTCCCGCAACCTGGGGCAGGGTCCAGCAGCCTTTTATCTCTGTCGGGGTAACGTCCGGTCCTGATCCCCCGGTGACTTACCTCCCTGTCTCACCCGAAGGCGAGCACTCCTCCTGCGAGTACTCAGGTCTCTCCTTCTCTCAGATCTCAGTCTCTGCAGCTCAGGAGATGTCAGTGAGTTACTAGACCCAGAGGCCGCCTCAGCCTCTCCTGACCCAACTGGTAGTGGAGCAGCTGTAAGTGATTGCCCAGCTGAAGGCAACGAGGTAATCCCCACATCTGGAGCCAGGGCAGGTTCAGGCCCCTGACTCGGCCCAGCTGGTGCTTGTTGCAGGGGAACCTGTGCAGACTGGGGCTCCTCAGAATCAGGCCCCAGACTAGGTTCAGATGCTGCCTGGGACAAAGGATCCAGTACAGCCTGAGACTCCTCTGGCTCCGAGTCCGAGCCCGAGTTCCAGGCCATCACACCTAAATCCAGCCCTGGGCATACTGCCTTTGAATATGGAGGCAGGACATACCCACTGTGGATAGTAGCTGTGGATAACAACCTTTTTACCTCCCAAGATCTCCAGAAAACCAGCTTGGGGTCATAGATCTGCTGAAGGTGGTGTATGGCATTCACAAGTGCCAGTGGAGATGGTGAAGAGGATATCACAACTGGACTGAGGGGAATGTGGTTCAAATCCATACTTTAATCTGAAGCCCACTAGGTCAAAATTACCGTACTCTCTCAGCCTTTCAGACCTGCACTGTAGGCAACCCTCAAAGGGGGGCCAGGAGACATAACTGGGACACCAAGTCTGACAAAGTGTTATCAGATCCCTATTGCATGCAGAAGATCTTAGGTTCCATCCCTGGCATCTTCAGGGGCAACTGGTAGAGAATTGTGTCTGAAATCCTGGAGAGCTGGTCAGCATTCAGTGTAGACAATACTGAGCCAAGCAGACCGATTGTCCAACTCAATATAAGGCAAAAGGGGTTAGTGGGGAGAGTGTGGGAGGACTGGCAAGATCTAGTGGTGGGTTAGCAGTGTGGTGGGGGTTGACAAGGGTAGACTGATGAGAGGGGTAGGTGGAGTTAGTGAATAGAGCAAGCAGGGGTGCAGCCCCTAGCAGAACTGAATAAAATGTTGAGCCAGGAATGGGGAATATGTTGTTAGATCTCAAACTCTTGTAATCCCTAAATATTGGCCATGCTAGGAGGGGTGATTGCAGGATCACATATAACCACTTCAATACCCTCATGAGCACAAATTTTCATGAATGCACAATACAAATTATGTCTGAAGGAGCCCAGAATTGATCGTTAAACCAATTGAAATCTGTGGTGCAGACAGTGGCGTAGCGTGGGGGGTGCAGGGGGGGCCGGCCGCACCGGGCGCAACATCTGGGGGGGGCGCGCTCACACTCACAGCTCTCTACCCCTACCTGGCTTACTCACTCTCTCACACTGCAGTGCTGGCTGTGCGAATCCGATCCGAGCCGCTGGGTCGCCGCCCACTGTGGAGGGGGTGGGTGCCAGGCGTGTGGTGCGGAGAGAGAGCGAGGGGCTATCTGGGGGAAGGACAGTGCAGCGGCTGCCCAGCGCAGCGCTGAGCGCAGGAGAGAACCACACCAGACCAGACCAGGCAGCAGCAAGAAGAAGCTGGCAGCGGCGGCAGGTTAGGGGTTAGGGGGCGCAAATTACTTGCTTTGCCCCGGGTTAGGGGGCGCAAATTACTTGCCTTGCCCCGGGTTAGGGGGCGCAAATTACTTGCCTTGCCCCGGGTGCTGACAACCCACGCTACGCTGCTGGGTGCAGATGTCCCACTTGAGAATCCCTTGAGAATCCCTTTCAAATGCAACATTTTCTATGCACCCTGCTCCTTCTGTGGGATTATAGGATAGGGAAGAATTTCTCTTACTGCATTGAGGTAAGGAATATTTACCAGGAGAGGTAAGGAATATTTCAGACCTCAGCAGACCTGATCAGGCAAACACTATCGAAGTGAGGCATCAAATATTAAAGGGAGCAAAGTCGATACTTGATGAGCCCAGCTTAAACAAGGTTGCGGGTGCAAGGGTCTATGCAGCTAGAACCAACCACAAGTCCTACCATTATTTGGCATTAAAGACACCAGAGACAAGTTGTCAGCTAAATGGGTCAAGGTGTTAGGGGGTAAAAACTGCTTTCCTTATTTAATTCGGAAGGATAGCGGCTTTGAAAAGAAGCAAAAAAGAGTACAATGGCAATTCCTTCTACGCTTGACACAAACGAAGTTCAGCCTAAGCAATAGACATAGGAAGAATTAATTTGAGCCCTCAGGAAATCAATCCAGAATAAAGCCAAGTCTTCAGAAATCTAGACATATATTATTCAAAATTCAGCCTTTCAGCTTCTTGTGATGAAAATGCATTCTTCCGGCTATTCCTTTGGATATTGTCCCATGTCACACAAAGCATGGGGTTGAATTCATAAGCCTAGACCTAGTCCATCTTGTTCATTGCTATAAAAAAGGAAACTGTATCCAAACCAAACTCAGAGGGTATTTTGAGAAGTTAGGTGCTCCAAATGCAGCAGCAAATAATAGGTAGCTCGAGTCCAGGTGAAGCCTGCTACTTGAGGTTTTTGACATTGGTGGCTTTGATGTAAAGAATTATAGCTGGTGTTCCAATTGGGACTGTGAAAATGACCTCCTCAAACTCTCTATTCTGTTCATGGAAGGTGGGAGAGGGATGGGTGTGACACTTTGATGAAATACTATATCCAAAGGTTTTGGTGGGGAAAAGGTTTCTAAAAAGTAAAGACTGCACGTTATGGTGTGCTAGCAACTCCTAGGACCATTTCAAATCCTCCTCGTCCACCTCTTCCTCCTCTTCCTCCTCCTTCTTCACTGTACAACCACAGAAGAGGTTTTAAAAAGAAAGAGGCAGCCTTTTGGACCACATTGTGAAAGTTCTTTTCTTTTCTTTTCTTTTCTTTTTTTGGTAAAATGGAGTGGATTTTTAAGAATTTCCCCTAAAATGTCAACCCATAATCCAGACAAAATGAAACCAGTTTTGTCAACAAACTAAACCAGCACAGGACTGAAATTGGTTGATCCTTGCATCCCTTGACACAACTGACCGCATCCCTGGTCCACATCTATGATTAGGGCATATCTACACCAGATGATAATAACAGCTGGTTTAACACAGTCATTTCATCATCACACATAATCCTAGGAAGCAGTTCTGTGGCACAGGTAGGTCTCTAAGATAGTTACCAGCACCTTCATCAAACTGCAATTCCCAAGATTCAGTGAGGAAGCAGTGACCATTAAGGTGGTCCGAAACTAGCATTGCCCTGGTAGGGATGTAAGAAAGCATCCCTTTCCATTCCTCCCTGTGTTGGTCACATGCAGCACTGTTTCCATTCTGCTGCAGTTCGCCTTCTGCCAAAAGCCTCATAATCTATTTTGCTGACCACTATGGCAAAATTACGTAACTTACGTGACTACTGTAATCAATTAGGTAAATTGCATAAATTACATTGTCATTAGGTTATTCTGCCCCATTCATTTCAATGCAAACAAAAGACAATGCAAAGGGGAAGCAATGCAATGCAATCAATTGTGTATCATTCATTGTTGCAACAACATGAAATACAGGCTCTTGTGTTGGGGTATTGTTTAAGGGGTTTTGCTGGAGTTTTGTTGTTATTGATATTTTTCTGTATCTTTACTTTATAGATCTTTTTATGATTCTAGTGGAAATTGATCAGTTTAGTTGCATACTATTTATTTATTTATTTCTATTATTTTATTTATGAATGCTATGTTTGTGATGTAAATCTTTTTATGTTGTATGCCACCTTGAACATGGTTTTAGCTATGGAAAGGTGGCATATAAATAAAATGATGCTGAAGTATATTTGCTGGATTGATTTCTGTCCTGGATATGAGAAAAATTTTAAAAAGGGCAATTCCTGCTCCCATTTCCATCAGAATTCGATGCCATCGCTAAGTTTCAATATATCTTTACCGTCCTGCCAACTTCTGTCTCTTGCCGATAGGAAGGGCTCACCTAGGATGTAAGAACTCATGATGGACAGCTTCACACCAACCCAAATATCCCAAGCATTTTTTCTTCAAATCTGACACCAAACCCCAACATTTGGCAGAATCGGAGAGAGCTTTTCATTTGTATCTCTTTTCCCCTTCAATGTTGTAATAACTCTGATTGACTGAGATTATGTTGTTAAAGCAAAACAAAATGGGGATCAAATCCAAGCTGACAGCTACATGAATTTTATTAGTTTGTAGGGGGAAAATATATATGTGTGTGTTGCGGGGGGAGACCCTCTAATCCATAAACCAATAAAGCTTTTTGCCAAATGTGATGTTATCTAAGTCTTGTCATATTATTTTAAAAAAGAGGGAAACTTCTGTTTAATCCTTCACTTGCAAGAGCATCATCAAACCCACTCAGCTTAAATGATGCTGCTGTCAGTTTTTTTCCCTTAACCTTCATGAAAAATTTACTCTGCCATACTTAGAATGAGTTGAATAATACATATCTTGTTTTAAATTCAAGTTACTACATGTAGTTGTAAATGCTATTTGATTTGATTTGCTTCCTCCCACACCTTCAGCAAAGATATGTGACAATTTTGTTTTATCTTGGCTAGCCTGGTTTCGGGAAGAAAGGAAGAAAACTCTCATTCCTTTGGGACCTTTGATTGCCAGCTAACACTGGAAGATTTCTTGTGCCGAGTCGATGGACCCTGGAGAACCTCTTGCTTCTATCCCTGATGGCCTGTGGCTGGGGAATAAGACACACAGGCATAGATAAGAAACTTATCCCTGTGATACAAAACAGTTGGTGGGAGATCCTCAGGGAAGTAATAATTTACTTGGGGCCTCATAGATTTAGATGATCTCATTCAAGGCCAGAAATGAGTAAACAAATCCTAGGAGTTGGATGTTTGTGTCAAGGCTGGGCTGAAGGAAGGAGATTTTTATGTATGGAACAACAGCTACTCAGATGCTTTTAACCCAAAGATGGAAAGAAGACAAAGCCCCTACCAGAAAAGAATGGCAAACCAAGCTGATGGACGATGCCTAAATGGCAAAGCTGACTGGAAAACTCAGGAACCAAGAGGACAGAAACTTTATAAAAGAATGGGAAAGATTTATAAGTTATCTAAGAGACCACTGTAAGCAGATGGAAACATTGGCAAGATTTTGATTTCACTTCTGGAGTAACAAATACCATGGACTATATGAAGTGATTAAAAAATTAGAGTATGGAAGAAGATGCAGTTTTAATGTTTAAAATGGGACTCCAGAGAAGGGGTTGGTGGAAGTCGTGAGCTACAGAGGAATCTCTGTATATGGATATGTATCCAATTTTTAAAAATATAATTTCGCATTGTAAAACCAAATAAAAATGATTTCATAAAAAATGAAGGAAGTAGTCTGAGGTAAGCCAGAAGTAGGAATGAGGGAGATAAGATTCAGTTCACATTTAAAGATGAACCTGCCTAATTCACACGTTCCAAAACTATATAACTGACATCCTTTGAAATCCACACTTCCCCGAATTTTGCAAAGCAGTTTTCCTGCCAAGTAAGGTGTACAAAAATGCATATGTTAAAGTGTGCGAGCAATGCATATATTTGTGAAAATGAGATACAAAATGAATTATATCGGGGGAAATATAAATGTTCTGGAACATTTGCTTTGCAAAATTGCAGACAAAAACGTACATTTCGGGGGAAATTGTGGCATTTACAGTATAACAAAAGTAAAATCACTAAGCATAATAACCTCTGGACATGCTCATGTGAATTTTGTCAGGTTCTTATTCAGGATTTCTTCTCTCATGTCCCCAGTTTTCAAACTGTTTGCCCACAAAAACCCAGGAGACGAAACGTGATTTCTTTTGCCTCCAAACAGCAAATTCTGCCCTTGTGAGAGAACTGCTGCATCTATCTATTTAAAATTTGTCAAGTTTCATCTCCTCAAACCATAACTTCAATTTGTATTCAATTCTAGCAGAAAAGAAGAAAAACTTTTTTCTTAAAAAAATAAAAATAAAATCAAGAAAGTAAAGATTGTTTCCGTAGAGGGGAGGCCTCCTTTCCCTGAAAACTTAAGTGAAAATCCATTTTTAGATTGTCCAGTATAGTCAAAGGGGAAGAAAGAGAGCTTTAGATTTAACACATCAGACTTGGAATCAAATAATGAATTGAATCAGGATGACCGAGAGTAGATTCGAAACAGACATAGCTGCCTCCAAATGCTACAGATACAGATAAAAGGATAATGTTGTGGTCACTGCACAAATCTAAAAAATGTAACAACAATATGCCAAGTAGTTAGCCGTTTGCGGCCTTTTCATTATCCAGAAAATTAGATGCCTTAGGCAACCACCTCATTCTGCCTAATGGTAGGGCCGGCACTCTTTAAAGAAGAAATAGGCCGTGAATCCTACAAATATTTTTAACATCTAGATTAAGCTTCTGAAACCCAAATCAGGTTTTGTTTTGTTTTTTAGTTTGGCTACTCTGTACATCATTGTTGTTGTTATTAGTATTATTACTGTGAAACGTCTAACAACAGCTTAAAATGGAGTAACAGGTTACACAGTTACCACTGAGGATGGATGGAAATTTTAATATAGTCACCCTTCCCCACCTCCCAAGATCAGAGTTCACCACTGCTTTGAAAGCAGATTTGTTTCTGTGTCACTCTCTATTTGAAATACTTCTGCAAAAGTTAGGTAACTTGTAATTAACTCTGTAGGAAAACACGCACATACAAATATGTTCTGACTTGAATAGAGTGTGGATGTCCCAAGAGCAGCTAATTTAATATTAGATCAAATGATCCGGCATTGAAATTACCATGTTTTTGTTGACTATTTTAACATATTTAGAGAAGGCTGAGGGACCTTTACATATCTCTGTGTCTCTTTGTAGTATCACTCTTCATATCTTATGCCAGTCAACATGGGATATATGGATTTGAAGAGCTTAGAGAGAAGCTTTGGAATGCATTACTGATGTGCCCAAGAGAAGATTATTAAAATGATAAAAGAAGAACTCAGTCATTATTCATCTTCTATTCATCCTTCTTAAGGCTTCCTTGCAAATGTGGGAACTCATTCACAATAAGGCGATCTCAAGGACTTGTTGCTTTTAAGAGAACTGGTTGTAACATCTCATCCTGGTGCACAATCAGCCATTCTGGGCTCCCCAAAGAGTTAGTTCTCCTTTATACCATATCAAGAAAACAAAATCATTCACATCTCTGCACACTGGTAAACACTAAATAGCATCACGCTCTGAAAAAGCAACAACTTTGCAAAAATATGGGTTGTGTTCAACTAAGTTTTACTTTGGAGCAGACCTCTGGATATTAATGAACCTAAGTTAGTCATGCTCACTGATTTCAATGGATCTGCTCTGAGCATGGTTAATGGTGGATACAGCCCAACAAACTCAAGTAGAGGTAACTCTGTGCTTACATGAAGCTTTTGACAGGTTCACCGACGTTCTTTAAGTAAGCCACAGATGTGTTAAGAGATCAGGAAGCCAAAGGATCTTTGTTAGGATCTGACCGTGTAATCCATCCTAAATCTGAAGCCTACCACCACCAAAGTCTAGTCCAGGAAACTATGGCCTTGTAGATGTTGCAGGACACCAACTCCCATCATCTCTGACAATGGACCAGGTAGTTGGGGGTGGTAGGATTTAGAGTACAACCATGTTTTGAAAGCCTCAGATTCCCTAACCATCCTCTAGTCAAAGGAGGATGCTACACAGTGGCCAGCTAAGGTCAGATTCACATCACACACTTAAAGTGCTTTGGGAATTCTCCCCAAAGAATTCTGGGAGCTGTAATTTGCTAAGGGTGCTGAGAATTGCTAGGAGACCTCTATTTCCCTCACAGAGGAGTTACATTTCTCAGAGTTCCCAGTGAAGAGGGATTGGCTACTGAGCCACTGTGGGAATTGTGACTTTGTGAGGGGAAGAGGGGATACCTCACAACTCTCAGCACCCTTAACAAACTCCAGATCCTAGAATATATTTTTTTTTTGGGGGGGAGCAATGGCTGTTTGAAGTGGTATCTTAGTGCTTTAAGTGTATGGTATGAATGTGGCCTAGGCCACAGCAAAGAAGCCTCTTAAAAATCAGTAGGCGGAAGTCGATTGTCTGGTAGGAATTGAGAAATCTGTCCGTTCCTTCCCAGTCCATGTCACTTTCATATGTTTCCCCCAGAATTCTCTTTCTTTTTGTTTCTGTACAATTAAACAAAATCTTTTCAAAATGCATATTTTGAAATTAACACATGTATTTTATCTCAAAATTGATATTTATTTATACATTTAAAATGTTGAAAATGGCATCAGCTTTTGGAGACCTATGAAATCTGGCGGGTAGCTAAATTTTGACCTGTCCAGGAGCCCAAGTTTTCAAATCATTTCATATTTATGTTATAAATCCATGATGTTCATTTAGTACCTTTATTCTGTGGCATAGTGAATTGGATGGCATTACATAGCCAGTGTGATTTAGCAGTGGGAAGGTGTGTGTGGGGATTTATCTTTCCTCCATAGTATCCTGCAAAAAAAGAGAAGGAACGGGATTCTCCAGAGGCAAGAAATATAACCCAGCACAGAGCATTGGAGCTACCTTTGGATGGTGTGAAAGCTAAGAATACCTCATGAGACAAGGCACCAATCTGATTTACAATTTAATAACTTTCTGTTTCCAGAAATAAAGCAAAGTTGTTATTTAATGGCTGAAACACTAGCATTTTCTCCAAATGCCAGTAATAATTTAAATTCATGAGTTCTGTATTATTCATGGGGTACAATTTAATATGAACAGTATTTCTGGTGTTCCGTGTTTATGAAGAGTGTGTCTTGAGGGTATACCCCATTTTATGGCAAACAGATGCTCGATATAACTAGCTGATATTCTGCCGCTGTGAGACGGGAATGAAAAGTAAGTCGTATCATTTTCTCACCTTGGCAGAAAAGAGCAGGAGTCTCCATTTTCTTCACAACTTTCTCGGATGAGTTAGGCTAGGCTGGGATCCAAAGGTTCAGCAGGCAATGCACGAAATGCTACTTTATGTGAACCCAGTTTTGAACAAATTGGACTGTGTTCAGCGGAGGCTAACAAAGGGAGTCCGTAGTATGTGAGAGAAATCCTATGAGGAAAGGATGAAGGAACCATCTAGCATGGAAAAGAGAAGGCTGTTAGGGACCACAACAGTCCTCTTCAAACACTTGAAGGCCTGTCACATAAAAGAGGGCAAAAGCTTTTTCTCTGCTGCTGCCCCAGTGGCCTTACATTACAGGAGAGTAGATTTTAGCTGAACATAGAACATAGTCCTCTATCCTGTTCTCACTGTGGACAAGAAGATACCTGTGGAAAACCTACAACACTGGCACCATCTACAGGGGCCCCTGGGTGCTCAGGCACCCACAATATTTTTCGATGTTTGTGCCTGGCCTCTGCCCACCACCTTACCTCTGGCACTCTGGGTCCGCAACAGCAATGGGGCCAGGGCATGCGCCTCCACTGTGGGGCTTCAATTGGGGCCCACTGTAGCCATGCACATGCTTCTGGGGTGTCTCTGTGGTCAGAGCAGGCCTCAACAGAGGCCCCACGGCAGAGGCGCAGGCCCAAGTCCAGTCCCTGCCGTGGTGGATGAGTGCATGTAAGTGCCATGCCACAGCATCAAGACATCACAGCACACATGAGCTGTGGGCTCCCACAGTCTGGGGCTCCCACAGTCTGGAGCACAAGTAGTACCCAAGCACAAGCACACTCTCCTCTCCTGTGATTTCCAACAACCAGTATTCAAGCGCATTACTGTCTCCGATTCTGGAGACAGAGCATAGCCAGCATGGCTAGTAGCCACTGATAGCATTATTCTCCATGAATTTGTCCAATTGTCTTTTAAAGCCATCTAAGTTGGTGGCCATCACTGCCTCCTGTGAAACAGGCAAAATGTCTTGATGGTATTACTGATTCAACAATGGAACCATTTACTAGGGATGGGGGACAAATTTGATTCAGTTCACTTTTGAAGCTCAACTTACCAAATTCTCACTTTCTGAAACAATATGTGAACTCAAACTCTTACTGTGGACGTAGAACAATCCATCGCAGGCTAGTAGCCTTAACCTCCAAGAATTCATCTAATCCTCTTTCAAAACCATCCAAGTTGTTGGCCATCACCTCCATCTCATGGAAGTGAATTCCATAGTGCAATTATGTCCTGGGTGAAGTAGTATTCTCATTTGTCTGGGAAATTTAAAATGGAGACTCACAGCTGCCTGTCAAAGAGTCCAGAGCAGGTATGACCATTTCCAGGAGGCAGAGGGGAAGCGGTGAGACAGCAAGGTTGGTGTGGTGTAAACACACAGGCAGAGCCAATTCAAGGCTCCCTCTGGTGCCTTCGCACCACAACAACCTCTCCCCGTGGCCTCTGCCTCCCATTAAGCAGCCATAGCGCAAGTGAGAAAAGACCTCAGGCGAGTGCTGCAATGCCTCCATGTTGTCCACTATTGTGGCCAGCTGGAATGTGTCCTTGAACTCTGATGACCCCACTTGTTTCCTTGGTTGGACAATACAAAATTCAAGTGCATCACTCTGTCCACTTTTCTCCATTGCTGACATGTGGTCTCCAAAAGGTTGTCCAGGAGGGAATATGGGCCTCAGGCTGAAAAACATTCCCAACCTCTGTCATTAATAAGGAAATAACAACACTAGCTAATCTTATCCTTTTAATGGATGCCTTTAGTAGTTTGAGGTTGAATAAATCTACTTTGCATAAAGTCATCCTAACATTCTGCCTGCAATGCAGATTTTCTTGCATTTTTGGTTAAGATTTAGTCCTGTGCAATATTTCCCCAGCTCAAGGAATTAAGTTTGAAATCCAAGTGGTTCCCCAAATCAAGTTGAATTTTGAAAAGTATTTCAAACAGTAAATAGCTATATTTTGAATCACATGTGATGGTTTCTTGCCAGCTTGAGAATGAGGTGCTGTGCAATTTAACTGAAATGAATTTTCCCTTGTTCTTTCTTACACACACACACACACACACACACACACACACACTTCACATTTCCAACTGGCTAGGTCCCGGGTGAGTGGCAATTCATTGATGCACCACTCAGGAGGAAGGGATTAAAGTATTGCCTGTAAATTGTAATGCTACAAATTAGCCAAATGACAAAATTAACATAAAAGGTTTCATCAGCCGCATTTGTAAGTACAAAGCCATTGATATACCAACGGCATTCATGAAGAGGCAGACAAAGGTTTTGGAATAATTAGAAAGTTTTGAAGCACTGTATGGAAATTTGAATATGTTTGACCACTTTC
The DNA here is from genome assembly GCF_964106645.2 of Podarcis pityusensis. Taxonomy (NCBI): domain Eukaryota; kingdom Metazoa; phylum Chordata; class Lepidosauria; order Squamata; family Lacertidae; genus Podarcis; species Podarcis pityusensis. The sequence continues at coordinate 16,109,386 of NC_138035.1, forward strand.
TATTAAAAGCTCCAATTAGAATAGCAGGACCTTTGCTACTGAAACTTCAAAACCGATGCTTACGCCACTTTGGACAACAGGCAGGAATGCATATAACTGAACATTCCTCCATAGAAAACAATCTCTTGAACATAGAAAACTGGTGAGACAGAGAGAGAGAGAGAGAGAGAGAGAGAGAGAGAGAGAGAAGGCTTGAAACCTCCTTGATAAAAATTTTCTGTGTTCAGAAATTAGATAGATAGATAGAGATAGATCAATGATAGAGAGCCAGAGTGGTGTGGTAGTTAGAGTGTCGGACTAGGCCCTGAGAAACCAGGATTAACATCCCCACTAAGCTATGAAGCTCATTGGGTGACCTTGGGCCAATCACTGCCTATTAGCCTAACGTGCCTTCCAGGGTCCTTGTAAAGATTGAATGAGGAGAGGGAAGAACCATGTACACTAGTTGGAGGAAAGGTGGGATACAAATACAATAAAACATTTAAACTATTGACAGATGGATGGATGGATGGCTGGACAGATAGACAGACAATGAATTCTAGCCCTAATTAGGCATTAAGATGGAGAAGAGACAACACTAGACTATAATGGTTCTCAATCATGTGCAGGGAACCTCGGGGGGGGGGGAGGCCCTCTGAAAATGTTCAAGGCTGAAAGAGCCTGTTCAAAATTATCTTTAAGCAGGCAAAACCATATACCGGTACTTACTAAATTTTGGGCGACAGTTCTGCATTGTATAACTGTGACTGTTCAGAAAAAAACCTAAAGTTTACAGCAGAGAATATTCTTCTGAACTATATACAGTGGTACCTCGGATTAAGTACTTAAGTCGTTCTGGAGGTCTGTACTTAACCTGAAACTGTTCTTAACGTGAAGCACCACTTTAGCTAATGGGGCCTCCCGCTGCTGCCGCACCGCCGGAGCACAATTTCTGTTCTCATCCTGAAGCAAAGTTCTTAACCTGAAGCACTATTTCTGGGTTAGCAGAGTCTGTAACCTGAAGCGTATGTAACCCGAGGTACCACTGTACCTACTATATTGAAGTGAACAACTGGACAACAAAAATGGATTTCATGTGCTCTAATGGTAACCAAGAAGCTGGTATTGATGAACTAGAAGACATGATCTCCTTTAATCAGTGGATTGATAATATGATAACACTTGCAGCATACAAACGGACTGCTTACAGATGTAGACTCTACTTGGATAAATACAACAATATTTGGAATGAAATTATACAAAATGTAGTAGGCTATTAATATTTACATCAGTATTAGGATAATAATATCAAATTTATAAAAGAATGTATGGGTTAGGGTATTTTTTGTATATATTCATATACATATATATATCCCTTTACAGAGTTGTGTGTTTTGTTCTTTTTCTTTTTGTATCACTTTACTGCTTCATATCTGAAAAATATTCAATTAAAAAAAACTGAAAATAGCAGGCAAAACCAGGCAGCTGGTGTAATATTTTTGGACTCCTGTTCTCATTACCCCTGAACTTTGGCCATGCAGTCTGGGGCTGATGGAAAATTGAAGTTCAACAATATCTGGAGAGCATCAGGTTGACTACCCTTGAGCTAAGTGTCTTCTCATGTGACCTTTAGTGATATGGAAGCTGCTGCACCTCCTCACCATGCTCAACAATGCAGGAGATCCTAGCATATATGGGAGAAGTTCTTTAGGAGCTGGAGCCATATTGCTTTGTTCCATGACATGGATTCCTTCCTTGAACATCATCCAAAGTTCACGGGAGAGGTGGGCAGGAGCCAGACTGGAGCAGCTTGCCCACAACTAAGTATTATGCAGGAAGTAGCACCTAGTGGGAATGTGCTGTAGTTCATTGGTAGCACATCTGCTTTGCATACAGAAGTTCCCAAGTCCCATCATCATCATCTCCAGGTAGGGATACAAATGAAATCCAGGAGAGCTGCTGCAAATCAGGATAGATAATAGTGAGAAAGATGGACCAATGGTCTACTTTGGTATGAGGCAGCTTCCAAGGTTCAGTCTCATCACAGAAGTTGCTGGGAGAGACATGCAACCTGAAATTGATGGGAGGGGATTTCTGGGCATTGAATCTGGGCTGCCTCACCACCATTCTGTAATTGATAAACCTGGATTGATAAACCTACTGCAGCAAACCATCCACTCACTCACTCACTCACTCAATCAATCAATCACATCTACATAATCCATCCAAAGTCCCATTCCCCCCAGATTCTGAGGAACTGCAGTTTACAAAAGGTACTGGCAACTGTAGCTCATGGATAAACCACAGTTTGCACAAATCTTTTGGTTTTGCTTCATCTCCGTATCCTTGGGAAATAATACAGAAATTCTAAGGTTGGTTCTGTTATCTGCATCGTCTACCTGCCTACAAACTCACTGATACAGTTTCATTCCCAGGAGATGAGAGGGAAACAAATCCTACATAGAGCAACCTAGAGTTTTTAATATTCACCTACCTACCTTACCCTTACTGCAGCACTGAAGGATTTAATTAGTGACTGTTTTTCCCCATAAAGGACTTTGAAGAGGAAAAGTGCTCTATTAGTGCTAAGTAGTTGTATTATATGATGATTATTCAAAATTACTCTTCTAACACCGGGGTTTAGTGCTCTCTGTTATCTCTCAAAACATTCATATTCCAGAGCAATATTTCCTGAGGGATTAGAATGTTTAATTGTTAGCATATCATTTCAGTTAGTGTAAGATCTTCATTCACTGTGCTTCATGCAACAAAATTTAATTTTATAGGTTATCGTTGGTGTAATTAATTGCCAGTGTGTAATAGGTGATGTTGTAAAGTTTAACAATGTAAGAGGATAAGAGCAGGAAGGGAGGACACCAGAATGGAACCGGTAGATGTTCTTATGCTAAGGATCCCACCCCAGTGTACCTCATGCTTCAGTGGGGGTGGTGGGGAAATTTCCTGGCTGAGGGAACAGCTATAGCTCAGTAGTGAAGATCATGTATTCAGAACGTCCCAGGCTCAATCCCTGGTGTCAGGTAGGACTGTCAGGGACCATGCTGAGGAGGCCTGCACTGAGGAGGAATTACGGGAGCCTCCCCATCCCCCTGCTCCTGATCAGGATCCTGAATCTTCCCAGGAGCAGAAGGATGGTATTGATTTGGAACAGTGGTTTGTAGAGGGACATAGTTCAGAAGGCAGAAGCTGGGAAGTACTGGACGGGGAGAAGAACTGGGAGAGAGAAAGTTAACAGACTCACTGTCACTTGAAAGCCTTCATCCACTCAACCCAAGGTCAAGAAGAGCCGATAAGGTGGCAGCGCAGAAAGCACAGTGGGTGCGAGATCAGATTACAAGATGCGGTAGTGACGTGGGTGACTAGGGAGGAAGTGGGTGGAACCCTTAATTGGGGGTACCGCCATTCCTAGGGAATGGATTCTTTGTTCTCTCGCTGTGATCATTAAAGCTTCTAACTGGTAAGAGACTCCTTTCTCTTTGTTCTGCTTATCTACTGCCAAAGGGGGAAGGAAAAGAAACAAATTTCCTGAAACCTGACAAGGACTAGGAAAGGCTTTCTGAAACCCTGGGGAGCTGCTGCCTGTCAGTGTTGACAGCAATGAATTAAATGGACTAATTGTCTGACTTGGCAAACGCCAGCTTCCCATGTACCTATTTAAATCTGATGCAAATCCATTACATTCCACTTTTCACTTACAAATGGATGTCCTCTGCTTCTGGCACAGATCAATAGGGCTACACGAAATGCTCACAGATCAACATTTCTACAATGAAAAACTGAGCTTTCGGTGGAACTAAAAGGCTTCCATTTGACGTGCTTCTTCAGCTATTGTTTACTGTACCTCTGGGGCCGCTGCTTCAATGCCATATTTATGCATTTATTTATCTCACCAAAGCTTCTTCTTGTTCATAATGCAACCTCAGCTGATCAGGAGTCACACTGTGAATGTGCAGGTGCAACATTGTAATCTGCCAGTCAGACGTGGCACTATAATCGAGGGCAAATGTTGGCATTAAAGAGTGAAAGGAAATGGATGAACAGGGGTAACAGATGTGCAATGGGTGGGCAGAGTGCAGGCAATGGATGGGCAGGGAGAGGGAACACATGCCAGAGGTTCAGTAAAGGTGGATGAAAACTGCAGCTGTTATCGCAGCCACTGACATCCAAGTAAATTGGATGGAATGTTGCAGGTATTCCCCACCAACAATTGCTCCCTTTTTGATTATGCCTGTTTAGGCTAGGCCCTATAATAATCAGCCATTGATACCCACAAATAATGCAAGAGTGGACCAGCTTTCCTTTTGACTTCATGTTTAAAAATGAACTTGTGCCCAGACACTAGCACATTTCTTTTGAGGTTGGTTTCATTAAATAGTTATATTGGATTTTGAATAAATGTACAATTAATTGTTACTGTAATTGCAACAAACTGTACGATTATAATAGCTATTTAGGTTTATATATAGATTTAATTCTATTAATGTTTAATTGTTTTGTTTTTTTAATTACTGGTCCCTCCCAATGTTTTTAGCTGTTCCTGTTTTTTTTTGTAAGCCACCTTGAGTCCCTGTCAGGGAAAAAGGTGGAGTATATTGAATTATGGTGCTGGAGGAGACTCTTGAGCGTCCCATGGACTGCAAGAAGATCAAACCTCTCCATTCTTAAGGAAATCAGCTCTGAGTGCTCACTGGAAGGACAGATCCTGAAACTGAGGCCCCAGTACTTTGGCCACCTCATGAGAAGAGAAGACTCCCTGGAAAAGACCCTGATGTTGGGAAAGATGGAGGGCACCAGGAGAAGGGGACAACAGAGGATGAGATGGTTAGACAGTGTTCTCGAAGCTACCAGCATGAGTTTGACCAAACTGCGGGAGGCAGTGGAAGACAGCAGTGCCTGGCGTGCTCTGGTCCATGGGGTCACAAAGAGTCAGACACGACTAAACAACTAAACAACAACATAAATAAATAAATAAATAAACAACAATAATAATACAGCAGAACCTAGAAAGGAATGCTGTGATCACCAATAGTCAGCATGGATTTCTGAAAAATAAGTCATGTCAGACTAACCTGATCTCGTTTTTTGACAGAATTACAAGCCTGGTAGATGAAGGGAACGCAGTGGCTGTAGCCTACCTTGATTTCAGCAAGGCATTTGACAAGGTGCCTCATAATATTCTTGTAAAGAAGCTGGTAAAATGTGGTCTTGACTATGCTACCACTCAGTGGATTTGTAACTGGCTGACTGACCGAACCCAAAGGGTGCTCATCAATGGTTCCTCTTCATCCTGGAGAAGAGTGACTAGTGGGGTGCCACAGGGTTCTGTCTTGGGCCCGGTCTTATTTAACATCTTTATCAACGACTTGGATGATGGACTCAAGGGCATCCTGATCAAATTTGCAGATGACACCAAATTGGGAGGGGTGGCTAACACCCCAGAGGACAGGATCACACTTCAAAACGACCTTGACAGATTAGAGAACTGGGCCAAAACAAACAAGATGAATTTTAACAGGGAGAAATGTAAAGTATTGCACTTGGGCAAAAAAAATGAGAGGCACAAATACAAGATGGGTGACACTTGGCTTGAGAGCAGTACATGTGAAAAGGATCTAGGAGTCTTGGTTGACCACAAACTTGACATGAGCCAACAGTGTGACGCGGCAGCTAAAAAAGCCAATGCAATTCTGGGCTGCATCAATAGGAGTATAGCATCTAGATCAAGGGAAGTAATAGTGCCACTGTATTCTGCTCTGGTCAGACCTCACCTGGAGTACTGTGTCCAGTTCTGGGCACCACAGTTCAAGAAGGACATTGACAAACTGGAACATGTCCAGAGGAGGACAACCAAAATGGTCAAAGGCCTGGAAACGATGCCTTACGAGGAACGGCTAAGAGAGCTGGGCATGTTTAGCCTGGAGAAGAGGAGGTTAAGGGGTGATATGATAGCCATGTTCAAATATATAAAAGGATGTCACATAGAGGAGGGAGAAAGGTTGTTTTCTGCTGCTCCAGAGAAGCGGACACGGAGCAATGGATCCAAACTACAAGAAAGAAGATTCCACCTAAACATTAGGAAGAACTTCCTGACAGTAAGAGCTGTTCGACAGTGGAATTTGCTGCCAAGGAGAGTGGTGGAGTCTCCTTCTTTGGAGGTCTTTAAGCAGAGGCTTGACAACCATATGTCAGGAGTGCTCTGATGGTGTTTCCTGCTTGGCAGGGGGTTGGACTCGATGGCCCTTGTGGTCTCTTCCAACTCTATGATTCTATGATTCTATGATTCACCAGCCCTTTCATTAAAAGTCGTCAGTTCCCAAACACCTGTAGGAATAAGAAGGTCTTCATTTGCCGCCAGAAAGCAAGCAAGGATGGAGCCAATCTAGCTTCTCCAGAGAGAGGGTTTCAGAGTCCAGGAGCAGCCACCAAGAACGTCCTCTCCTGCATCCCCATCAAGTGTGCCTGTGAGGGTGGCAGGGTTGAGAGAAGAACCTCTCTTGAAGATTTCAGAACCCAGGCAGCTTTGCATGAGGGAACATGATCTTTCAGATAGCTTGCATCTAAGCTGTTTTGAGTTTTATTGTGTTACTATCTTCCTTATTGGGTCTTGCCAACTGTTATTGTGTATAATGCTTTTTATAGGGGTAGGATGGGGACACAAGGGATGAGTTTATGGAACCAAGTGGGTGATGGCCCAAAAAGGTTTCAGAACTACTGACTTAAAGGGTCCCAGTCAACTCTGGCCATTTTTATTTTATTTTATTACTCTGGTTGTCCTGAGGCTAATATGATGGACCCTCTCTGATGGCAATACATCACCCCCAGGCCACAAGGGCATTGGAATCAGGGGCTCGTCTTGTGGAAGTGGCTCTGGGGTTGGCCCTGGGTACAGTTCCCCTTCTAATTCAGAGTCCTTGACATCAGTCCCTGAATACCTGTATACCCGAAGGAGTGTCTCCACCCCATTTGTCCAGCCCAGACACTGAGGTCCAACTCTTAGGGCCTTCTGGTGCTTCCCTCACTGCAGGAAGTGAAGTTACAGGGAATGGGGCCAAGGGCCTTCTCACTGGTGGTGCCCACCCTGTGGAATGCCCTCCCATCAGATGTCAAAGCGATAAACAGCTGTATGACTTCTAGAAGACATCTGAAGGTAGCCCTGTATTGGGAAGTTTTCAATACAGTCGTACCTTGGTTTTGGAACACTTTAGTTCCCGAACGTTTTGGCTCCCGAACGTTTTAGTTCCCGAACGCTTTGGCTCCCGAACTTCACAAACACAGAAGTGACTGTTCCGGTTTGCAAACTATTTTGGGAAGCCAAACGTCCAATGGAGCTTCTGCAGCTTCCAATTGGCTGCAGGAGCTTCTTGCAGCCAATCAGAAGCCACACTTGGGTTTCAGAATGTTTTGGAAGTTAAATAGACTTCCAGAACAGATTCCGTTCAACTTCCAAGGTACAACTGTATTGATGTTTCATTATTTTTTATATATCCTGTTGGAAGCTGTCCAAATAAGTAAATTATGTATATATGTATTATTATTATTATTATTATTATTATTATTATTATTATTATTATTATTGGATCTGGCCCCAGGGTCATGACACAAGAGTGTTAAAGCCCTGAGTGCATGTTTAATTGCAGGCATAGGGTATGCTTTTCTGTGTCTCATTGTATCCAATCCCCAGAACAGTCGCCAGGCAGACGTTCACTGATGGTACTTCACAATCTCCTCTATGCGTTCCGACTGTCACGAGCAGAAATCCAGGTGGATGTGTAAATTGAATGTAACATATTTTATGAATACTTAAAAAGCATAATCACATCTTTTTATAGGTCTTCTGCTAGCTTAAGTCACATTAAAACCCTCCCTTATAAATGTGCAGTGCAAGGGAACGCAGCTAACATGTCACAATAAACTAACTATCTGAAACTCTCCAACAAAAAAAAAGAGGGAAGAAAGAGGAAGAAGTAACATTTGCCTTCTCTGTGGAAGTTTATGAGAGTCGCTACGTACCAGCAGCTGTAAAATGGTCATAAAATAAAATTGGAATTTATATCAAAATCACCCTTAATACCTTTGGGGCTTTTTGCATCTCTGCATAGTTTACCTGGAGAGATTTAGAAGTGGAGGTTTATGCTAAGTGGCTGGAAGTTATAGCAGAGCTGTCAGTAATATTACCTTTTGGGGAATCTTCCGTTGCCCATATATCAGTCTATTTATTTTTAAGTTACTAAGCCGTATACTCGTTCTGCAAAGATGCAAGAGCGGAGTGTTCTCTGCCGTTAACTAGACTTGGATGGTGGTGATTAGCCTTGATCACAGGTGATTTTGTTCATAATTGCAGCTTGGAGGATGGCTTCTCCTTGGGAGTCCCCTGGTGTCTGTAGGCCCAATCCTGCACACAGCTACGCTGAGGAAAAGGAGAATGGGAGTGTCAGAAACTGACCGCTTCTGCAAGGATTAGTGCATGTCAGAACTAGTTCTAAGCCATGGCCCAGTTCACAGAATCATAAAATCATAGAATTACAGTGGTACCTCTGGTTGCGAACGGGATCTGTTCCGGAGCCCCGTTCGCATCCTGAAGTAAACGCACCCCACGTCTGCGCATGACGGGTCACGCTGAGCGTGACGTCATTTTGAGTGTCTGCGCATGCGCGAGCGGCGAAACTCGGAAGTAACACGTTCTGTTATTTTCGGGTTGCTGCAGAGCGCAACCCAAAAGTGCTCAACCTGAAGCAACTCCAACTGAGGTATGACTGTATATGGTTGGAAGGGAATCTGAGGGTCATCTACTCCAACCCCTTGCAATGCAGGAATCTCAGCTAAAGCATCCGTGACAGATGGCCATAAGACCTCTGCTTAAAAACCTCCAAGGAATGAGAGTCCACCACCTCCTGAGGGAATCTGTTCCACTGTAAAACAGCTCTTACTATCATAAAATTCCTCCTGATATTTGGTTGGAATCTCCTTTCTTTTAACTTGAAGCCATTGGTTCAGGTTCTGCCCTCCGGAGCAGGAGAAAACAAACTTGCTCCATCTTTCATGTGACAGCCCTTTAGACATATCTTTTCTCAGTCTGCTCGATTTCCAGGCTAAACATACCAAACTCCCTCAACTTATCCTCATAGGGCTTGGTTTCAAGATGTTTGATCATCTTTGGTTGTCCTCCTCTGCACACATATGAAATAAATAAATATTTAGATCATTTTTTAATATATATATATATATATAATTACATCAGAAAAATAGTATGGAGTGAGTGTGTGTGTGTGTGTGTGTGTGTGTGTGTGTGTGTTGTAAAAGGTCAGGGTAAAGACGTGTATCATCAGTAAATGGTGAAAGGTGTACAATTAATGTGCCAGATGCATACCTGTGAGGAGAGAATTCTATAGCTTACAGGCTTTCACAGAAAATGTCCTCTCCTGGACTGCCACTCCTGGACTTCTGAGGATGGCCAAAGTTCCAAAAATACCCCCCTGTTGATCTTAAAACCTGAGATGGTCTGTAGGGAAGGAGGAAGCCTTTCAGAAATTTGGGGCTAATGTTGTTGGACTCAAACTCCTGACAGCTCCAACCAGCACAGAGGGAGGGATAGTCAGGGATGATGGGAATCATAGCATCAGATGAGGACTGTGTTGACTATTCCTCATTTCAAAGCAAACCTTGTAAATCCAGAGACCCTTACTCTTGTTTCTGCTGGTTATGGAATCAGTCGATTTCTGGCAGACCCCATTAATTCTCTATAAGGAACCCTTTAATTAGAAACACAAGACTGTTTCAGGATGCGAAAACTGAGACCCGGACACATGGCTCACTTCCAGCGTCTATCATTCGCCCCCAAGCTCAGTAACATGGCAAAATGTATGTGTGTGTTTAATTCTAATATATTGAATTTAAAAATAAAAATCTTCCCAGTTTGTGAAATTGAATTGGACTCCTGTTTCCCAGGGTTTCAGGAACCCCTGTTGATTTTGGCAAGGCTACCATCACGGCAAGCCAGCCTATAACTGGGATGAAATGAGGTTTTATAATCTCCCGATTGATGGCTACTTGATTATAATGGGATGAAAGCCAGCTGGGTAAATGCTATTTATTAGTAGGAGAGAGCACCAGGGAAGGTTTATGTGTTGCTAGTGACTACATCCACCCACACAGAGTGCCATCTGGAGCTAGACTGGTGGGATTCAGACCAAGCACATTTCTCTTAAAAAAAAAGAAAAGAAAAAAGATACAGAACAAAGAATATTATTTTCCCCCTAATTTATATACAGTGCTGTCTTTCTCAGGACCCCTAAGGTGGGTTCACAATAGACACACAAAATAAATACATTGTTGAAATGCACCTGGCAATAAATGCAGTGGAGACAAAAGCAACTCTATCGAACAATAGAAAGAATTGTAGGAAAGGCCATGTTAGTAGCTACTGGAGAGGATCATCTCATCCTCTGAACCATCTCATCCTCTCCACTGTCCTTGAGTAAGGCACGCAACAAACTGGGAAGAGAGAAGGAAGCTTTTCCTCTAGCAAAAACATTACCATGCCCTGATTAAGAAATCAATGCACTCAAAATAGTCTGGGCCTGAAATGTCTTAGATGACTGTTTAATATTACAAATGTTCTGGCACTGGAGACTTATGTATATGTCAGAATCTCTTTTATTCACCAATGGGCATGTCAAATATGGAGGAACATAGGGAGCTGCTATCAACAGAGTCAGATGATTCATCTACCTCAGGTATGGGGAATCTTTGGTCCTCTGGATATTGCTATAACTCCTATCACCCCTGGTTATTGGCCATGATGGTTGGGGCCAAGGAAGTTGTAATTCAGCAAAATATGGAGGGCCAAAGGCTCCTCACACCTGCTGTACCTTGTACTAGGGAGAATTGTGCAGAAAAACCCCATAATTATGAATAGCTTGTTCCCCAAGGTTTAAGCTTTCCTTGCAAAATAGAATCTCTTTCTCCAAACTATTTTTGGCCATGACTCAGACAGGTATGTTTGAAGCATGTCACAGTTTGGCTGAAGATGAAGGGAATCAAAAAACAGCAGCAAGTGGACAGTTGCTAGTATTCAACTCTTGTTGACCTTTTCTCTTCCATTATCTTCTTGCCAAATTAGACTGCAGGCTTCTTGAGGTGTTAAGTGCTTGAAACGAAGCAACATAATAACCATGGCAGCAGTAATTCAAACAAATATATCCTGAAAGACCAAGATGAACAAAGACCAGGGAGGCTTGAAGAACAGGCAGCATAGATACTGCTGGTAATTAACAATATTATTGATGATGAAGAAGGAAGAAGTGACCTGCAAGTGGTTATGGTAGTCTCAGGAAAGCATTGGAAGAGCCCTTTCAGATGGTCCCTTTAGTGCAGTGTGAGAGAACCCTCTGGATGTTGTTGGACTTCAACTCCCATCAGTCCAAGCCAGCATTGACAATGGTGAGGAATGGTGGGAGATGTAGTCCAGCATCATCTGGAGGGTCATACAGGTTTAGTGTCTCTGCTTTAGTGGTATGGAAGCCATTGCAGCATGACTCTCCCTTGAATCACTTGGGGAAACCAGATGTCCTCACCCACATGGAAAGAATGCAACATTGCAGCTCTTTCCCATGCCATCACCCCTCCAGTTTCCAGGAGGAAGAAGAAGAAGAAGAAAAAGAAGAAGAAGAAACAGAGTTTGGATTTGATATCAGGCTTTATCACTACCCTACGGAGTCTCAAAGAGGCTAACAATCTCCTTTCCCTTCGTCCCCCACAACAAACACTCTGTGAGGTGAGTGGGGCTGAGAGACTTCAGAGAAGTGTGACTGGCCCAAGGTCACCCAGCAGCTGCAGGTGGAGGAGTGGGAAGTGAACCCGGTTCACCAGATTACAAGCCTACCACTCTTAACCACTAAACCACACTGGCTCTCAGGAGGGATGATGGCAGCACAAGAAAGCACTTCAATATGGTCTTCCTCTTTGTGCACTCAAAAAATAAATAAATTGCAAAATGAAGTACCGTAAAGAACAAAAAGAAGAAAACAAACAGTGACAGTTCTCTCTTATACCATTGTTACAGGTTATAACTGTGAAGAAGTGCTAAGCATTGAACTCAGGTAGACAACAAGTAATACAACGATATGTTGCCCTTCCCAAACCCAAAATGGTTAGTTAAAGGTTGCGAACTCTCAAGAAAAATATTTATGAAAGTTAGGAACGGAAACCATACTGTGTCAAATTGATTAGATGCAGTTTGGCCCCTCACTTCATGTGTTAATCTTTCCATGAGAGTGAGGCGCCGAACACACTTATTCCAATTTGCCATTTGCAGCCAGAGGACATTTTCCAGCCTCCAGCTATTGTTAATACGGCTGCAACCAACTGGAAGTTGGAAAAGTCTTCATGGAGGAGTTGGGGGCCAGTAAGAAGAGAGAGAAGAGCAAAGGGGGCTGTTTGGGGGGTGTTCTGGTTAATTATTTTAGAAATGTGATCAAAGATCAAATTCCAAAAGACATAGGGGCAAAACCACCACACGCAGAGGTAACTGCTTGTTTCTGAGCCTCCCCTCTAGCATTCAAGCAATAGGGATGGATTAATGTGATTTAATTTTACCGGAGTGAAGTATCAGCAGTGAATTAGCTTCACAAAGGCTTCCTTCACTGAGACTGAGACTGGCTTGTATGGCACAGAGGTCCAAAGATATCCCCAGGCCGAATCCCCTGTTTTTCCACTCTCTGTATGATATACTGCTGAGATTATTTTAGTTCCCCATATAAGAGCATCTGTTTTGGAGAGCTTCTAATGTATTTTTGTTATGCATTTTATTGCTTCTAAAAATGCCGGTGTCATGGCCTTAGAGACCAAACAATTTGTTTATACTCAGAACTGGCACAGCATGGCATTCTGAAAACTTTCTCAAACACCTCAAAATACGTTGGAAAGAAAAGGAAGGAGTAGAATTTCAGAAGCGCCAAACATGCCAGGAATAAAGTTTGTTCATACATCTCCTTGTAGAGTTCAGAACTCCATCTCACATTCAGTTGACCCACCTATCCAACCCACAAAATTAATTGCCTATTTATTTATTTTATTTGTCCCAATACCATCTTCCCCCACACCACAGAAAGAACACTCTTGCAAACTCCCACCATGCTTACTGACTGCAACAGCTAGTGATATGGGGGTACCATGGCTCCCAATGTCCCCAAATGCTGTTGTGTATGCTCAGCATCCCAGAATGTAACCGGGAAATGACTTCAGATTATCAGTGAAGTGGATTTGAGCACCCATCACCATAGCACTGATGGTGATCCTCTATGCTAATGTTATTTGTTGACACATATGACACGTAACATCAGGGATAGGTCCAGGTTTGTGGTGGCCCAGGGCGAAACATCTTCTGGAGTGGCTCCTTTGGGTTATTTAAGGGGAGCAGCACTGGGCAGCGCTTTAAAATTCCCACAATGCAGTGTTAGGTCAGGGCCTTATGGGAAATTAAAAGGATGTCAAGATTCTGCCACCTGGCACAGCGTGGAATGCTGAGATAGAATAAAATAATAAATGGGAGTGGGTGGGTGGGCATCAACAGTGTTCCCCTGCCAGTGTGTTGATGCCTTGGCAGCTACCCAGGGATGCCAGGTGCTGATGCCAATCCTGCCTAGAAGAGTTTCATAAGCTCATATACCACTTGCTTTTGGATGTTATGTCACTCAAAACTGTTTTTCTATCCCTGCAGCAAATCACCAAATGTTGCGGCACACATTAAGAAAAAACAACTAGGCGGGCAGAAATTTTTACATGATTTTCAGCATGCATGAAACAAAATTCGATAGAAGAAGTGAAAGGATTTGCATCTGGAAATAAGCAGGCTGCAGGTTTCAAATGGAATGAGAGCAATCTTGTTCCCACGAAAAGCTGTCCTAGGCTGTGTACACACTCCAGTTTCCTCTGCATCCAGTGTGCTCCCAGCGCTGGTTTGGGGAACAGTGTATGCATGGTGTTTGCAACAATCCATATCTATATTCTGATTTTTTCTTATGAAATGCTGTGTTCTAATGTGTCCGTCCCCCTAAAGCAGCTTTTTAAGCCATAAATGTGTACATAGCCTTGGTGAACTGCCAACTTCATGAACAGCTTCTTCTCAACTTCATAAGTCACTACGTATATGTTAGATATAAAGTGAACTCCCCTCTAGGAATATGTGGGACAGTTTTCGGCCTATGAACATCTGAACCAGTATACTGTGAGCATAGAGCCTATGGTAATTTAATTACTGGGTTAGAAAATCCAAATGGATTAAGACCCATTGATGGTCAAGACCCATCAAGAAGTCTCTCCATACAAGTCCCATGGAAACCAATGCAACTTGGGTGAAATTATAAGAAGTTGCTTGGTATTGTGTACATTAACTGTCAGGTGATCTCCAGACTTTCAGATAGGAATCTTCCCCAGTCCCAACTAAAGTCACTGAAAATTTAACATGGAACCGAAGGGCACCACAGTGGATCCTGTCTCATTGTTTGAATCTGTCGGTCACTTGTAAGCACTGAAAATGCCACCTTAGCAAATAGGGCCACTTTTGATCAGCTGCACTGTGCAGTTAAGAGATATTTGTGGCCTCTAATCACACTTAGGCTTTTTAAAAGACCGCTTATTCCCACAGATAGCCAGATGTGGTGTCTTCCAGGTGTCACTTGACTATAGCTCCCATCAGCTCCAATCTGCATGGCCAGTGGTTAGAAATGATGGAAGTTGTAGGCGCAACAAAATCTGGAGGGTTCCCCATTGGCTCCCCTTGCCACACACTTTTCAAGGAATCCTACTCGTCACACAAGATAAGGAAAGCTATCCATGAATCACCATCACCATCCAGAAGGCGGTTTCTGCTCTCCTTTGAACACCTCATTTTATAGAGTGGTTCATGCGCTACAAAGAACATCACATAAGAATGTAAGATGAGCCTGCTGGATCAGGCTGGTGGCCAACTGTAGCCCAGCAACCTCTTCTCACAGCAGACTACCAGATGGTAAGTGAATACATCTATCTGATGTAAGGTGAATACTTCCATCTTCTGTAATGTAGAAGAAGTGTGAGAAAGGACTGCTTTTCTCATGTATCTTGAAGGCTGGGCAGTTACACCTAAACTCAGGTTTCCACATCTGATGAAATCACTTTGGTGGAGTCACTGAAGATGTGGTATATTGCATTTCATCAAGGTCCTGGAAGAACATTATCCTACAGATGATTCAAGTAGAAGTGGCTGTGGTAGACAGGCAAAGGAAATCACAGCTAGAAATAGAACTCCATATGGATGGAAATGTGGTTGAAGAAAGAAGAAGAAGAAGAAGAAGAAGAAGAAGAAGAAGAAGAAGAAGAAGAAGAAGAAGAAGAAGAGAAATTCAGTGTGAAACATGACAGTGTTAGGAAGGCTTAAAAATAAGACGTTGCCTTACTCAGACCTAGTCCATCTCTATTTATTACAGGTTATACTATTTTGCCTCTCCTCCAAGGAGCTCAATGAAATGTACGTATCACTCCCCTCACATTAATCTTCATGACAACCTTGTGAAATTGACTCATCTATGAGATAATTACTAGTCCAAGGTGGGGTCAGCTCTACCTTTAACCAAAGTGAGGCAGCCACATCAGGTGGCACATATGGGGTTGGGGGAAAGGATGGGTGGGAGCACCAACCCACACCGATCACCCCCCAGAGCTCTGTCCCAGTTGTTTCCATGTTCCAGAGCCAGTGCCTTGAGGGCAACAGTGCCTGATTATTGCTGGTTTAGGCTAGCTGTCACCTTCTCCCAGTGCATCAAAGATGCAGCCCATTGGGAAAGGCCTTTGACTGAGCAAGCAGATCAAGAGGCGTACCCTCAGGCCACGAGCTCCACCAGCTATTGCCCATGCATCTGTGCGGCTCTGCTTATGTCACATACACTGGCGTTGCCACTTGCTGCAATGTGGCATTTGAGTGGGCAGCAAGCAGGCTCCAGGCAGAGGGGTGAGAAAGTAGCAGAAAGATGTTGGAGGACTGAGTTGCCTGTGCCATCTGACATGCCCTATACACCCTACCCTGGACTCTTTCCCCTAAATGCAGTGGAATATTATGCCCAGCCAATTTGGCTTCAGTATGTGGGATTTGAGAGGTGGGCATCTTATATGTTCCCCAAGGCAGTCAAATGTCTTGGGCCACTCTGGCCCAGAATTACTAAGTGGACTTCATAGCCAACCCATCGGAATGTGGGTCTCTCCAGTGCTAGCCCCACATTCTATCAGGACTGGGCTGCAGGTTGGGGCAAGTCGCCACCTTCCTGTTTCCTTTGCCTTGCAGACACGGGTGGCACTGTGGTCTAAACCACTGAGCCTCTTGGGCTTGCTGATCAGAAGGTTGGCGGTTTGAATCCCCGTGATGGGGTGAGCTCCCGTTGCTCGGTCCCAGCTCCTGCCAACCTAGCAGTTTGTAAGCATGCAAAAAAGTGCAAGTAGATAAATAGGTACGGCTCCAGCAGGAAGGTAAAAGGTGTTTCCGTGCACTGCTCTGGTTTCAGTGTTCTGTTGCACCAGAAGCGGCTTAGTTATGCTGACCACATGACCCGGAAAAACTGTCTGCGGACAAATGCCAGCTCCCTCGGCCTGTAAAGCGAGATGAGCGCCGCAAACCCAGAGTCGTCTGTGACTGGACTTAACTGTCAGGGGTCCTTTTAACGCACCCTTAAACTAATGCCTCTTATTTGCTCGGATGGAAAGTGGAGAAGCATGTATATGTCTCAAATACAGCCTAATTTACAAAGGTAAGAGTCACATCTGTTGCTCCACCCATTTCTGCCTCTGCCCCGCCCACCACTGTCACACGGTCCTAGGAATTGTGCTAATAGCAGAATTTGGCTCATAAGCGGAAACAGCTCCCCCCCCCCCCCCACAGTTGCTGGCTAATAACAACTCTGTTAAAGGAAGCAGAGTTGTACCGAGCTAAACTTTTAGACTATGAGAGCCAAATCAAAGAGTCAGAACTGAACTGATGCTCCATTTCATTTACATCATTTCTGGTGGGAAATGTTTCCACTCGCTAAATTCTAATGAATTCCAATTACTCCTTCATGGGCTGGTGCCTTTATGATTTCTTTAAATGGGTGGCTTGTTGTTCCTAGCATTTAATCTAGCATAGTTTACCATATTTTGGGAGGCTTAGTCATATTCCAAATAATACGATTACATATTTCAGTCTCAGTACATGGCACTAATTCACTTTAACATTAATTAGTGGGAGTTAGAAAAGTGCATGGGGAATAGGAAGCATTTCACAGAGCTGCTCTCTCGGTGAAGGAAGCATTCCTCCTGACTGCCTTCATGTTCTTGCAGTTTGTCCTCTGCTATTAATTATCATTAGAAACAAACAGGATTCATTTCTGCTTCTTTTTGGCTCCATCCACTGGTGGCTCTCAAAGTTGAAGGTTTCTATCTATCATCTATCCAATCCGCCCATCTATCTATTTAATATACCCTGCCTTTCTAAAACACTCATTAGGGCAGTTTACAAAGTTAAAACTGACATTTATTAAAAATAAAAGAAATATCCACCATATCCTACGCCTTTTGTGTGTGTGTATGCTGCTTAGAGACCTTTTTTCTTTTACGTTAAGCATATAACAAGTTCAGTTAACAACAACTCCCTGTGACATTTGCTGCTTCAGCCTTTATAAATGACAGAAACAACGGACCAGCTTTGTGCAAGAAAAGAAGTTCACTTGCCCTCTGTAGTTCTTGCAATGATTTGGGAAGTGGCAGCTGGTCTAGATTACAGTCCGTTCCCTATTTGTGTGACCCAGAACTGCTCCTTCCATACAACCATGTCTGGAACACTTTTGTTCCTATAATACACATTTTCTTTGTATGTGTTCCCATTACATACACATTTTTTTGCAAAACAATCTTCATCATATAATGCATTTTTTACTATTATTTTCACAAATATATCCATTCATATGCGCACTTTCCATCACTATAAGCATTTTTGGGACCGCTGCTTGGCTGGAGAATTGCATTGCAAAATTCAGAAAAGTGCAAAATTTGAAGGATGTGTTTCAGTTTCATGTATTGTTTCAGAAAGTGCAAATTAGGTAGATTTGCCTATAAATGAGATCTGAATCAAATTTCTTCCCCATCCCAGTTGGAACCAACATATTCTGAACTAGAATCTTCTATCTCTACCAATATCCTGTGTTGACCAACCGCAAAGGGAACGTGAAACCGTTTACGTGCTTGTTTGTTGATTGTTATGTCTAAAAGAAATAATTAAAACCAACAGAGTACAAGAAAGAGAAACATAAACAAGTGCTACTATTTAAACATATACTTAAATATAAAATTCATCACCCATTTGATTATTGTAACCATGTAGTTATTACTTTTTAATCTGCATTATTACTTATCATTCAATGATAATTTGAACTAAATTGTCTCTGATCTCTCTCTTCCAACACTCTGGTAATTAGTCCTTCCATTCCTATATATATTGAACAAAAAAATTATATCTACATTCCAGAGAGTCCCTTATAGCTTCAAAGTTTCTTATAGTAAGTTCTTTTCTACATTAGGATCTATCTCGTTGCCAGTCCTACAGTAACAAACTTGGGTTTCCCCACCCTCCATAACATTTTATAATACTTAGCAGATTATTACCCATTCTGGTGATTCTAGTCTGAAAATCCTAGCTTCATAAATATGTTAACTCACTTACCAGCTATAAAAATAAACTATAACCCAAGGGACAATTATGAATGACCATAGGTCCATGCTAGGGCATATGCTTGGCACACACATGGCTGCAGATTCAGTTCCTGACATTTCTAGTCAAACACCCTGGAGAGCCAATGCCAGTCAGGGTAGACATTACTGGGCCAAATGGACAAGTTGTTTGACCTAGTGGAAGACCCCTTTTTTTTTGCTCCTAAAAGTGGGGTTTGGAAGGCAGATATGAAACCCAGGCCAAAATCATAGGTGTTTGGATCCATGGTTCTGTTTTAGATCAATTGTAGCATTAGAAAACCTTGACCACCATTTTATGATTCTGATTCAACTTGAAATGTTTTTCTTTACAATTTATAGGGGTCAGGAAGGCTTTATCCTTTGTAGTCCTTACAGTAACATCAGTGAAAGTATGCCGGATATACACAAACTCAGTTTAAAAGGCCATAAACAAAACTTTCGGCCTCTAAAACTGTTGAGATAAAGCAAAGTTTATTTGATAGGAATATCTTCCTCATGTTGTGTGTGTGTGTGCTGATTTTTTCCAAGAAATGTCTTTGTTTTTCAGCTTGGAATTTGTTCAGCGGAACTAAACTTAATTGCAGTATATTTGTAGAAGCTTATCATTTTCAGAGGTGAACACTTGGCCCCATCGAAAGACAAACAAACAACCGGGGTTAGTTATGGTACAATAAACAATATCCAATTTGTGAGGAAATAACAGGGAATTGCACAATTTGGCTTTGTGTGCTGATACAAAGGAAACTGCCTTATAGCGAGTCAAATCATTGGTTAATATAGCTCAGTATTGTGTACACTGACTGACATCTGCACTTTGGGGCTTTAGACAGGAGTCTTTCAGCCCCCCTATCAGGAGATGCTAAATATTGAGCCTGGGACCTTCTGCATGTGCTCTACCATACAGTTACAGCCTTTCCTCATGTAGTAAGAGATAGTTCACACTTACATTCTGATCAAGGAGTTGGCATGGGCTTGTGATGAATGCATTAATGAATGAATGAATGAATGAATGAATGAATGATGAATGAAGTGGTACTTTAGGCCAAGGTTTTCCAAACTTTCCAAAACAATGCTGCCTAGTGTGATAAACCACCACGTGGTAGTAGAACATGAAAGGTGAATCCCAGGGAGACCACAAAACCAGGTTTATTCAACCCACCTGATGGACCATATCAGTGGGGCCACATGCCTCATCAAAAAGAAAGGTGAACAAAGGCAAAGATCTGCATGAAATTTGCGGCCGCTAACTTACATGTACAGATGCAAATTTGGAAATTATTACTATAGTTGAACAGAAATACAAGCAACCTCACCATATTAAGAAGGGTCCTGTTGGCTCAGCCTGAAGATCCATCTAATCCAGCATTATCTTCTCACAATGGCCAACCAGATGCCCCAACAGGTCCACAAGCAAGACCCAAGTGAAACAACACTCACTCCACTTGTAATTCCCAAGAAGTGGTATTCAGAGATATAACAGCCAATAATTAAGAGAGAGGGCTGTGGTCAGGTGAACTGCTTAGTCTGCTGTCCAGCTGCTAGCTGTTGTTGATGGGCAACTTCAAGGCTCCTGCTTTCTCTGTCTCTTATGGTTCTTTAAGCTTAGACCAGACTGCCCTTTATATAGGGCTCTGTCCAATGGAATCTCTTTAAAGAGAGGACTGTCCTCTGTAAAGCGGAGCCCACAGCCACCATAACCCTGATCCATGGTTGGCCACTGCTTGGTGGGTCACAAGTTCTGAAAGCCATGTTTTGAATATATTTCCCATTATTTTCTGTGCAACTTCAATGCATTTTTCCCCTTCCCCAAGAGAGATTTTAAGGGAAGGTGTTTAATGAATTGAGAAAAGGAGCCCATTCTGGGAGCCGTGGATGACATGACTGGATGCTTAGTGGAGGTGGGAAACAGAGGAGATGGCCAATCTTCTGCGATAAATATAATAAACTTCATTCAGCTAGGAAACAGTGACATCAACAAGTCACAGCGGGGAGTCATTTCCCAATTTATATTTCGTTCTGGATTGCGAGCCTGAGAAAGGTCACCTCCATCTAAATGTGGAACCAGCTCAGTCCCAACATGACTCAGGAATCCATGTGCTCCCACCATCAATATCAGCTCTGAAGTTTTTGGATAAGCCCTCTGGAATGAGAGTTAATACCCGATTAGCTCAAAACAAGTAGAGCTGGAGGAGCCACTATGAAGCCAAGGCACAATTCCCTAGTCAGCTGCTGCTTATTCTGGCCAAAAGAGACATTTCTGCCCTTCTGAAACCTAAAGAAGAAAATAACTCCTTTATGATTAATGGCCTTCCTTAAAAGCAAAGAAAGAGTTGCATAAAACCTCATGGTGGTGGTGGGGTTGTTGTTTTGGTTTTTGTTTACATGACATGTGATAAATTTATCATTCGTTTCCTCCAGAACTGTAGTAAGAGAGAACGCGGTCATAAATTCTGGGGGTGGGAACGGAGGGAAATTCTGCTTCTGAGAAGGAGAGATGCATAAATAAGGGCAAAATTTGGAGTGATTTGAAAATAAGCACTATGAAGGTTTACAGGGCTGGGAATATGTATACTTCAGCAGCTAGGAAAGGAAGTCTGGGTATATATGCACCTTGCCTCTGTTTACATGCTTTCATTCCTTGACCCCCCTCCACCTCTCTCTTCTGCCCCTCCACTCAGTTTCTGTCCCTTGACAAGACTTCAGATTGTATGTTTTTGGGGACAGAGACCTGGCTTTTGCTTTTGGGTGTAAAACAGGGTTGGAGAACATTTTTCTACCCGAGGGCCACACTGCCTTTAGGGAAGCCTTCCAAGGGCCATATGCCAGCGGTGGGTGGGAACAGTGGCAAAAGTGAGTGGAACAATGAATGTTACTTTTACCTTTGTACAGTAGGCAGGTTTCAACACACTTCCCATCATGCCAGGATATGGTTACTTTGGCGGCCAGGGACATTCAACAAGCCCCTCCTTTGCCAGCCAAGGTTATTTTGTAGCAGAAGAAACAGGGCCGGCCTACCCATGAGACAAGGCGAGGGAACCACCTAAGGCAGCAGAATCCACAGGGGCAGCACATCCCAATGTTGATCTTTCTCCCCTCCCACTTGTTCCTGATGGAGATCTTCTATCACCCCTTCTTCACTGGTGCCATTTTGGGGCCTGCCTCAGGTGTGAAAAGGTCTTGGGCTGGCCCTGAACAGAGAACAAAATAATATATAGTGGTACCTTAGTTTATGAACTTAATCCGGAAGTCCGTTCTTAAACCAAAATGTTCTTAAACCGAGGCGCACTTTCCCTAATGAGGCCTCCCGCTGCTGGTGCACTTCCATTGTTTGGCTTCCGTTGGTAGACCAAGGTAAAGTTCGCTAACTGGAACACTACTTCCAGTTTTGAGGAGTTCTTATACCAAATATTTCGTAAACAGGGCTGTTCATAAACCGAGGTACCACTGTATTATTGCAGCATCACGCTATGGCAGGGGCAGTCAACCTGGAGTCTTCCAGATGCTACGGACTACAGGTTTTTCTTCTTCTTTCCTGCCCATTATTTATTATTATTTTATTTATTAGGTTAATATACTACATTTCATCATAAGATCTCAAGGCGGTTCACGGAACAAAATACAGGATAAAAACAAGTAAATAATTAAAACAGAACAGCGAAACAATAACTTCCTCTTCCCACAGACACATTTCAAAGACTGTAGAATATTAATCAGCCAAAGGCTTGCTTGAAGAGGAACATTTTCGCCTTGCACCTAAAAATATATAATGAAGATGCCAGGCGAATCTCCCTGGGGAGGGCATCCCACAAACAGGGAGCCACTACAGAGAAGGCCCATTCTGTGTTGCCACCCTCCAAGACCTCACATGGAAGAGGCACACAATGAAGTGTGGTGGCCATGACTGGTGGGAGTTGTAACCAGTAGCATAGCAAGGTCAGGTGGTACCCAGTGCAGAAAGTTTCTTGTCCCCACCCATTTATTTATTTTTTCTTTTTTTTGCCTGCAAAAAATGGTTTGACTTTATTTCATATTTTCTTACAAAGGAATGTGGATTCTGGGCCTTTGATAACAAGTAGGCGACTGTGGACAGATACTTAAATCTACAGGATGGATTGTGTTTTGGCTTGTGTTATTTTATTTATAGCAGCCATGTCCAACTCCCAAGAGTCTGCGATCTACTCCCACTATAAAAAAACCTGGCCTCCAAAGGGTCTGCCTGCCGCACTACAGCTGAGGGGCAAGCGGCGGGTAAACAATTTTGGCAGCGGGAAGCCTGCTCATGCCAAACCCACAGTGTCTCTCACAGACAGTGAGTGCCGCAAAGAATTTTGTCACCCCCTCAGAGGTGACACCCGGTGCAGACCACCCCCACCGCACCCACCTTGCTCCGCCCCTGGTTGTAACCGAAAGCATCTAGAATGCAACACACTGTGACTCCTGATCCCTTCTCAGTTCAATAGCTGCAGTTCCCCACTCTGGCCATCTGCAGTGGTGGTGCTGTTCAGCATCAGTAAGCAGACTAGTGTCCCTCTCCTCCAACCAGGTGCCATCGTTGGTGGAACAAGGACACTGGTGCTGGTACAGTTGAACTGGTCAGAGTTGTGTGGAGCAGGGTGGTTGCAAGGCTGGTGCTTTACAGTACACCCACACAGCCCTGATCTTGCTGCCACTCTGCCCCACCTCCACCCCATCTAGGCAGCCCCATAGCACCACCCCATCACCCCAGCCACTCTTGCTTGCAGCTGGAATTCCCTGTATTAGACCTCTTACACGTACCCTTCCTTCCTTCCTTCCTTCCTTCCTTCCTTCCTTCCTTCCAATAATAATACTCTGAGTAGCTCCGGTGCAATAAGTGGCCCTGTGTGGTTTTCAAGCCAAGTTTGCGGGAGGAAATCTGACCATAAATATCCATAACTTTTCTACATGGAAATGATCAAGAAGGATCAAAACATCAGAAAATTTGCCAGGCGCATTTGGGTATGTACTTTAATAGCTAGCTCTGGGATTAAGGAACTGCTGAAGTATAAAAAATTAAAATGCTTATTTTGCCTCCTTTGCATCTTCTGATCAACTCCTCAGTCATGAATGCTGAAGCTTCATGAAGGAAATGTAATTAGCACACTTCCTTCCTGGCAGGAACCATGCTGCTCTTTTTAAAGGGAAGTGGAAGGCATTCTTCCACTTACAATCACATGTAAATTGTATAATTTATTAATAATTCCAGGAGCACTTGATATTTATTTTAATTAATCTTTAAGTCAGACGCAAACTCTGGGGAGTAACAGCGGGTCATCTGAAGTGGCAAAAATTGTTGGCATTTTTTTTAAATAAAAAAAAACACAAGAAAAATATTCTTGAGCAGATTCTTTTAATGAAAATGTAAATTATTCAAATGAATGCAAAGTTGGGTCTAAAAGTTTGGGGTAAAGTGAAATACAAAACATGGAGGTTTCTCCTTATAAAATGAAAAGGTTTGTCTTTATTTTATTATTTATATCCCACCCACCTGCCTAGGTCTCCCCAGCCACTCTGGGGGGCTCCCAACAGAATATTAAAAACACAATTAAACATCAAACATTAAAAACTTCCCTAAAGAGGACTGCCTTCAGATGTCTTCTAAAATTCAGATAGTTGTTTATTTCCTTGATGTCT